>NC_048596.1:114428351-114744307 GCF_003668045.3 Cricetulus griseus | reverse complement strand
CCCAGATCCTCCTACCTCCATCCCATACCTGGGTCTTAAAAGAATTCTTTAAATGGTCATTTTGTTTGTCAGGGTCAGTGAATACATGATTTCACACAGATTTTACTGTGATGCTAATAGTTTAATTTTAATAAACATTTGCTTTAACATAAAATAATCGATAGCTAAAGTTTTGTTTTGTTTTTGGTGTTTTCAAGACTGGGTCTCACTATATAGCTCTGGCTGACTGGAATTCACTGTCTGGACCAGGCTAGCCTTGAACTCACAGAGATCCATCTGCTCTGCTTCCCAACTGCTAACTTGAAAGCATTGCTTTTTGTTTGCTTTTCTTTTTTTGAGATAGCCTCTTATTCAGTCCAGGTTAGCTTTGAACTGGCTCTATAACTGATGACAATCAAGAACTCCTGATCTCCTACCTCTCAAGTGCTGGGGTTAAACTCATATGTCACTACACCCAATTCAAGCTAAAATTCTAATAACACTATTGGCATGATTTTTATTGTTTTAACTGATATGAATGAGAAAGAAATAATTTTACCTCAGGATTATTTATGTCAATATAATGCCTTATTGTATTAATTAGCATATTGACTTTTGGTCAACATACATTTAATACAGACACAAAAACTCTTCGTTGTAAGAGTATTTCTTATTAAAAAATGTAAGAGAGCAAAGCTGATTGCACTGATGCATGCCTCTAATGCCAGTACTATGGGGCTGAGGCAGGCTGGAGGATAATGCAAGTCTGGGTACATAGTGAGCCCCATTATCAACCAGCCAATCAGCCAGCCAGCTAACCAAGCAACCAACCAACCAAAACTGTATGTCACAAGAACAAAGAACCTATCATCATATTGTTAAAGCATTAAAATGAAGATGAAAGGGTTTTCGCATTCCTGTCTATGTGATGCTGAAAGCCCTCATCCCAGAAGACTGTATCCACATCCTGCTGTCAGAGGGGCCCAAGCAAGTTTTCTGACGAAGTGAGCACTAAAACTCCTAGTTCATAGATGAGAAATCCAAAGCCCAGGAACTGTATGACGAGCTGAAAGTCAACAAGTGAGAGAAAAACATCCTTAAAATTGGTGAAATTCACCTGTGCACACAATCTACATACAACACTTTCCTAGTTGTTTATGCACATGGGCATGTCTGGACATCAGCCATGAGGCTGGCCACCCACCTGCAGACAACTCTTAGCTTAAGGAAATGTTTTCATCCCAGTGTTTACCTTCCAAGAATATCTACCCATGTTCTGTCCTATGTAGTTTCTAGACATACTCTTGAATAGTCCTTAGATGTTCTCAGTTCCTCCCATTGTTTACTATTCTTTCCCAGTTTTCTCATTTTAAGGCTCTGTTTACTCAGCACTTGTGGTCTCTCTCTTATTCTGTTCATTTGTTTTTATTACCACTTGACATCTCCCTGACATCCATATCTCTGAGGAATCTCCTCAGCTGCCTGTTTGAGAAGTGGTTGCTATTTCATTATTTCCACTATTATGGTCTTGAGTCTGCACAATTATCACTGTATTTTCCTGGATATAGCTTATTTCAGAAGGCTGGCTGGAGTCTAGATGCTGGAATTCTAGCTTTAACTCTTCCTAGAAATGTGGACTTGGAAAAGTTGGCTTATACAGCAATAACAACGATAATAATAGTAATAATAATACCTATCTTATGAATACCCTGAGAGTTAAATAACAAAGGGTTTGCTCACCATCAAATGCTGATATAAATTGCTTATTTTATTTCTTTTGACCTCCATGGCAAGAACAGCTGGTACCACCATGATGATGTTTGTTCTGCCACAGAGTCTGCAAGAAGGTTATGCAGGCCCTGTGGATATTTTCTTCATCCAGAGGCAATCATGTGCCACAGAGGGAAGGCAGAATGGGGAGGAAGCCCCAGATGCTGCTTTTACATGTCCTGCAAGACCCTTCCTTTTCTTATTTTCCAGTCCCTAGATCCAGAAGCAATTCCTTCAGCAACCACCTGGGTTAGATTCCAGCAACATTAACCATGAAGCTCCCTAAGGGCCAAGTAAGGGACAGGGGAGATGTTGACTATACCACATTTCCTTAAACAATAAAGCAAGAGAACCTCACTGAAAGCCTCAGATTCTGGCTTTGGCCTCTGGCTTCGCAATGAACAAGCCTTTGGCTTCAGACTGACAGTGTCCTACACTGGCTTTCAGTCTGCTTGCTGTCAAATGAGGACCCTAGACATCCCAAGTCTGGCCTTCCAAGGGTTGCATCAGTTTTACAGGTGGTGCTCCCACATGAGAGTTTGGGAAAGGCAGTGTTTAACTGCTGCAAATGCTGGAATTGTGTAGTGCCATCTTACCTCTGCTTAGAAAGAGGTAAACCTCTTTGCTGAGGACTGTGAACTTTGCATTCCTGGAATCCTGGTTTCTCCGACAGACCTTCTCTTCCTTCTTCCTTTCTGGCATTGTAGAATGCTGATTGAGGACTATTAACTAAGTGATATTAAATGTTAGAAGTCAAGCTGCATTATTATAGGCTGATTTAATACATGTTCTGAAAATTTTGCCCTTTCTAATAATCCCAACATCTTTAAGAAATGGGCTTTAGATAGTTCCTTTTTTAAAATTGAAAATAGATTCTTCTCTCATACAATACATACCAACCACAGCTTCCCCTCCCCCCTCCGTCCACTCTCTCAGCTGCCCCCATTTCCCCCAGATCAACTCCCTCTCCATCTCCCTTCAGAAAAGAAGAGGCCTCCAAGAGACAACAGTCCAACACAGTGAAGCAAAATACAGTCAGACAAGGCAAAAGCCCTCACTTTGAAGCTGGACAAGGCCACCCAATAGGAGAAAGAGTCTTAGGAGCAGGCAAAAGAGTCAGAGACACTCTTGCTCCCACTTGGAGTCCCACAAAAACACCAAGCTAACAGCCACAACATATACACGAAGGACCTGGTATAGCCCCATGAAGGCCCCATGATTGCTGCTGCTTCTGTCTCTGTGAGCCTACCTGTGCCCTGTATAGTTGATTCAGTTGTGGTGATACTTTGTTTATGATGTGATAATGCTTGCCTGAAGATCAGAATGCAAAGCTAGCCACAGCCATAGAGGCCAGGCAGTGGTGATACACACCTTTAATGCCAGCACTCATGAGACAGAGGCAGATGGATCTGTGTGTTCAAGGCCACAATGGACTACATGAGAGTGAATCAGTCTAAAAGAGAAATATCTCACACCTTTAATCCCAGCACTAGGGAGGTGGAGAGAGGAATGTGAGGTGGGGGGAAGACAGGAGCCTTGCAGTCTGAGGTTTGGTGGAGAGCAGTACAGTCTGAGATGCAGTCTGGGGACAGGATGGCCCCTTTGGTCTGAGCATTGGTAGAGGTGAGTACTCTCTAGTGGCTAGCCGCTTTGCTTCTCTGATCTTCAGCTTGGGATTTCCCAAGCTCCAGGTGGCAGGGTGGGGGAGGGGTGCTGACGGAGACCTCCGATTTGGAGTCTGTCTCCACAGAATGTCTGGCTGTGGGTCTCTCCATCCATTCTCCTCGACTGCTGGTGGAAGCCTCTCTGATGATGACAGGACAAGGCACTGATCTTTGAGTATAGCAGAACATCATTAATAATCTTCTCTTCTTTTTTGCTAGTCCTGTTTGGTTCTACCCTAGGTCTCTGGGCTATCTAGTCTCTGGTTCGTGGCCATCCAGACAGTGTAAGGCATGGGCTCCTTCCCATGCAGTGGGCCTCAAGTTAAATGAGACATGCTTGGCCACTCCCATAAGTTCTGTGCCACCATTGCCTCAGTACCCTCCAGCAGGCAGGGTGGATTTTAAGTAGGTCAAAGGATTTGTGGCAGGCTTGGTGTCTAGGTTTCTCTTTTGGTAGCCTGCAGTGTACCTTCCTGCACCAAAGAGACTAGAATGTAGAGTTGAAGGCTCCATGCAGACATCAGCTTGACCTCTCTATGTTCAAAGAGCTGTGTGGATGTTGTCCTCAACAGTTTGTGGAGAGCAACCGTGTGGGCCCCCCAAATCCATTCCCTGTGGCAAGAGAATGGGGAATGGTTTTGTTTGTTTGTTGCTTCTTAGCACTATTTACAAATTAAAAGAAAGTTTGTGTGTGGTTAGCACTCGTTTGTGTGTGTCTGTGGAAGCCAGAGGTCAGCATTGAGTGTCCTTCCTCAACCACTCACCACTTTATTTTTATCTTTTGTGATAGGGTCTCTCACTGAACCTGGAGCTTGCCACTTATGCCAGTCTGAAGGGCCAGCAGGTCCCTTGGCTTTGCCTGTCACTGCCCTCCAAGTGCTTTTAGCAATGTGTTACCAAGTCAGGTTTGTTATGTGGGTGCTGTGGATCTGAACTCCTCTGGTCCTCGTGGTTGAACCAATAGTACTTTATTCACTGAACCTTCCCTGTGTATCCTAGATATTGCTTGGAAAAGTTAATTGACTAAAGATGTATGTTCAGGTTTTAAGACACACAGAAAATAAATGAAAAAATTGTTTTCAGCAAAAAATGTAAGGTTTTGATGCACTTTTATTGTTTATTCCATTTCTAAGGCTTACTGCTTGCACACACAGTTGAACACATGCACACACACAAACACGGACACACATTCCTTGTTGCTATTTATGTTCAGTCAGCATATGGAGAGGATTTCCTACGCTATTAAAACATTTCACTAAATAGATGCGGGTTGCTTGAACTCTGTGTCACTGACATGTTAACAATATAGAGACAATGGAGAGCTAAAAGAACAACAAAGAACTTTCAAATCCCTTCCCATGTATGATCTTTACAACTCCATGTAGGATGTGGGGTTGTAAATATTTCCAACTTCTAACTGAGGATCCATGGCTCAGAGACAGGAAGGAACTTAGGCTTGGTCAAGATCACAGTGCCTGATGCCACTATGTGGCCTTGGGGACAATGGTTTTTCTAAGATTTGTTGGTCCTGAAGCTTACTTCATCTCAGGAATTCTCCTTAATAAAATGAACAAAAATATCGCTGTTGAAAATGTTACTAAAACACAAGACCCTGTAAAGAAATTGCTAGGACTTTTCTTAGTATCTTGGGAAGGTACTGTGTTGGGTGAAAGTCCCTACAGTAAAGCTTCATAGACTTGGAAGGAAATCTCTCTGTTGGCATAAGGTACTTAGCTAATTCTCATCTGTAAAATGGGTGCACAGACAGTCTTTGACACAAGGAAATTATAAGAATTAAACCTTACACTATATTGGAAAACATTTAATAACTGCCTGGCACAGCATACGTGTGTAATAAATATTATCTGTGATTACTAAACATTGCCCAAAGTCATGTTGTGGCTGGAGTCATTGGACTATTTCCTAGAGACTGAATTATTCATGTGTGTACTTAAGAAATTATGCCTTCAGGGCTATTCTGCCAGGCTCACTCATTCAACTAATAAGGAGGTACTGGGTTCCTAAGTAGATGCTACATACCACAAAGCTCTGGTCACTATAAATTCTTGCATCTCTTTCACTGAAGTACAACACACTTATCCTCTCCTGCATGAAGTCCTCCCAGAAGGCATGGAGAAGTCACTATTTTGCACATCTGGACCCTCAATGTGCCTGGTTTGCACAAGAACAATGGCTCAGGGAAGAGTCCCCCTCCAATGTCCACATCCTTCTAGTTTTTGTACCAATGCTTTTCTCATGCCCAGTCACATTGACTGAAGTGAGCTTGCTTTCTTTCACACCGAGATTTGAATTCCTCTTGCCATCTCTTCAGTTTGCAAGATGTGTGTAAAATAGCTTTTGAGACCTCTGGAAACAAATGCAGGCTGTTTTACTGCTACTCTTGTATGGGACTAGGAGATTACTTAAAACCAGAAGTAGGCCTTGAATGTTGTACTGGTGTCTTGACCTATAAGACAATAATTGAAAATGAAATTTTATGGATTATTTCTGTAAAAATATTCACTTCAGCACTCAGTATATTGTATTGCATGCAAGCAGAGCAGGGCGGTGGCTGGGGGAAAGGCAGCAGCCAGCATCTTGTCATCCACAATGCATTCGTTCCCTTTGTCCTGTTCTCTGGTTAAGAAGCTGGATACCAGTCTTTTAATAGTCAACAGCGAAGTCCAGCTGGGATGGAGCCTGGATTTGTCATATGTTACAGTCTCTATCACATCAGCCACCCCATAATGCTCTCGGGAACATATTCAATGTGGTGTCTCCAGAACACTGATTTTCACAGCTTTCTCCAAACAGCCCCCAGTCTGGACTACCTGGACCACCTGGACATTTCAGGATTACTCATGAATTCCTAAGGTCAGAGTTCCCACTTTCCTTTCATGTAGGGCAAAATGTGTGATTTCATCCACCCTTCACAGTTATAAGCAAGTGCGATTCCGCTCTCATCCAGCAGGGAAGAGTGAAATTAAACATGTCACCTTGGTGAAGCATTGCCTTCACCTTCCTGCTAATGAGCCAGAGTCCTTGGGGACCTCTTTGAAGAGCCAAATCCTCCAAATTTTCAGAAGTAACTCATCTGAAATCTTATTATGAGCAGGTTCCAGGGGGAATCGAGTTATGGCAGGCCAGCAAAAATCTATGGGCATCTACCTCCTGCAAGCATCCAAAGAGATCGTGCATCCCACTCACAGGCACACCATCAAAAAAAAAAAAATTTTTTTTTTTAAAGGAACCTCATTAGGTCCCAAATGGAAACTAATGTGTTGTGTTGGCAAGCTGAAAATGGGCTTTTCCCCTAACTGCCCCTTTTTGCTGACTTTTACAAATCAGGGTCTCACATTGTAGTCCAAACTGGCCCAGAACTCAATATATAGCCCAGGCTGGCCAGGAACTAGTTGAAATCTCCTGCTTCAGCCTCTCAAGTGCTGGGATGACAGGCAGGAGCCTCTAGGCCAGGCTTTCTTTTGCTTCCTGCCCTCATGCATGTCTCTTCTGTCACTCTTTCCAGGCAGGGCGATTTTGCTCCAGTACTCAGTCTAAGCAAGGGTCCTCAAATGCACTCCTTCCTCATTCCCAAACCAATTTGATTCTGAGTTCATAAGCAAGAATTACATACTGGAGCTCCAGGTCCGCGGACTCTACACCACCATCTTCTTACCCCCACTCCCCGCGCGCCCCTCATAGAACTACTTCTTTGACGAAAAACAGAGCCAGCTTGGGGGAAGCTGACGTAAACATCCTGAGGAAATAGCCACAGTAAAGCAGCTCCTCAGCCTCATTTCCCTAAGGAAATAATCAGCACCTCATCCCCAAGACAGCTCCAGGTGAGCCAGTAAGCTCAGGTCACCTTCGCGAGCTTGGAAGTACGTACAGGTTCTTGCAGAACTGTCTACTCCCAGGTGCGCTACCATCTATAGTCACGTTTAATGTTCGAAACACCCAGACATTGGACAGGGGAGGTATTATGGATAAAAGCCGGAACCGGGGCGCCCAATCCCCTTTTCTGGGTCCCTCAGATTCGCCCTGGTCCCCCGGGGTTGCCCCCAACAGGGGCAGGGGAGGCTCTCCAGTTAGTCGGTCTGTGGCGTAGATAAGTGGCCTTGGGGTTCTCGCAGGCGTCCCTCCCGGGAAACCTAGGCAGGATTAAGGAAACACCGGACTACTGGCCAAACAGCCAGAGACAGGGCGCGGATAAATAGGCGGGCTCCCGGAACAAAGAAGGGAGAAGCGGACGCGCGCTGAGCCCGAAGGGGCGTCCCCCCCAACCCCCCCCCCCGAGGAAGGAGATGCGCCGAGGCCCGAACCCCGCCCCTGCCCGCCCCTCAAAACCTCCTTTCTTTTTGCTTGCTTCTTGAAGCTGTCAGTGGAGGAGCCGGGAGGGGGCGCAGTTCGCCGCGGCCCTCCCGCTAGTCCCATCCTACCCTTCCTCCGCCGCCACCCCCATCCCGAAAAGCGCACAAAGAGCGCCGGGCCCGAGCACACACCTCCCGGCGGGACCGGCAAGGCGGAGGGCGGGGCCGGCGCGCTCTAGGCTCCTCGCAGGCACTGCGCATGCCTGACCGAGGGGCGGGGCGGGACCGGGAGCGGCGGGCGCGCCCGCACCATCCTCTGGCTCTGTAGGGTTGGCGTCCAGGCAGTGGCCGCGCTGCGCTCGTGCGCGTGTGGGAGCCCGCGGGATCTCACAATCCGCGCGTTAGGCGTGTGCGGGACCCGAGTGCAGAGCACTCCAGAGGTCACTGGTGGCGATGAGGGTCAGGCCCATGGTGCAGCCGACTTCTGGTTTTGGCATCAGCTCCTTCATGACACTTGGGCAAAGTGCTCCCCAAGGGGACAGAAATGTGGGCGCGCGCGCGAGTGGCAATGTGGGCGGGCGTGTCTTTTGTGTCGCGTGCGCTCCCGCGCAGGTGGGCAGCTCGCGCCCAGCAGTAACTATAACCACGGAGCCCAGGACCTCGAGCTCTGATTTCTGCGTCCCAGTGTTGGGTTGCTCTCTTGTACAAATATCATACCGTCCACCTAGTGGTAGCGTCGGCTCCAGGGATGCTTTATTTGGGGGCAGTAACGGGACTTTCGAAGGACCGCTCTTTGGAGCCTGGCCGCTGGCATCACAGTTGGGCGCCTTTTCTTCTCAATCAAGAGAGGGAAAAGACTTCGGGACAGTGGCTGCCCTCGGCTGATAGGTACATAAAAATGTCCCAAGCCAGCCAGTCCCGCATTAGACAACAAAGAGAGGCGTTCGCGGCGGCGGCGGGGGAGGGGCGCGGCCGGGAGGAGGCCGGGGCGGGCTGCAGCGAGCTCGATGGGGGTGGCGCTGGCTCTCCGCTCGCTCAGCCCCGGCCTCCGCCCGCCCCCAGCCTGGCGCGCGCCAATCGCCTCCCCCAGCGATAGTGTCAGTAGCATTGTAGTGTCAGCTCCCGCCGGTGACGTTGCGCCTCCCTCGTCCCCCTCCGGAGCCGTCTGGCTGCAGAGGCTCAGTCAAGAGGCGGGTAGGAGAGGAGGAAAAAGCGCTGAGTGAGGGCGGGCGGGCGGGAGGGAGGGAGGGAGTGGAGGAACCGGGGAGGGGCTCCTTAAAGAAACGCTGCTGTCGCTCGCCTGCTCGCTTTGCGCTCGGCATTGTGGCCAGCCAGCCGGGCACTCGGGGGGCACGCGCGGCCGCCGCTCGAGCTCTGCCCCCACCCCAACCGCCAGCAGATCTGGGGTGGGGACCCAGGCGGGGGCTCTTGCAGCCACAGCCTGGTGCGGACTGCACACAGAGACCCACTCCTCCCGGAGCCGAGAAACGAGCCACGGAGCCCTCCGCAGCCGACCGGCCTCCCCGCCCCTGACCATCCTCTTCCCGGCTGCCTTTGTGGCTGCAGCTTCTGGCTGCCGAGCGGAGAGCCGGCTGGGGCGCGGCGTGCACGGCGGAGCAATGCCCAGCTCGCTGTTTGCAGACCTGGAGCGCAACGGCAGCGGCGGCGGAGGAGGAGGCGGCGGCGGGGGAGGCGGCGGTGGCAGCGGCGGGGGAGAGACTCTGGATGACCAAAGAGCCCTGCAGCTTGCGCTCGATCAGCTCTCTCTGTTGGGGCTGGACAGTGACGAGGGCGCCTCTCTGTACGACAGCGAGCCGCGCAAGAAGAGCGTGAACATGACCGAGTGCGTGCCGGTACCCAGTTCCGAACATGTCGCAGAGATCGTAGGGCGACAAGGTGGGTCCGGCAGGGATGGGAACCGGAGGGGCGTGTAGGATCTCCGGCCGCCGCCTCGCTGAGAGGGCGGGTGCGAGATCGCGAGCTGTAGCGCGGGGGAGACTTAAGGAGGGAGGAAGAGCCGCGCGATGGGGCCGGCGCACCAGACAAAGAAAGTGCAGGCAGGCTGTCCTCCACAGCGGCGCCTGTGCCGCGGCAGGATGCACTTTCTCCTGCTAAAATCACTGCCTTCTCCTCTAACGTTCCAGACTTAGTCCACCCTAGGAAAGATAATTTAAATATAAGATACTGGGGGATAAGATACTGGGGGAGGGGGTCTCTGGTGGTCCTTTGGGAAGAGGGAGGAGGGGGGAGCGTCCGATGGGAGGAGGATTCAGAATTTCTGCAAAGAGGAATGGAATGGAGTCCAGAGAAGGAACAATGGGTCCCAGGACTGCCATCCTCTCAACCCCACCCCAAGCGCTCTAGTGCCTAGGAATCGCGGCTTCCCGGGAACCCCTTAGTGTCTTCAAGGCAGTCAGTGCGCCTAGTTAGAACCCAGAAGCATCTCCCCAGACGACTTTTCTGGGGTTCTGGGGCTTAGCTTGGGACGACTGCAGTCACCGGGGGAGGGACAGGCAGCCAATGGGCTGTTCCTCGAGCGTTTCGCGGGTAGAACCCGCGGTCCAGCTCCTGGAGCGGTTCGGGGTCAGCGAGGGAGACGCCCCCTTTCTCCTGTCGCATGTTCTGCTGTCCAGCTGCCTTGGGCGCGGGCTGTCCCGGGGCTCCGCGGTTACCCCGGGATAATGGGCGTGTCTGTCTCTGTCTCTCTGTCTCTCTCTCTCCTACTCCCCCACCCCCTTGCACCCTGGCTCCCAGGTTGTAAAATCAAAGCTTTGAGGGCGAAGACCAACACTTACATCAAGACCCCAGTTCGCGGGGAGGAGCCTGTCTTTGTTGTGACGGGCAGGAAGGAGGATGTGGCCATGGCTCGGAGGGAGATCATCTCCGCCGCGGAGCATTTCTCCATGATCCGAGCCTCTCGTAACAAGAACACAGCCCTCAACGGCGCTGTCCCCGGGCCGCCCAATCTGCCGGGACAGACCACTATCCAAGTGAGGGTGCCATATCGCGTGGTGGGGCTCGTGGTAGGGCCGAAGGGCGCCACGATCAAGCGCATTCAACAGCAGACACACACATATATTGTGACACCCAGCCGGGACAAGGAACCGGTGTTCGAGGTGACCGGGATGCCAGAAAACGTGGATCGCGCTCGAGAGGAGATCGAGGCTCACATTGCGCTGCGCACCGGTGGCATCATCGAGCTGACAGATGAGAACGACTTCCATGCCAATGGCACAGATGTAGGCTTTGATCTGCATCACGGGTCTGGCGGGTCCGGGCCCGGCAGCCTATGGAGCAAACCCACCCCAAGCATCACTCCTACCCCTGGCCGCAAGCCCTTCTCCAGTTATCGCAACGACAGCTCCAGCTCACTTGGCAGCGCATCTACAGACTCTTACTTCGGTGGTGGGACCAGTGGCAGCGCAGCTGCCACTTCACGCCTGGCGGACTACAGCCCTCCCAGCCCTGCGCTCAGCTTTGCCCACAATGGAAACAACAACAATAACGGCAATGGTTACACCTACACCACGGGGGAAGCCTCAGTACCTTCCCCGGATGGTGGTCCTGAGCTGCAGCCTACTTTCGACCCAGCTCCTGCCCCACCACCTGGGACACCCCTTCTCTGGGCTCAATTCGAGCGGTCGCCTGGAGGTGGATCTGCAGCCCCAGTATCCTCTTCCTGCTCTTCCTCGGCATCCTCATCTGCCTCGTCGTCCTCGGTAGTCTTTCCCGGAGGAGGCGCCAACAGCACACCCTCCAACGCCAACCTGGGGCTGCTGGTGCACCGTCGGCTGCATCCAGGCACCAGCTGCCCGCGCCTGTCTCCACCCTTACACATGGCTCCAGGGGCTGGAGAGCACCACCTGGCTCGGCGTGTGCGCAGCGACCCTGGAGGTGGAGGTCTGGCCTATGCGGCCTACGCTAATGGGCTAGGGGCTCAGCTCCCTGGTCTGCCTTCGTCGGACACTTCCGGCTCATCCTCCTCCTCCAGCTCCTCCTCCAGCTCTTCCTCCTCTTCCTCGGGGCTGAGGCGCAAGGGCAGTCGTGACTGCTCTGTGTGCTTCGAGAGCGAAGTGATCGCCGCGCTGGTGCCCTGTGGCCACAACCTCTTCTGCATGGAGTGTGCCAACCGCATTTGTGAGAAGAGTGAGCCCGAGTGTCCCGTCTGCCACACAGCGGTCACTCAGGCCATCCGCATCTTTTCCTGAAGGCAGTGCGCGCGTGCGTGCACTGTGCAGGGACGGAGGGTCCCCTCCCTAGACCCTCATTCCCTAGGGCCTACCTGCCCAGACGCCTGGTGCCGCCTCTTTCCACCTCACCCTCCTCACTCTCAGAGATCCCAGAGGAGCTTGGAAAGCTGTAGTATCTGCTCATTTTTAAAATGTCATTTTTAAACAAAGGAACTTGCCAGGATCTCTGCATCAGGAGTACTGTAGCCTGGGAAGCCTCCAAACCACCTGAATTGCATGCTCTATAAATAATAGGAACGGCGACATTCTAGTAACGATAGTTTTTACACTGTACTTAATAGGAAGCGTCCAAAAGAAGAAAAATCCCACAAGTTTTCCATTTTCTTGAAGTAGGAGAAAAATGAACAGTAATTATGAAGATGATTAATAATTGTGCTATGGGATGTGTGGACTGTTTCGTGTGTTTCCCTTTGTGGGTGGGTTCCTACAGCACTCGTTCTAGAACACAAGTGGATCCTTTTTGAATGTTCATGGAAGGGCCAGGCGTTCTGTACAACCAGGACCCTGCAGCTTTATTAAAATTAAAACTGTAACATATCTCTTATATATTAAAAAAAAAACCTTTAAAAGTTTTAAAGAGAAATTGCATTAATACAGATTGAAGTATTTTATTCTTTTTTTGACTTGAAAAATTATATTTCATATTGCAAAGATGTTTACAAGTATTTTAATTTAAGTTCAGTGAACTTTTTTGTAGCTGGGTTAAATCTTTTTATTTTTAGTATGGCCTTATGGCAAAGAACACTGTATTATTTTAATAATCACACAATTGTGACGGATTACAAACCATAAAATGTATAACGTTTTGAGCAGTATTCTGTTGGGATGGAGATTTTATAGGTTCAGACAAAATCTTCTAGATCTGCTTCACCCAGCATATTTTCTATTCAGTGATATAAAGCATATTTTATTCTATATTATTACAAAAACGGAAATGTATAAACATGTCAAAAGGAACAGTTGATGCTTTCTAACATTTGTATAAATAGAATTCAGTGCAAATTACAGAAATTCTGTTGCACCGCTATAGTTTTAGTGTTTCTATTTTAATACATTTGTTTACCACTTGTTTATGTATATGTAGGTGACGTTACTTGAGCTTAAATGTACTTTACTGAGCAAAGTTTAAAAAACAAAGTATATTTTATTTTATGATAAAGGGCCTTTAACCTCATGGTCAAATACTAATATTATATTTGCTGAGACAAGATTTGAAATTGTATCAAGAGTTTTATTTTTCTGACATTTAAAGTTCTACATAATAAAGGTAAACTTAAGTAATGGTGCTACTTCATTTTTTAAGTATTTCTATATAAATAAAACATTAAAGAAAAATCAATGTAGTATGGTGACTTGATTTTTTTTTCTTTTTAAAGCCTTGGGGTGTAACGTCGAAAAGAAGCATTTCTAAGTGATAGGTTGAAATGCACAGCTTCCAAATAAATCATGTAGTTTGTCAATAGAGCACACTCCAGAGAGAGCAATAGGATTTGGTGGGATGGATGGTCACAGATAACAGGGTTTTTTGTTTGTTTTGTTTTGTTTTTTTAATTGCAAATAAGACCAATTTCTCCATTTCACATAGCTGATGGGAATCATGATATTTGGGGGAGGGGGTCCCCAGAACATGGTTAGTTTATTTTTAAGTTAGGAGATAAAAGGGAAATGAAAGTATTCAAAAGAAACATTTACACTTGCAGCCCACACAAACCTGTTTACCCAAGAATATTAAGAAAAAATTTAAAAACATGAAACTGACAATCAATTTAAGTATGGGTATCATAGATAAAGGGCCTGGGGCTCAGGGAAGTAATAGCACTGCTCAGCTAGAGGCTCTTCCGGCTTGGGGGTGGGGTGTGGTGTTGAGGAACCCTTACCTGCTGGCTTGGAGAAGCCCCACTGAGGGCCTTCTCTTTGGGAAGGAAGGGATGGAAGCTCTGCTTGCTGAGGGCCTAGCTGGATTTGAGCTTGGGTCTTATCAGTCTTCTTTGGGTTCAGGCTAATTGGTGTTGACAAGCAGCAAGTGTTAACTATTTGTTGTTGCCTGAGGGAAGTTGCTGTTTGCTTTTGGCAGCAGCTCCACCTCTTTCTACCCTTGCCATGGGGCTCTGTTGGGGGAGGGGTTGCTACTTTTACTTGACTTGAGCTTTGTTTCCTAGAGAATATTCAGGAATGACCAGACCCTCCCATGGAATTTCCAGGCAACTTCCTGAGTGGGTTGCCTTTAGAAAACAGTCTGGGGCAGGAGAATGGTGGGCACGTAGTCTAATCTTAGAAAGCTGTGATATATTGATTCTTCCTCTTGGCCCCTTTGTGTTGACATTTTGTTGTTAGGAATTGGAGCCACTACTTCCACAGTTCCTGATCTATTAGGTCTAAATGATGAGACAGACATGCCTTCCGGTGAAAAGAGAGAAAGGAGTGGCCCTGCTTAGAGAATTTCTGGCATTGTCTTCAACTCTGGAACGTTCCAGGCCCTGTTTATCTCTTTTTGCTTCTCCCTCAGGACAGGACTTAACCTAGCTAGACCTGGCAGGGAGAGATGTTGTCAGGTCTAGGGGACTTTTATTTAGCTGTCTGGAAAGGCCTAGAACAGAATTGAGATTTTTTATGCATTTATATACTTTAGTATTGTAATTTTGACTTTCTGCTTTTACACAATGAGTTCAGATGATAAAAGGAGGGGAAAAAAGTAAAAAGAAAACAAAAGTCTTGAGTGCTTCCCACCCCCAGTTGGTGTATTGTTTATTTACTTAGGTCTCTTTTATTGGTATTATAAACTTTATTGTTAAAGACTTGGAAATAAATAAAACTATCACTCTCCAAAAAACAAAAAACAAAAAACAAAAAACAAAAAAAAACCTGGACCTAAAGTCTGTATAAGGCAAGGTACTTCTTTATAGTTAGAATGGGCATTAGGGACAGAGAAGCTGAATTTGAGGCTATCTTCTTGGGTGGTGTGCATGTCTTCTTTGTGTTTCTGGGGTGTGTTTGTGTGTGTATGTGTACACTTGTGTATATGTGTATATTCATGTATGTATGAATGTGTGTGTACACATGCACAGCCTAGGTGTCTTCCTTAACCTCTCTATTTTTTTTTTTTTTTTTTTTTGATTTAAGGTCTCATTGAATCTGGGGGTCAAGGAAAGATCCCACTACATCAGCTGCCCCTTAAGCCCCAGAGATTTCACAGTCTCTGCCTCTCCAGCACTGGGGTTATGTTAACATCATGCCTGACATTTTATGTGGACGCAGGTATCTGAACTCAGCCTCTCTTGTCCAGCAAGCACTATAATGATTGAGCCTTCTTCCTGACCCCTACACTCATCTCTTTACAGTGAGAGGAGGGCCACTTTGTTGATAGGAGTTTTGGAGATATATTTTAGTGCAGGGTGGCTTGTCATGGCTCTCTGACATGGACTTTTCCTGTCACTAGCAGGATATAAAGACATAGTCTAGTGATCTTGCAGGACACTTGCTTGTGGTACAAATTAAGCCTTTTGCTCCATCCTCCAGGTGACTATTGTGGACCACTAACTACAGTCTTCCAACTGCAAATAGGGTGCCACATTTATATTCTCCAAGCATCACCAGCTTCCCTTTCTATATCCACACTCTGAAATCTATAATTCCACAGCAACAAAGCACCATGTAGCAAACACCTCTCCCTCTAATGACCAGTGCCTATGTTTTCTATGTAGAATACTGGTTCTCAACAGGGCTGGTTTTGCAACACACACACACACACACACACACACACACACACACACACACGGAACACACACACACACAGATTTGGCATTCTCTTAGCTCATTTTTGGTTTATGATATAATATGTAGTTGTACTTGGGTCTTAGTAAATAGAAACTAGAAATACTGCTAACAGCCCACAGTGTTCAGGATAGGGCCATGGCAAAGAAGTCCTCAGCGGTGGGTCTTCTCTACTGCCCCTTCCCTGCTTTGTGGCTTTGCCCCAAGACATAGGGGCCTCCAGGCTGAACTGTAGGTATTTTGGAATCACCTACTACCCCAGACAGCTGGAGTTATATCTGGTTCCCTGGGTGGAGCAGATCAAAACAGATAGCCTATCACAGGTCACAGTCAAGGGGTTCTTTTTACTCATCAGAGTTGTAGATGGTATCCAGTTAGTAGCAGTGTTTCAAATTGTTGGTTCAAAAAATACTTTGTGTTTTTGAGAATTTCTCATATGAGTACTATATTTACATTTCCACCCCTCCCTTTCCCTGTCAAACTCTTCTATACCTCTCCTCAAATTCATAACCTCTTATTATTGCTACATATGTACACACACACACACACACACACACACACACACACACCATACTGAATCCCTTTGCTCATATGTGTTTAGGGCTGACCACTTTGATTGGATAGCCTATCTGGGCTCTATCTATCTATCTATCTATCTATCTATCTATCTATCTATCTATCATCTCTCTATGTATGTGTGATGTGTATGGGTGCCTGAGGAGGCCAGAAGAGGGCATCAGATCCCCTGGAACTGGAGTTACAGGCAGTTGTGAGCTGTTCAATGTGGGGGTGCTGGGAATTGAACTCAGATTTTTCTGGAAGAGCATCAAGCTCTCTTAATCACTGTGGCATCTCTCCAGCCTCTAAAACACTTAATTTTTAATTAAATTAAATTAATTATTGATCTGGGTGCGGTGGCAAATACTTTTAATCCCAGACCTTGGGAGGCAGAGATAGCTGGATCTCTGTGAGTTTGAGGCCAGCCTAGTCTACAGAAGTTCCAGGACAGCTAGCTAGAGTTACATAATAGAGGAACCCTATCTCAAAACAACAAAAAATGTGTGTGTGTGTGTGTGTGTGTGTGTGTGTGTGTGTGTGTGTGTGTGTGTGTGTGTATGTGTGTGTGTGGTGTATGTGTGGACTCACTGACCGTGGTCTGTGTGGTGGCCAGATGGCAACTTTATGAGGTTTGAAGGACCAGACTCAGGTCATTAGGCTGTTTGGCAAGTACCTTTCCCACTGAACCATTTCCCTGTCCCCCAACTCACTGTCACTCACCTCTCTTCTGTGATCACCCAGGGAGGGTAGCATTGGGACTTCACTGTGTCCTTTCTCAGTAAGATATAAGTAGTCCACTCACAGTGTCTTAAACAGGCTCAACCTGAGTTTTCTACTATAGGCGAAGTTCTTTGTTTTCTCGCCCCCTGTGGCCGGTGACAAAATAAATAGAAAATGTCAAACTTCTCCTGGGTATACCTTGAAATTTTTTCCTTTTCTGTATTTCTTGAGTTCCCCTTACTCCACCAAAATTTGTTCTTGGGGGAACCGCTGATAGCTGTAGTGAACCTCAGTCATCATTTGATGCAGAAATTTGATCACGGAAGTCTCATCTTTTCAAGAAAGAGGGACAATTTTACCCTTGCTAAGGAGTTTCAAGTTTGTTTGCCAGGTGGGCTAGAGTAATTACCTTGAAAACTCCATGGGCTTAAGGTAATTTGGGAAAAAATGGAAAG
Organism: Cricetulus griseus; assembly: GCF_003668045.3. Classification (NCBI taxonomy): domain Eukaryota; kingdom Metazoa; phylum Chordata; class Mammalia; order Rodentia; family Cricetidae; genus Cricetulus; species Cricetulus griseus. The sequence goes on along the minus strand of NC_048596.1, from coordinate 114,726,830 downwards.
TATTCTAGTTACAGTCACCCCCCCCCATCCGAGAGAGTGGGAGAGAGAGAGAGAGAGAGAGAGAGGAGAGAGAGAGAGGAGAGAGAGAGAGACTCACTGTGTAGCTCAGGCTGGTCTCAGACTCACTGTCCTGTCTTAGTCTCTCCCAAATTCTGGGAATACAAATCCAGGTTAGCATGCCTAGTATACACTCTTTCTCCTTAAGGGATGAAATGATGACACACATGAAGTCTTCAGTTCAAACCCCAGAACTCACATAAAAATGGTGGAACACTCGGAATTCCATGACTGGAAGCCCGAAGACAGGTAGATCCTTAGGGTTCACTGGCCAGCCAGTTTGGCCTACTCTCTACATTCCAGGGTAGTGAGAGACTTGTCTCAGAGAGGTAGATAGCATTCCTAAGGATGACACTTGAGATTGTCATCTCGCCTCTCTATATTTGGGCACATATGTGCTTGTGTGGACATGTGTGGGTATGTATATGCATATACACATTAAACAAAAGAGGGTCTTTCTGTTAGGGAATACCGCCCCTTCTCATGTTAATTCTGCCCTTGTTTTAGCCTCCTCTTTTCTGACCTTGACTACCAGTTTTTTAAAATGTTGGACACTTGTACTCCCCTGGGAAGACCAAACATGCTTTTTTAAAATTGGATACTCTAGGAAGTTAAGAATTCCTTCATTGGCCCAGTAGATGTTGATGGTTTCTGCAATTTATTAAGCTCTTCCCTCTGACTCAAGCTCTGTAGGTAGGGATGAGCCTACTAGGTTTGGGTAAGGAAGCTATTGTAGAGAAGTTAGTTGTTTGGCTTATCTAAGGCTACACAGACAAAATCAGAACTAGGAAGGCAACCCTGGGCCCCTCTAAATCCAAAGCTCCCATCTTTAGCAGTTTAAAAAACTAGCTTAAATAAGTGGCATTGTCAAAAAAAGTGAGTGCTCATTTGCAATAAAGCAGTCAAATGATGCTCCCATCTAACTGATAATGCTAATTGATTTGAAGTAGTGGGGACCCATTTGCTACCATGTCTCCAGGTCACAGAAGAGGAACCCTGAACTCTATAGGCAGCTTGCTTTCAGGGGATTTCTGTGCCCTGACAATTCTACCTTTTGGTGATCAAGTGAAAAATTAATGTTAAGCTTATTCTGTAATAGATTCTTTAAAGATTAAAAAAAAAAGTCACTGGAAAAAAACAAAATGAATAGAGAATTTGTTTTTATTTAAAAGTGCTCCCTAAAAATGCCATGGACTAATTTAGATGGAAAGCAAAAGATGCCAAGCTAGTGAGAAGCATGGGCAGTTGTTTAGACTTTAGAATACTGAACTCTTGCCTGTATTTTTTCCCCCTCTCCCGTTGATTCTATTGTTTTGTGCATTTATAGAATTGTACGATGTAGACATGCTCTAAAAATGGCAAGTCGTGGCTCAGTTTGCTCATCTGTGGAAACAGAGGTGGGGTCTGTTTAGTTCCTTTTTCTCCTCACTGTGACCAAGTGACAAGACTGTAACAAGAGAGCTAAGGAAGTGCCTGTTTGGCTCATGGGTTGAGACAGTACTACCCATCATGGCTCAGATTGCATGGGAGCAGGAGCTCACATCTGGGATGTCGGGAAGTAGAGAAAAGACAGGAGTCTTCTGAGCTCTGAACCTCAAGGCCTATCCCCCACCAGTGACCTACTTCCCCCAGCTAGGCCCCACCTCTAGCTAGTTCTACCACCTCCTCACACAGGGCTACCAGCTGAGACCAAGATTTCAAACACAGGAAACTTTAGGGACATTTCATATTTAAACCACCACAGTACCCTGAGTTCTGGATGCAGCCCTCTTTGGGGCTTACAGAGTACCTTGTACCCTGTAGCCAAGGCCTGTCACAGTTGCAAATTTACTTGTCCTCTCTCCCCACCAGTCTGAGAATGCTTTGAGAGCTGAGGTCCCACCTTCTATCCCAACCCACAACACTCGAGGCAGCCTGGCTACAGTGATGTTTGGCATGTAGTGAAAGGCATATAAGCCTACATGCCCATCAATAGGAGAAGGACTCATGAAGCTATGTCATTTCTGCATGACAAAACTTTTTTTTTAGCTATTACAATAAATAAGGTGTCACTCCAGTGTTTCTGAAGGCAAAATGCAGAGGAAATGATTTGTTGTTGTTTAAAAATGCTTTGATAAATTCATAGAAAAATTCTAGAAGGTGATGACAGTAGTCAGTCTCTATGACAGCTCTCAGTGACCTCATTCCCTAGGGTAACACACTCCCCTTGAATGTAGGTGGTACTTAGTGACTTGATAATAATCCGTCAGTGATCAGAAGCAAGTTACAAAAATTGTAATGTTTGGGTTTGATCTCTCTCTCTCTCTCTCTCTCTCTCTCTCTCTCTCTCTCTCCTTTCATTCTCTCTCTTGCTCTCAATAGGACAACCTTGAAGAGGTCCATGTGGTGAGAGTGGGGTGCCACTACCTCAGGTCATCAGGATTTGAGGTTCTCAGTCCAATAGTCTATGAAGAATTGAAAGTAACCAACAATTCCATTAATGAATTTGTAGCAGATCATCCCCATGTTGGCCCTCCAGATAAAGCTGCACCCCAGACAATCATCTTGGCTGCACCCTAAACACAGTCCTTAGAAACTTGAAGTTAAGCCAGATCTGATTCAGAGAGTTAACAACATGCTTATTGTTGAAGCCTCTAAATTTTGGGTAATTTTTAAATGCGGAAATAGAACACTAATGCATATGTGCAGTTAAATGCCTAGGAAAGTCATCTTTGGATATGATAATCACACTAATATTTGGAGGCAATGCTACAATGCTGGATATACCATTTGGTAAGCATGTACCAGGGGAGTTACTGAGGCTTGCATCGCTGCTTCTGGTTTCTGAAAATGAAATGGAGTGCTAGTAAGGTTCCTTTTAAAGGGTTGTCCTGAAGAACATTTAGAATTATTCAAGGCATGTGGTAAGTGTTATGTATCTCTATAAATCCATGTGTATACTATGACTTTACCATGTCATGTCCCCATGACTTCTTGTGCTTTTTAAACGGTGTGACTATAGGTCAAAAAGTAAATGTGTGATCAGTGTTGGCCAAAATGACCTGAGCCAAATCTTCACCATCAAAGCATTTGATGGACAACATGTGTTTTGTTTGTGTGCTTAAGATGAAACTTGAGGGGGTCCATGCCTGAGTTAAGGTAACGAAACTTCAGAAGTGACAAAATAGTATTTTTTCATTTTGAATAAGCTTCATTTTACTTTCTAAGATGCCTTTATATAAACAATCGCAAACAAACCCTGTGGGGTGGTGAATGCTACAGGGTCATTTTCCTGTTTGATGACATGACACTCCACTTACATGTCATATCCTACACGGAGTCATCCTTAAGGGTCTCTGGAACCCGTGTCTCTCTAGACCAGGCCCTGTGCACACAGAAAACCCCTGACTCTTTAAGACAGCAAGAACTGACTCTGCTGTGTTCCAGAACTACTTTAATATGCTGCTTTCTGAGTACATCCAAATTTCCCACCCATGGACTTAGAGCCCAGTAAAACACACTGCTCATTAAATCTTCGATGCTGTTCCCTTTTGTCCCTCTGATGACTCAGAAGGCACTTGAGTTCCTCCGGTTGAGCACCAGAGACAGTGATGAAAGAAAACGCTCACTTGAACTCTCCGGGTGAATTGAAGTGTGATCTTTGGGGTTACTTATTACAGTTGCATCTTTGATGGCATGTATCATGGCTGAGTTAATTCAAGCATAACTCCTGTTTAGGGACCCCCTAATGCACACTTCACTCTGCCCCTGAGTTCTTTGGGAAAAATCACTTTGGAGATTTCAGCCCCAGGTTTTTCAGCTGGAAAACTAAAAAGATAGACTGTTCTATTGCTTTGTAAAGGAGTTCAAGACAGGGAACCTGGAAAAGATGAAAAAAAATGTTTTTGGGTCTACCCTGCCCCCCCCCTGAAATTCTCATTGAGTGATTTTTAACAATGAGGCCTGGAAATCTGCGATTGGAAAAGCTCTCTGTCAGCTGGGGTTGATTAAAGATCCATTTCAGACTCTTCAGGATGCTGTTAAAAAACAAATGAAACAGGGCTGGAGAGACAGCTCAGTGGTTAAGAGTGCTGAGTGCTCTTGCAGAGGTCTTGGGTTTGATTCCTAGCATCCACATGGCAGCTCATCACAGTCTTGTATCCACAGTATCCAATGCCCTCTTCTGTCTTCCACAGGACCAGTCATGTATGTGGTGCACAGACATACATGTAGGTAAAACACCCATACACATAAAAAAGAATGAAACAGTTTAATTTACACTGATATTAATTTATACAGATACTGAGTAATCTTTAATATGTATTATTTGGAGGAAAAATAAAGTTCAGTGTTTAATGCCGTACTATACTTGCATTAAAATCATAGATGAAGGCATGCATCCAAGGAGGATAACATGTACAAAATGTACCTCTAGGAAGGGAGTCAGGGAGTTAGGGGTTGGAGGCCAGACACTTATTTTCCTTAATACCCTTTTTAACTAATTGGATGTTTTTACAAAACAAAACATATCTATTTAATGTGGCTGAAGCAGATTAGTCAATGCTTGTTCATCTGTTGTAATCAGATAGATGTCTGTTTACAATTCTAAAGAGAGGTCAATCTGCTGGTGGGGAGGATCTGACAGTTCACATCATGACAGCCAGGAAACATAGAGAAAGGGGATGCAAAAAGAAGCCAAAGTGGAAAACAACTCAGTGCTCTTCCAGAGAACCTGGAACAGATTCCCAGCACTCACATGGAGGCTGGGAATCAGTTAACACCAATCCTAGGCCTCTGGCATCCTCTTCTGGCATCTCCTGGGTATTGCATGCACATGGTGCACAAACACACATGCAGGCAAAATACCCATAATTATGAAGTGAAAGTAAAGGAAAAAGTTTTATTTTTATTTTTTTCTTATTTTTATTTTAATATGCATTGATGTTTGCAGCGCCTGTGTTACAACATTTCCACAGAATTGGGCAAGGGGCTTGAGGATTTAAATAAAGACAAGACAGCAGGTCTTTCTTGAAGGGAGAATGCCATTTATTCCAACAAGAGTGGGGGCTTATATACCGGTCAGCAGGCATGGTGGAAAACTATCCAGGTCACAAGTTCAGGTTCCCAGGTCCATCAGGCACTCCTGAATGGGCAAATAACAGGATAACAGGAACTTACACTCAGGCCTTCAAGGAAGGAAGAAAACAGGATGTACTTGCTAGGTAAGCTCCTAGTCACAAGCTGGTCAGCAGACCCCTATGGGGGAAGGGCCCAACAGATGTTTGCCCTGCATCTGTTTGAGGGTGTCGGGTCCCCTAGGACTGGAGTTACAATTTTGAGCTGCCATGTGGGTGATGGGATTTGAACCTGAGTCCTCTGGAAGAATAGCCAGTACTTTAACTGCTGAGCACTCTCTCCAACCCAAGAATTTTTTAAAAAAGAATCTAAGACAAAATACATAATAGCCTCCAGTCACTTACTTCCTCCAAACAGGCACCATACCTTTTACCTAATAATGCCACTGTATTATGGATCTATCAAAGGATAAATACAATAATTAGACTAGAACCATTAAGCTCCAACTATTTCTGGAAACATCATCATAGATACTACCAGAAGGGTGCTTCACAAATTTCCTAGGCACATCTCCATCTACTCAAATTGACACTACCATACCTTTTTTAATTAACTAATTATTTTTGACACTACCATACCTTGAAATGTATTAGGTTCAATGGTGAAATTGCTGATTTTGGTCCATTTTGACCCTTAGTGACCTCACAGAGTTGGCACTGTGAGGTAGCACAGGAAAGCTCTTGGACAGAGAAACCTAACCACTCAGGACCTTGCTAGTTTAGGGCTCTGTTGGGAAACAGCACTGAGGATGCCTGAGGTGGTGATGACATGGGACACCAGGGATTTTAGACCTAGATGGAAGTCATGGAGAACACTCTTCTGCTTCTGGTTTCCTAAATGCACCCAGTGCCTTTCCCTGAAACTGTCCCTCTACCCAGGAAATGTGTTGATTAAAGAAAATAACAAAGATTCAAGCTGTGGCCTGGTGCTGGAGATATCTACAGAAAGCAGAGTTTGTGAGCTTATGGGTTGGATGGGGTGCGTGGTGCTTGTCGAGGGTTTGAGATGCAGTGTTTGATGTGGCTGCAAATGGGTCCTTGAACAGAGGAGTCTTGAGAAAGGTGTTAGGCAGGACCCCTTTCCTGCAAAAGGGGCCAATGCTCTGAGGTTGAAGAACTGAGGACCTTGGACTAGAAGAGGGGGCAGCTGGACTAGGAGGACATGGGATGATACCGGATACTTGATGGCTTCTCAGAATCTCAGGCCAGCAGTTCAAGGAGCCCCCCAGCTGATGCTGACACAGCTTCCTTGATCCACCACTTTTTTCGTGAATGTTTGGGCTGTGCAGCCATGGTTCTTGTGCCTTTTGACAGATCTATGAGAGGGTTGCCTGACTTCCTATCTGGAGTCGGAGCTGCCTTTACTTGATGCATCAAGTCAAGTTTCCAACAACGAGACTCTGAGTCTTTCTGCTTCCGTTCCACCCAGACCGAGGACTTTAACCTCTGGAAATAATGTACTTGCCAGCCAACTGCTTTGGCTGAAGGTGTTCAGTTCCGTGGACTGCAGTGGCCACAGCTGCCCTATCCTCAGTTTTCTTCTCTTTCCTTATCCACGACCTTCTTGTTATTTTGGGTGATGTCCAGTACAAAATTTAGCGTGTGTCCCAATTTGCTTTCTATTACTGTGATAAAGACCACAACTTAAAGCAACTTGGAGAGGAAAGGGGTTTTTAGCATACACACCCCAATTGCAGCTGGTCATGAAGGGAAGTCAGAGCCGAAACTCAAGGCAGGAACCTGGAGAACAGGACCTGGAGCAGAGGCTGGTGAAGAATAGGTGCTCACTGGCTTGCTCTCCACAGCTTCCTTACCCATAACATGGGAAAACCTGTCCAGAGGTAGCCTAGAGTGGACTTGGCCTTCACACATTCAAAATTAATGAAGAAAATACCCCACAGACTTGCCTACAGGCAATATGATGGGGGCAATCCCTCAATTAAGGTACCTCTTCCCAGATGACTCCAGCTTGTGTGTTGACAAAAGAAACCAAACCAACCAGCCAAGTAAACAAACAAACAAACAAACAAACAAAAACAGTCACAGAGCTGCATCCCGAGGAAGGGACTAAATGTCTCTAAAGGTATTGTGCCACCTTAGCTGTCGAGCCCGTGTTGAATATATTGTAGAAGAATTACAGACTCTGAGTTCTCTCTGAATCCACAGATCATTTTCCCAATGTGGACAGCTTCTCATAGGATAATGTCTAGATGTTAATTTAGCCAACATGCCCCCCTCTTTTTTTAGGGTTTCACTTCCCAGAGAAAATAGTGATAAAATATTAAAGAAGGTTCTCAAGAGAACTAGCCAGTAGTATACCTAGAGGAATATATAGGATGTGTAGAGAGATCTAGGAAAGGAGAGAGGCAATTCTGTTATGACAACTGGCTCATGTGATTAAGGAAGGTAAGACCTCTTACGGAACACCACTTGCAGATGGGCAACCAGGTAAAGCAATTCAGTCTGAAGTAGAGGACCCAGAAGAGAGTCAATGGTGTAACTCTTAATTTAAGGTTAAAGGCCTGGGAATCAGGTAAGCATATAGTGTTGGTCTCAGTTCAAAGTTGAAGGCCCAAGAAGCTAGAGTTACAGTGTATAAACGCAGGGGGAGGGGGTGTGGATGTCATAGTTCCAGTAGATGGGGGATTCACTCTTCTCCTGCCCTTTGCTTCTATATGGTACTTCAGTGAATTGGTGACCCACCTTGGTAAGGGTGAATCTTCTTCATTCAGCCTAAAGTTCACAGATACATATAGGAATGTTTTACTTGTTACCTGGATTTCCTTTAACCTATTCAAATTGACGCCTGGGAATAAGCCATCTCAAATAGAGGTAGCACAAAATTGATGATTTGGACCATTTGTGGGTTCACAGTCCAGTGGCATCAGTTACATTTCTATTATTCTATAGTGATCTTCACTATCTAATTCTAAACCTTCCCTTCATTTCAGACTGAAGCTTTGCATCCATTGAACAATAACTTCTGGTGTCGTGTGTGTGTGTGTGTGTGTGTGTGTGTGTGTGTGTGTGTGTGTGTGTCCAGCGGCTGCTGGAAATCACTGTTCTCTGTCTCCAGACTGGCACCCTGGGCCTGGGGTTGGCTCACTCTAACATCCACTCCATCTATGACCTGCTGGAGAATATGCAGGGACCAGCCCTGACTCAGCAGGATATGTGAGAGGAGTTTGGTGAGGGTTCAGTGATGATGGTGTGCCAGAGGCCTTGAGCCAGACCAGCGACTCATTGCAATGAACATTTTGTGGGTGGGGCTGATTACGAAAAGGATATTTTATGTGACACACGGCAACTCCCATGGGCACTAGGATGAATGAAGAGCTGTTGGACGAAAGAGCAAGGTTTTTTGTTTTTAATATATTTGGAGGGGGCATGCTGCAGGGGTGAGGGACTGATATGGAGGGACTAGGAAGTGAGTTCGATTGGGGTGTATGATGTGAAATTTCCAAAGAATCTGTAAAGAATTGTGTTAAAAAAGAATTTAGTTGTTCTAAGTCACACCTGTCTTGAAAGTTTTTGTTACTCTGCCGCCTGAAAAGCTGGAAAAAGCTGGTGGGGTTTAATCTGTGCACATATGCAGACTAGAGTTTGTCGCTCAAGGGTCCCCCGGATCTCTGTGTATTAAGGGTTTGGTCCTTGGATTGGCACTGTTGGAATGTGGTGTGGCCTTTTAGAGGTCAGGTCTAGTCTGAGGTTGAAGGGGGCTGGCAGATTCACTCTCTTCCTCTTTTTCTCTCTGCCTCCCGGCTGCTGTTCTGTGACTTTCTGCCTAACCACAGGTCCTAAAGCAGCAGGGCCAAATGTCTATGGGCTGAAACTCCTGCAGTCATGGGCACAGACACCCCTTACAATCTCATCATGTAGGGCATGTGTTACAATGACAGGCAGGAGAGTAACACACCTGGTAATATTCTAAGCGTGCTAAGAGATCAAACCTTGCTTCCCAGCTCTTGGAAGAGGGTCACCCAAGAGCATTGTGGAGAACCTCTTTCCTCTGACATGTCTCAAGTGAGAGTCCTTGGCATCAGTAAATATGCTGAGGATAAGTTCAGGCACAGGGTAGGCATGCAGCAGACAAGGAGAGAGAGAGGCCTGGGGTAGATGCTTTCTGCCTTCCCAGCCCTCCTGGGGAACCAAGGCTCATGGTTCCTCGCTGTATGTCTTCCAGAATGGAGAGGCGATTCATTTCTGTGACTGGAGACCTCAATTTCTGGCCCTTGGCACTCCTTGCTGATGAGTTGAGGAAGTTTTCCTGTTCCATATCCCTGTGGCATACAGTATGACACAGCTATGCTGTGTACCAGCCCTGCTGCCTCCCTTCCACCCACCCTAATGTGGTCTCAGTGATCATCAAATATAAACCATACTTCAGGAAAAGTCTCAGTGATTTCAGACAGCTATTCAGTGAGCTCATGGGGATAGCCACTTAGATCCTATTTAAGTTTAATGAGCCATTAAGAACACAAACAGTCGAAGGATTCTCCTGAATTTTACCTGCAGAGTTCTTTGCAAAGAGCAAGGAAGGGTTTAGCTCCTCCCTGACAAACTGGGAGCCCATTTCTTCCTCCATGGCTGGACTTGTACACAGGATGACCCATGGCCGGGGATTCTAGCCAGATCTTGATTAAAAATGATGGCACTGCACAATGATGTTTCTGGGCATCTTTTGGTCAGCATTTGCACCATCCTGCACTCCAAATGCTACTACATACTTTGGTCTGGTGAGCAGCTTCTCTGCTGGATTGATTAATTCTGGAGATTGGCTGGATGCAAGCGTCAAAGGAGTCTAAGCATTAGAGGAATTAATTAGGCGATTCTGGAAGAGACTTTGTTCTGGCTTCCAAACGTGATATGTGGTCACCTATCAAGAACTCCAGGAGGCTGGCAGTGAGCTGTTTGGCAATCTCAGCCTTACTGAAAAGAGGGCACAGTCTTTGGGCAGTAAATTCAAAGTCCACCCTGCCCACCATTTACTCAGCTGTCCCAACTTCTCATAAATTTTCAAGTGACATTTGAGAAGCTTTTCTTCCTACATGGTGTGGGGTGGGGCTATAGATGAGAGGTTTTCCTTCATTTTTATCTCTTCTTTGGAGTGGAATCAGTGGAATATGACTGGCATTGAGCCCAAAATATGCATCAACAGATCCTGAGCTATTGCAATGAAACTTTTATGACAATAACACATCGGTGAGTGACTTAAATAAAAGGGCATATATGTTTAAAATAACATTGCTGATAAATGCATCGTGAGTTCATCTGAGCAACTGATTGTTTTCCAGATGTACAAATACAGGCTGAGTCCAGGGTATGACATGCTAGTTAATATATTCTAGTAGTTGTTTTTAAAAATTATTTATTATGTATACAATGTTCTGCCTGCACATCAGAAGAGGGCACCAGATTTCATTATAGATGGTTGTGAGCCACCATGTGGTTGCTGGGAATTGAACTCATGACCTCTGGAAGAGCAGCCAGTGCTCTTAACTTCTGAGCCATTTTTCCAGCCCTCTAGTAGTTGTTAATAAAATTACACACTTATTCTCATACTTAAAGACTTATTTTTGTCATATGTAAATACATATATATGTGTATGAATGTTTTCCTGCATGGATGTATGCACTACATAAGTACCTGGTGCCCTCAGAGGCCAGAATAGAGCATCAAACGCCCTGGAACTGGAGTGACAGGTGTTTGTGAGCCACCACATGGGTGCCGGGAACTAAACTAGGGTCTTCTGCAAGAGAAGCAATTACTCTTACCTGCTGAGCCACCTCTCCAGCCCTACTGGTTTTTCTTTTTTCTTAAACAACCGGTGCATCTGGGATGCTCAAATACATTCCCAGTACATGTATGTTACTGCTTCCTGTGGTATTACACGTGTTCTCTTCAAGGTTGGGTTTCCTATCAATCCTTTGTGGTTTTTGTTCTTGTTTCTTTTTACATATTATTTAAAAGCACAATGTTTTATTAAACATTTTGAAACAAGGTCTCAGGTAGCCTAAGCTGGCCTTGAATGTGCTATGGAGCTGAGAATGACTACTCCATGTAACTACGACCTTGAACTCTGACTCTCCCATGTCCATCTCCTGTGTGCTGGATTTACAGGCATATGTCATCATGCCCAGTTTTATGTGGACCTGGGCATATAACTCAGAGCCTCATATGTGTTAGGCTAGCATTCAACCAACTGAGCTATACCCCCAGTCTGGATTTTTTTTTTTTTTTAAAGATTTTATTTATTTATTATGTATACAACATTCTGCTTCCATATATATCTGCACACCAGAAGAGGGCACCAGATCTCATAACGGATGGTTGTGAGCTACCATGTGGTTGCTGGGAATTGAACTCAAGACCTCTGGAAGAGCAGTCAGTGCTCTTAACCTCTGAACCATCTCTCCAGCCATCTCCACCCCCCCCCCAGCCTGGATTTTTGTTGTCATTTTTTAGACAAGTCTCAGGTAGCTGGGGTTGGCCTTGAACTATGAAGCTGAAATTGACCATAGACTCCCGATTCTCCTTCTTATACCTTTCAAGTCCTGGGATTACAGTTGTGTGGCACCATGCCCAGCATGAGTGGATCTTTATAACAGGCAAAGTGTTTCAAACATACTTTGTAAATGAAGCTTCTGTATAAGGCAACATTTTGAGCATACATTTGATGTGTTTTAAGCTGTTCCCAGTATTTGGTATTTCAGTGTTCATTGCTAGATATATTTCTGTTTTTATGCATCTATTCTCAGCTATTGCTTGCTGGTTATTTATATCATTTACATCTATTTACAAACATTTATTTATTTAGTTTTTGGTATAGTGTCTCATGTATTCCTACCTGGCCTGGAACTTTCTATGCAGCCAAGGATGACCTTGATCCTTCTACCTTAATGATATAAGGCTGTAAGAGTGCACCACTCTGCCTGATGTATGCAGAGCTGGGCACTGAATCCAGGGCTTCTTGGCTGGTAGACAGTACTCTGCTTACTGGGCTATATCTCTACTACTACATTTATTTGTTGAGTCTGTTCCTACTGACAAATGCTTAAGCTTTATTTCTAATTTTGAAAAAGAGATTAAATAAGTGAACTTTCAGAAATGTATTCACTTTTAGAAAGATTATAAACCTATCAGCTGTTAGTATTAATGTGTATGAAAACCAATAATGGGCAGTTTTAGTTAATCTTTCTGATTGTACCTTGGTTGATTGAAATGATGACGAGGAATTCAGACTCGGGAAGGCTGGAAACCCTTTTATCACACACACACACACACACACACACACACACACACACACACACACACCATTTTGAAATAAACAAGTGTATTGAGGATCTTTTCATGATATTTAGTTCTTCTTCATAGACCTGTGTTGTGTTTGCTCTTAAATACATAATTTGCCTAAAGACATGGAAACAGATCCCAATGTGCACAAATCAAGATAAACCAAAACCAAATAATTTCAAGTTGGATACAGTCCTACCAAAGACCAAGTCTTCAGCTTGGAATATACGGTTCATAATGGACAGCTGTGGATACATAGTCATTTATGAGGTCCATTATACCTATGTATATGTGTGTAATCACAGTGCTCCTGTGGTGAGATGGGAGGTGGGAAGTGTTCAAGCTAGGTAGCCTGGTGAACAGCAAAAGACCTTGTCACAAACAAGGAGGAAGGCATAAAGGGTCAGTCAAGGTTGCTCTCTGACCTCCACGAGAGCATCACGGCACACATGCACTTGAACTTACATGCAAGAATATGTGCAAACATCACAAACACGCATGGAAGTTTAAAATAAAAAACAAACCCAAGACTCAGCCCTTTGTAAGGTCTTTACCTACAACCACTCCTAGCCTTCAGAAGACAGGCATCCCTGAATTGCTGGTGCCCTTCATTCCTGATGGCCTTGGTAAACAGTGGCTCCACCCTGCCTACCCATGGACCACATTTCTCTAGTGGAAGTTCCAACCTTATTTAATATATGCATTTTTGTATACCCACTTCCCTGAGCCTTTCCTCCTCTTTCCCTGTTGTTTGTCAAAGTAACTCAGATGTGTCCTCTTTGCTCTGCATGAGCCATCTCTTTCTGTAAGTTTCTAAAAGCTCAACAGCAGCAGGAGAGTGCTGAGGGGAGACATCTCCCCACTGTGACAGACTTCTCAGGAAAACACCTGTGCAATATTTAGCAATTAGGCAACCACCATGCACCAGAGAATGCACCCATGGTGGAAATAAACATTCTTTCTGGCTTTGCAGTGGGTCACCCAGTGGCTTTCCACTCTAAGTACGTGTTGGGTTTGTTTGGACTCTATAAGTAGCATAAGTCATGATGGAATGAGACATGTAAACTGTTTCTTGGAGAAAAGCCTTGCAGAGGATCAAGAGAAATGGAAGCAGAAGCAGGTGGCAAGTGGCAGGCTGTGGCCTGACTGACACCTGGGAATGGAGGGAAGGAAAGAGGGAGGCCGATAAAAAGTTTCTGTAGCAAGGACTTCCTGTTAGAGGGCTCTGGTGGAGGCAAGAGCATCTGGTTCTTCTATCTCACCTGAGCTTATGTATGGCCTGGGCATGGTCAGAGGAGAGAATGGGCTTGACATACATGCTGCGGAAGATAGCAAAGTACTGGATGCTGAATGGAAATGAGGACATGGCTGCTCCAAGGTATAGTTGAGGAGAAGGGTTTTTATTATATGTGTGAGGGAGAATTCAGACAGAGGCATCTGGAAGTGAACATAGCCAACAGAATAGACTGGGCCATGAGGGGAGAGAGTGATGGGAATAGTGAGGAGGAAGAGAGGAGAGAGGAGAGAGGGCAAGTGGACCAAGATAGGAGCCAAGGACCAAGAGAGAGAAGAACCAAGAAGCCAAGGAGAGAAGAGCCAAGAGAGTACATGGCCAAAATGTCTGGTTTATACAGGAATCAGAAGCCAGGGGAAGGGAAGTGATGCCCAGTCCCTGGGCTGGAGAGGCTTAGGATAGGAGATGGGGTGAGAAATGCTGGGAGGAGTTGCCAGTACTGATGAGACTTGTCCTGGGTGACAGATGCCACCAGCATTAATACTTGTCATATAGCTATGTACCAATGACCATCTGAAAGCAAAAACGCTGGGATGGTATAGAAGTTCTTGGGCCTCAGACATGGTAATGAAATTAAGAGAACATTACACCCTCTAGTAGAAGAGGAGAGGGTCGTGGGACCATCACCTGAGATCCCAGCTACCATACTCCTCTGCCACTGCCTCCCCCGGCTGCATGTGTGTGTGTGTGTGTGTGTGTGTGTGTGTGTGTGTGTGTGTGTGTGTGTGTGTGTGCTGCTGATGATGCACAAGAGGTAGAAGGTTGCCTGAGAGTTTCTGAAGGAGTCTTCCCCAAGGCCCCACCCCTTAATGTCATCATGCGGCCCCTTCCCCCACCAAAGGATTTTGTTCAGAAGTGAATAGAAAGTACAAGCCTGATACACTGCAAGGAAGCAGCGGACTAGGGAATCCCCAATACCAACTCTGGAGGGACACAGCATCCAGACCTTAATAATCCATAATCAGTGCCTTAGAAGGTCATCTGCTTTATTCCCTTCACTCAACCAAATGCTGATCTCACCAGGAACCCCCAGGAGCATTTAATCTGTGTGCCACGTGTCCGGGACAAGTTGACTGATTCTGTTAACCATCTCAAAAAGATGGGAAGGGGCTGGACCCTAAAATGTGGTACATTTACACAATGGAGTTCTATTCAGCGGTGAAAAAAAAACGACATCTTGAAATTTGCAGGCAAATGGATAGAACTAGAAATAAACCATCCTGACTGAGGTAACCCAGACCCAGAAAGACACAGTGTATACTCACTCATAAGTGGATATTAGATGTAAAGTAAAGGATAACAAGCCTATAGTCCAGGGCTCTAGAGAAGCTAGTAACAAGGAGAACCTTAAGAGAGATATGGATCCCCCTGGGAAAGGGAAATAGACAAGATGTCCCGAGAAAATTGGGAGTGGGACATGGGGGCGGGGGAGAAGAGGGCAGAAGGGGAGTGGGAGGGGGAAGAAGAAGGGAGAGGAGAACACGAGGGAATGGAATGTTTGAGATGGGGAAAGGACAGAGAGAGCAAGGAAAGAGATACCTTGAATGAGGGAGTCATTATGGGGCTAGCAAGAAACCCGGAACTAGGGAAATTCCCAGTAATCCACAAGGATGACCCCAGCTAAGACTCCAAGCAATAATGAAGAGGGAGCCTAAACTGAAGAGAGGGAGGAGTGATAACATGAGCAAAGGGATTGAGACCGTTTTGTGGATACTCACAGAAATAGCTGACCGGAGCTAGTGGGAGCTCACTGACTCTGGACTGACAGCTGGGGAACCTGCATAGGAGCAAACTAGGCCCTCTGAATGTGGGTGAGAGTTGTGTGGCTTGGGCAGTCTGTGGGGCTACTGGCAATGGGACCAAGATTTATCCCTAGTGCTTGAACTGCCTTTTTGGAGCCCATTCTCTTTGGAGGGATACCTTGCTCAGCCTAGATATAGGCGTGGAGGGCCTTGGTCCCTGCCTTAGAGAAATGTGCCAGACTTTGTTGACTCCCCAGGGAAGTCTTACCCTCTCTGTGGAGTGGAGGGGTGATGTGGGGGGAAGCAGGAGGAGGGGAGGGAGTGGAAACTGGGATTGGTATGTAAAACAAGAAAAGATTGCTTTACAATAAGAAATGATAAAAAAGAGAGAACGGGACAAAGGAAGCATGATGGGGTGGTGAGAAGGCCTTCCCCAGAAGCTTTGCTGTGCCCCGTTTATGTGTGGCCTTGCAAGAGCACATTGCATGGTACATGACCGGTGATTAACACAGCTGTGGAGGCTTGAATGAGATGTACACCCGCTCTCCCGCCTTAGGTCTGGGGCATACTTGATCCCCAGTTAGTGGCAGCTTGGGAAGGGTTAGGAAGTCTGGTCTTGATGAAGGGGGTGTGATGGGGAATGTACTTCTGTGTATGTTCATCTTATTGATTATTGAATAAAGTACTTGTTTGGCCAATGAGACAGCAAGTTAGACGGGACTAGGAGTCAAAGAGGATTCTAGAAAATGTAGTAGAGAAATGGTGTTCCAGGCCGGAAGTGACATAGCAAGGAGACTCATATAAGCAAGGAGAAACAGGAAGTGTCCGTTTCCCCTTCTTCCCCCAGCGGTGCAATGTGATCCACTGGCAAGGAGGGATGCCAATAAGGCATCCGGTAAGATAAGTCTTATAAAATGTATAGATGTATGATAATTGAGACTGAGCTAACAGATGAGAATCCTAGTCATTGGCCAAGCAGCATTGTACCTAATACAAGTCTCTCTGTACATTAATTGGGGCCCTAACTCAGGCGGGCAGCTGGCGTAGAGCGCACACGTGGCGGTGGGGCTCGGTGGCTTTTGGAGGAAAGATTTATCATAACAGGGGTGTGTCCCTGAGGGTGGGGAAGGCTTTGAGGTTTCAAGACTTTCATCATTCTGAGGTTTGAGCTCTTGGCTGCCCCTCCAACTGACATGCCTGTTGACTGGTGCCTGCCGTGCTGCCCTGCCATGGTGGATGCTTAACCTCCTGGAACCCTGAGCCCAGTTAAATGCTTTCCTTTATAAGTTGCCCTGTTCATGGTGTTTTATCTCAGCAATAGTAAGGTCACTACCTGGGTGTGGTGGCTCACACCTTTAATCCCAGCATTTGGGAGGTAGAGGCAGGGGGATCACTGTGAATTCAAGGTTGACCTGGTCTACATAGTGAGTTCCAGGAAAGCCAGGGCTCTGGAGGGAGACCCTGTCTCAGAAAGAAACAGATAGACAGACAGACAGACAAAGGTAGCTAATAGAACAGCCCTGTAATGCTGATGATGCTCATGTAGGACGGATCCTTTCCATGAGTGGAAGATGAGATTCTGAATTAGCAGGGGCTGGGTCTTTCTGGGTCCGTTTAGTCAGTACACTCAGGGTGGCCAAGTGTGTACCACAGAACATCAGGACGGGCCACTGTCTACTGACCCAAACTTGATCTCCACTCATTAGATTATAAAACCCATGTTCTCTTTAGCACTTCTCTCCTGCAGGTGAGAGAGGCAGAAAGAAGAATCTTGGACCAAAGAGTGAAGTGAGGAAATATAATCAGAGCTGAGCTTGTAAAGACTTGATTGCTGCCTTAAAGTGTCAGAGAAAAGGGGGCATTGGCTCCCTTAGGAGAGAGGCCATCTAGGCTGATGAACCACTCATTCTTCTGCTTCTCATCCCCACCTCTCTCCCTCTCATCCCCCCACCCCCATGGAGTCTCATCATGTAAACCTGACACTTGCTATGTAGGCCAGACTGGCTTTGTGTTGTAATTTATGAAAGGCAGCTTGAGATAGGGTTCAAGCAGAGGTTTTTTTTTTTTTTTTTAAATTAGGGAAAAGGATCATAAAAAGGGGAAAGAGAAGCAGGGAGACCATCCTCCAGAGACAAGAGCAGCAGGAGAGAGGAGAAAGGAAAGAGGAAGAGGAGGAGAGAAAGGAGAGAGGAAGAGAGAGAGAAAGTGAGGAAGGGAAGAAGGAAGGGAGGGAGGGAGGGAGGGAGGGAGGGAGGGAGAGATGATGAGAGAGCCCTTTTAAAAAGGAACATAGTGAATGTGCACAGGAGGTGCTCTTGGTGGCTGCAGCTGAGGACACATCCTGTCAGAATCCCCAGGACAGGCCAGTACAGATGCCTGAATACTAACACTTTGAACTCACAGAAATTTGCCTGCCATTTCCTCTTAAGTGCTGGGATTAAAGGTCTATGCTACTGTGCCTGTCCAGGAACCCTCATCTCAGCCTGTGCAGGAAGACACCATAACATTCGTGTGCACAACACTTTCACACTACAGTTTTCCTTTTGAGTTTCCCGAGCCCCGTGTTGGTCTGACAAATTGGCTGTTGACATCAGAGTCTTCAGATGAAATAGATGCCAATGATTTGACTTCACTCTAGAGGTTAATCGGAACCACAGAACTTTGACTTCAGAGGAACATGCTTAGAGAAAGGCAATTTCAGCATTTTCAAGTCTACAGATAAGCCTGCTCTAACCCAGCCAGGGGAATGTCTCAATACCAGGAGACCCTGGAAAAGACTCAACAGGAAGATAAGATCCACTCTTGTTCTTTAAATAAACTTGCTGATGTAAGATGCCACTTTGAACAGGTCACTATTTCCTCTACCTAAACCACATCATTAAAGAGACATGCATAGTCCTCTATAGAGATAAAGCTGCATAATGAATGTTTGGTCAAATAACATTGCTCTAAGTGCTAAAAGACAGTCTCATCCATATCCATCAGACATGAAATTAAAATAATTTAAGCTGACAACCACTCTACACACAACATATATAGATATGCTGCAACATAAGCAAGGTGTGTGCTTCTTAAGATGGGCAAAATATTGCTATTGGCTATTATTTAATCTGTCTGAGACTGTGGATATTCCCTTCAATTACTTGGGATCTAGAACTTGAAATAGGAGAAGATTAAGTGGGAGAGTGAAGGCAGAAGTTGGTGGGGTTTCATGGACTGCCAAGATGGAGATGACTTCATAGATCTTTGATGATCCAAAACCTTTAATGATCCAGGCCTAGTGGCACATGCCTCTAACATCAGCACTTGGGAGGGCAGAGGCAGGCAGATTTGTGAGTTCAAGGCTAGCCTGGTCTACAGAGTGAATTCCAGCTAGAGGGAGGGAAACAAACAAACAAACAAACAAAATGTTGTGGAATATTCCTTTACACTGTGTGAAGATGTGTTACTGTGATTGGTTTAATAAAAGCTAAATGGCCAATAGCTAGTCAGGAGGTATAGTAGTGACTTCTGGAGAGAGAGAGAGAGACAGAGAGAGAGAGAGACAGAGAGAGAGAGAGAGAGAGAGAGAGAGAGAGAGAGAGAGAGAGAGATATGCAGGAGGAAAGGTAAAAGCCACGAGTCACATGGCAACATGTAGATAAATAGAAATAGGTTAATTTAAGTTATAAGTGCTATTGGGACAAGCCTAAGCTATAGGCTGAACTTTCATAATTAATAAGTCTCTATGTCATTTTTTTTTGTGAGCTGTCAGCGCAAAGAAAACGTCTATCTACAACAAACAACAAAAACCCTTTAATGACAGATTTCCCAACCTCTCTGCTTTGGGTAACTCTTGGTTCAGGGGCTGCTCTGTATATTGTGAGGTGCCTAGCAGCATGTGCGGCCTCTACCTAGTAGTTCTCAGAAACATAATGTCTGTCCTGCATAATAAACAGAAATGTCTCTTCTGGATATGGCCAGATATTTTCTGGATGGCAAATGACTCTTGGTTTGGAATCTGCCTCAGGTTGTAGACCAGAGAGGAGATGCAGAGAGCTCTTGGGATTTCTGTTAGTAGAAGAGGAAGAATATTCTTGCTTGACACCTCCAAGCAAACTCTCGGGGCCCCAGGAAACCCAGAGGGCAGCCAAAGAGGGACCTCTCTGGAGGTCAGCAAGCTGTGCCTGTGGGACCTCAGAGAAGCGGATGGGAAATCCTACAGTGAGGGATGACTGAAATGGAAGTAGAGCCGTGGCTGAAGAAGCCTTTTCCCATTCTAAATCATCACTCTTGCAGGGGACAGTGACATTTGCTCTCCAGCCAGCAAAACTCACAAGGGGCCCTGGCCAGTGGCAATGAGATTTTGAAAATGAGACAGGATCTGAAAGAGGCAAATTTGTGGCTGATGGAGAGGACAGGCCCTGGGCAGTGACCCTGGCTGCAAGGGCATATTTCTGTTGGTGGCTTCTTTGGCTGGGCCTTCTGCCAAGAGGGACATGCCTGCAAAGAAGAAAACATGTTGAGTCCTGCAAGAGCAATTGGGGGAACAGAGACAGCAGCTGCATGGGCTGGTAACAGCTGGACGGACTGCCAACAACTAAGCTTGAAGGAAGAGAAGCAAAGGAATCCAGGATTCTAGAGATGAGAGGAAATACACCTTCCAACCAAGGGTAAGGCATATCAAGTGTGAAAGGGAAATCATTTAGGGGATATTAAGCTTCTTTTTCAAGAACCCCTATTGGAAGCAATTGAATCTGTTCTGCACCCTCCCTCCTGATTGGCCAGCAAGACAGTTCTTAGGAGCTGGTGTTCTCAGGGGAGTCTGGGAACAACTAGCCTCAGAAGGGGACCTTGAGGGACCACTTATGTTCCCAGTGGAATCAGGACTCTGTCTAGAAAGCAAAGCCACAATCCCTGGAGCAATAGCCTCAGTGTTACAGTGAGGAGGAGAGATTTTGATGGGAAATGTGCATAGGAGAGAGACCTTGGCAACGTCAGTAGTGTGTGTATATGTTCATGCATGTTTGCACATGTATGTGTTTATATGTATACACTTGTATGTATAAATAGGCAGATGAATCCTTTGTATATACTTGCGCAGGTATTTGTGTGTGTGTACATGTGAGTACATACATGTACACCTGCATATGTGCACCTGTGTGTGTATAGGCAGCAATGTTTGCTCCTATGGTTTGCAGTATGAAGATCCAGAGCAAACCTTATTGGGTAGGAGGGTTTCTATCCCCTCACCCAGATGCCACCATGTTCTGCTTCTCCATGGCCCACAATCCGGGAGCAGAGTTTGTCTCCACACAGGAGATCTCCTGATTTATGAAGAAATTTGAAGTCATAGAGTCCAAAGTTACTTTTTTCTGCTGAAAGGTATTTATTTTTTATTGAGCTCCCTAGACCATCCCTACAGGAGAAAAAAAAATACCAATTAAGATTTTAATCTCTGACTGGATGCCCAATGGCCTGTAACAAGGACCTGCTGACTGTGAGCAAGGGACTGCTCTGAAATAGAGCAAGAGACTCCTGTAGGAAAATTCCTTGGGTTGAGGTCTGGAAGGAGGGGGTGCATGAGTCATCCAGTTCCCATTGTCCAGAGAACAGCAGAAAGAGCACCAACATATGTTTGTAGATTGATCAGATGAGGTAGTTAATTAATTAGAGGCTTGAATGCCTCTCCACACACTGAACCCCACTGGGCTCCATCACCGTTCTCTTCACAGGCTTCCACGGCAGCTGGATTCATCTCACAAGCAAATGCTGGGCTGGAAGTGGCAGGGGTGACTCTGACAGTCCTTTACTTCTAGCTCTGACTCTGGTCAGTCTTTAATCTTCAATAAAGAGTAGCTTAAAGCCCAAAATCAGATCCAGAGGTGCTTGGATGGGCTGGGCAAGTCACAGGAAAAACCAGGGGAGAGCCAGGAGTGGTGGCACTCACCTTTGATCTCAGCACTCGGGAAGCAGAGGCGGGTGGATCTCTGAGTTTGAGACAGCCTGGTCTACAGAGCGAGTGCTAGGACAGCTAGGGCTGTTACACAGAGTAACCCTGTTGCAGAAAAAACAAACGAACAAACAAACAAAGCCAACCAACCAAGGGAGGGTTCGAGTGGAAAGGGAGTAAAGGGGGTGTGTTCTTCTAAGGATACTGTCTTTAGAACCCGGTCCATCAGTTCAGGTACGACCCACTTTGACAAAGAAATTCAAGGAGCTTCGGAGATCAGAAGGATTCTGAAGGACTTCAAACATTTTAACTTGTTGGCTTTGAACATGAAACTGGTCATATTTGAGGTTTCCTTCATTGATTTGGAATAACTTAGCTCATTTTGAGATGTGCCGTGGAGGATGGAGCAAGCTGTGTCTGAAGGAACAGGAGGCAAGGGAGGGAGGTTGGTCTTTGAGGCCAGGTAGCCATTTGACTCTTAGAGAAGGCAATAATGACATATTTCTTCCAGCTGGCTCCAGCCTCATGGGTAGACAGTGAATGCCCAGTTAAGAGGAGTCAGAAGCACTAAAACGTCTGGAACCTTCAACATCAGTGCCCAGGCATTCAGAGTAGACTGGCATGGCTCAGTGATGGTGGTGTGGGTGTCTATTGGAATCTAATGAGGCCAGAAGTCATGAGCACAGGGTAACTGCACACGTCAACATCCACCACTGTCAGACTTGAACTTGCTGACATGGGAGAGAGGAGGGTCAGTGAGGAATGTCTGGATGTCCAGTAGCACAGAGAGAGATTTCTGGGATGAACAGATGTTCCCTTGAGACAGAAACCACCTAAGGAGCATGTAGTCAGAATACTCGTCTTTCCCCCCACTGGAAGTTTTCATTCAAAAATAACTGCTTCCATCTCCTATCCTAAATAAAACCCAGGGCCTAGCACCCTGGGGAACAAGGCAGGAAAAGAATACAAAATTGTTGCAGAGACCCTAACTGCCTCCCTTTGTTCAGAGCAGATTTCACACCTTGCATAGCAGGCTCATTTACACCTGGCAAACACTTAATGCATTTTTAAGAGAAAATGGTCTCAAATGGTCTTTAATGGTTTTGTCTGTTTGGGAGCTGGAGGTGTGCTATGCTGCTTAGTGCACACATTTCCTCTCCTTTTAGGAATGCAGTAAGATCATGTTTCCCAGTTTCTTTTCTAAAGAATGCGATCATGTGATTGCTTTGCAGCCAGGGCCATGGGAGTGAAAGTGTTGTGCTTTGGTTCCTCTTGAATTTGTGCTCCAGCTTTGAAGTTCTGACATGGAGGGGTTCTGGGCTCCTGAGCTGTCTCTGGCAGAAAAGCAGTTTGCTCAAGAAATACTTGTTTTAGATTCACGTGATAGAGAAGTACACCACAGGTGGAGTGTCCTTTACTCAAGATTCCTGGGAGTAGAATATTTCAAGTATCAGATAGCCGCAGACAGGGAGACTAGATGTATACTAGATGAGATGGCTTGGGGCTGGAACCTGAGTCTCAAGATAAAATTCACTTGTGTGTCTTGTACTTCTGACACACATAGCCAGAAGGGAATTTTACATAGCAGTTTTATCATACCTGTGGTCTGATTGCAACCCATCACATGAGACCAGGTGTAGATTTTTACCCTTGTGGCATCTTGTTGGCACTCAGTTAGGTTTGAATTCTGGACTATTTTGGGTTTTATATATTTAGGTAAGGGAATGTCTAACTGTATTTTGTTATGCTGCTGAGATCTCTGTTATGTCACAGCTAGTACCTAACCAATTCAGACACAGGTACAGGGTTACTTCCAGAAAGATGTGTCTACAACAAAATCCTTAAGTACCACGCATGACATTCAGTTAGTTCGTAAAGAAGTCATGAGAAAATAATGGCTGTCAGATGACGGAAAGAGGAAGACCTGTGTTAAACAGTGGCAAGGCATTTAGTGAACTGTCAGCTTTGATCATTTCAAAGGAGCTACACATCTGATGAACCGTGGGCCTGGTAAAGATATTCTGGCTTTTGGTTTTGCTTCATATCTTATGAGAAACAGACACACTCATAAAATGATGGTAGACCACTTTCTAAGCCTCAATGAAGGAGACTACTAGAGAAAAGTTAAGGCTTCAAACCAGTCGTTCTCAACCTGTGAGTCAAGACCCCTTTGGCAGGGGGAGTTGACTAACCTTTTCACAGGGGTCAAATATCAGGCATCCTGCATATCAGATATTTACATTAGGATTCATAACAGTAGCAAAATTATAGTTATAGCATAGCAATGAAATGATTTTATGGTTGGGGGTCACTACAACATGAGGATCTGTATTAAAGAGTCACAGCATTAGGAAGGTTGAGAACCACTGCTTTAGACACAGGACTGGGGAAGGTTAGCTGTAAAACACCATGTAATCCTGGGGTCAGGGGTGGAGTAACCATGGGACCTCAAGTAGAGAGATGGAATGGATCTAAGAAGCTGGGGGGAAACAGACTTGAGTTTAGAATCTAGAGTATGGGGCCAACTGGGAAAAAATATTTCAGGAAGCTGTTACGTTTTGAAAGAATCTAATTGCCAAGGAAATCAGTACCAGATGTTCTAAGTTTCTGATTGAGGCTTAAAACAATATCTGCCCCCCCCCAAGAATTGCACAAATGAGAAGGCTTCAAAGAAAGGCATTGCCACCAGTGTCCACTCCAGCGGTGACATGGAGGGTGATGGTCAAGAACATACCTTCCAGGGGCCATGTTGGTGACCACGAGTATATGATTACCCTGTTTCCCTTAAATGGCAGTGTTCTGGGGAGGGGTCTTTCTCTTGGGGTCATAGGGGAATGGATTTCATCATGGCTTTGCTTCTGCAGTGATGCTGGAAGGGGGTTGTGGAGGGAATGCAACACACAGAGCTACTCACCCCAGAAAGGATTCATGACAACTCAAAGTGATGTGTCTACTAATGCCCAAAGGGGTGAACCAATAGGGTTTTTGTTGGGGGTTACTAACAGGAGTATGGGGGAAGGGTTATATATGAGGAGCAGGGATGACTCAAGAGCAGCTGCATCACAGAAAAGCCCTCCCCATATGGCTGACAACTCAGGAAAGCTGAGGCAGCTGGACTGTCTAGACTCTTGTCTTTGCAGCTGGGCTAGTCAGTCCCCCCACCCCAACCCCCAGCAGTCATTTACCCCCTTTTATTCTGCTGGGGAGGGGTGGTGGAGAAACTTTAAGACCCTGCTTTCCCAGACATGTGACCTTTAGTTTATCACCTGGTTTCATTAGCTTCCTCCTCCTTCCTGGCAAGAGTATTTCTCATCTGAGGGAACTGCCATACAACTTAGCAGTCTCCCGTTCTCCTCCTTTATGAATGAGACCTTATTGGTAGCTTCAGCCTTGCCTCATTAGTGTGCATAGAGTGTATAACCTGCCCTTCTCAGTTCACCAGTTTCCTAACCCCTTCACACACACCCCCTCCCGCCCCCATCCAAATATTGTGGCTAGAGTGGTGTTTTATATGCAACACAATGGGAGAATGACTTGATGTCCAGAGAAGTAGGCCTTGGTACACACCACCTACCTCCCCTTTCTCTGACCATCATGTTACCCTGTGCACGAATGTGTCTGAGGTTTAAGAGAACCGAATATGCTTGAGGGTCATGGGTACCATTTCAAATTCCTACACCTCAAGGCCCTCTCTTCCCCTCTCCTGTTTGTCTTAGAAAGCACATGATAAAGAAGGCAGAGTCATAGGGTGGAAGGACCTCAAAAGCCACCTGGAAGAATGCCACCTAATGTCCTGAGCATCCTTGGAGACATCATATGAGAAATAATTATCTGTTTCTGTGCCAGGATTAGGGCATCATCTTAGTACCTTGTCATTTCAGCTAATGGAGCTTGAGAGGGTCCATGTATGCTATTGCTTGTTCCCAGGTGAGTTTGTTCCTTCAGAGGCAGCATTACTATATTTACAAAATCCTTCTTACTTGTATTTGTGTGTGTGTGTGTGTGTGTGTGTGTGTGTGTGTGTGTGTGTGTGTGCAGCATAAAGCAGCCAGAGGGCCGCTTTCAGGAGTCCATTCTCTTTGTATCATTTGGTTCCTAGGGTCAAGCTCAGGTCATTAGGCTTGGTGGCAGCAAGTGCCTTTACCTGCTCAGCCATCTTGTCAGCCCAGAAGCACCGTCACTTTCATTCACAAACAGATCTTGTCCTTTTCTATTAACTTGAAGAAACGTGGAAAACTCACTTGTCAGAGAATCGAGAGACTTGGCTGGAGCCACTGCTGTGGAATTTTTTTCTTGGCTGTGACTTGTAGCCCAGTTTATTCATTTGTCACATTAGAGTGTTAATAAGTGACCTGACTGTTTTACTAGGTAAGTGTTTAAAGCAGATGAAGGAAGATCTGTCAAGCTGTGCTAAGACTTTAAAAACACTGTATAATTCTTTGGGCTTCTTTTTGTTAGTATTGAGGGTTGGTATGTGTGTGTGCGTGCATGCATGTGTGTGTGTGTGTGTGGTGTGTGTGTGTGTGTACCTGTAGAGGTGCACATGTATGTGTGGTGAATGTGGAGGTCAGAAGTCAATCTTGGATGTCTTCCTTAATCACTTTGCACAGGGTCTCTCACTGAACATGTAGTTTACAAATTTAGCCATGCTGGCTGGCAAGAAAGTCTTGGGGATCCTCCTGTTTCTACCTCCCCAGTTCTGGGATTACAGGAACATGCTATTTGATTTAAAATTCCCCAACTCCTCCAAGATCCTCCCTGCCTCCCGTCTCACCCAACATCATATTCTCTTTCCCCTGCTCTTGAAGGCCCCACAAAACAAAAAGGCCAATACAAACAAAGAAATAACAAAATAGACATCTCTCTCTCTCTCTCTCTCTCTCTCTCTCTCTAACACACACACACACACACACCACACACACACACACACACACACACTAAAACAAAAGCCCACCAAGGAATCTGTTTTGTGTTGGCCAACTCCTCCTGGGCAAGGTGCCTGCCCTGGAGTCACACCTGGCTTTTTTTTTTTTTTTTTTATAGGGGTTCCCGGATGAAACACATGTCCTCATGCTTTCAGGGTAGGCATTTTTCTGATTGTCATCTGCTCAGTCTCAGGAATGAGAACTTTGGAGGACATACAAATGTCACTTTATGTTTAAGCATGAAGAAAAATAATCTCCTTTAGACTTAACTTTCCTCTTCCATAACTGAGAGATGAGCTCATTCCTTCTGCCTGCCCCCGCCCCTGTCTCTCTGTCTCTCTCTCCCTCTCTCAGGAGACATATTACATTACAAGGATTCAGTGCAACAACACAGACAATGTGTCTAGTAGAGTCATGACCAATAATAATAGCTGCAAGGGCTAGTTTGGGGACACTCCATCTTTCCCTGCCCTGCTGTCCATTGATGCTTATGACACCTGCTTATGTGTGCAGAGAAAGAGCCGTTTCTGCATCAAAGCCAGTTGGATCTGGAAGGTAGCACTTGGGCTCCATTTCTTCACCCATAGTCTTCTTCCCTGTTGCCCTCATTGCCTCCTGATTCAGCAGTCCCTGGTCCTCACACACCTTTTTCCATTTTCTATTGTTCCATCCCCTTCCTCTCTTGTTTTCCTTTCTCTGATCAAGTTGCAACCTCTTCCTACCTCATCTTTTTTCTTTTTCTTTTCTTTCTTTCTTTTTGTTGTTTTTGTTTTTTTTTCTTTTTTTGGTTTTTCGAGACAGGGTTTCTCTGTGTAGCTTTGGAGCCTGTCCTGGCACTTGCTCTGGAGACCAGGCTGGCCTTGAACTCACAGCGATCCACCTGTCTCTGCCTCCTGAGTGCTGGGATTAAAGGTGTGTGCCACCAATACCCTTTTTTCTTTTTCTTACCTTTTTCCCCCCTTTTCATGCAGCTCCCACCTTCCCCGCCTCTTACTCTGCTCCTCCATTTCTCCTTCCTTATTCTTACCTGTGCTCCTGGGGCACAAGCCCATCTCTTTGAAATCCTCCTCCCCTTGGTGCTCTGGGAATGCTGTTGTTACAATGTAGATTCTCTTCTGGATTTTCCAAAAAGCATCCATGTGCCTCAATGGAAGACTCAGCCTGATTGATGTGGGGGCCAGACAAGTGCTTAGAGATGCAGTGTTACTTGTGTTAGGTCAATAGGGAACTTGGCACAAAGTGACTTGACAGAGGGAAAGACACAGTGCTTTTAATGACCAATTCTAAGAACCTTAAGAAAAGTATTACTTGGGTTTAAAAACAGATCTGGCAGGATGAAGCTGTTCCTTAAGGAGAGCTTTGTTTGTTTTGTTCTATTGGGATTTAGGACAGGGGGAAAAACAAAGCACAACAAAAACACTTCTACTAATCAATAAAAGGAAAACTCCATTTTGCTCATTCTCAGAGACAATTCTTCTCGTGTCCTGTTACACATAGTGAGCTAACACCACCAATGGCCCAATCACTTGAAGACAAGGGTGAATGGGATAAAGCCTTTGCTCTCAGCAACTCACCATATGTTTTATGAATTTGATTGCAATTAAATTTAATTACCAGAGTACCTTAGTGTCACACTTTATTCTGCATAGAGAAATTAAGAAGTTTTCTCCCATTTGTTTCGTGGTTCAGGGAAGGCTGGTCATAAGGAAGCCACACCCAGTTTCTTCTGCTCTTAAGTATAGGTCCAACTTCCCATTGTCTTTCTCTCAATACATTGTCTGAGTGCATCAGGATTCTCAGTGAAACAGCAGCTTTAGCACACACTGGGTTGCTTTATCTACTTCACTCCTAGTCCATTTTCACACGGAAAGTGCAGTATAGAAGTGAAAAGTCATTGTCATTCCTTTTCCAATTGAAGTGTGAGCAACTATGAGCAGTTGAGTCATACGTTGCCTCACTTGGTCAATGACAGGAGCTGCAGCCCTGGGATCCATCCAGAGCTCAGCTCTCCTGAGTGTTTGGAAGGGAGACTGGGCACTTACATAGCTAGTTTCCCTGTGGCTAGACTGTGGGCTACATGAAGGCAGGAGTTGTTGGAACCCATCACCACCATATTGTCCCTGTCTTGCCTGCTACATAACACAGATCACTACATTTACAATGTATGTTTAAGCCAACTACCTATGTTGACATAAGAATGTATTTTATGCCATCAATTTCCACCGTCCTTTCTCTTGGCCTGTCACATTAATGTCATAAATTGTCACCCTTCTTGCTCTGTTGGGTTGGAGCTGCCATTTTCTAGACTTTAGTTCTTCCTGCCGGTCAGCTCTCTGCACTCCTAAGGATACTTCTCCATCAAGCAAACACACATCCCTTGTCATACACCACCCAGCATCAATGATGGAAACCTTTGTGTCTGACTCTCTTTTGGGTCATCTAGTGTGGCTGTTTGAATGAGAATGTCCCCCACAGGCTCATGTATTGGAGCATTTGGTCTCCACTTGGCGATGCTGTTTGGGGAAGGCAAGGAGCTGTGTCCTTTTTGGAGGAAGTGTGTTACTGGAGACAGGTTTGAGAGTTTAAAGACTCCCACTATTTCCAGTTCTCTCTGCTTCACGTTTGAGACTTAAGATGTGAGTTCTCATCTTCCTGGGACTCTCGCCATGCCTGCCACTTTTTGCCATGCCTCACCTCCCCCATCTTGGACTCTTGTTCTTCCAGAAATGAGAACCAGAATTAACTCTCTATTCCTTACGTTGTTTTTGTTCTTGGTGTTTTACCAGGCTGGTAGAAGAATTGCTGATACATCTCTTCTCCTTCTTCCTGAGTGTAGGATATTTAGAATTGTCCCTCCTCCTCTTCCTCCTCCTCCTCCTCCTCCTCCTCCTCCTCCTCCTCCTCCTCTTTGCTTTCTGAACGGTCACAGTGATGTGTTGGGGGTGAGGATCACTTCTAAGTCATCTTACCTTAGCATTTTGTGGGGACTTTTACTCTGAAGGGTGCTGCTTCCCTCCAGTGAGGGAGGGGGAACTTTCTTTCACCTTTGAAAGGGTGTCTCTTTTGTTCTAATATAACCTTCTGGTATCTACACTGTGAGTGTTCCATCTTCTAGGCTTGGACCATAAAGCAGTGAGAGTATCTCACTTTCTTTTCCTATCCTTTTGTTGAAAATTTAAAATGAGTTTTTGGCAGTCATGTATTTGATATACTGAGGTTTGCTGTTTGTTGATTGGCTGCTGTTTTGTGTCAACTCAACCAGGGTAGAAAAGAATGGCAGAAATTTATGGTGCTTGCACTTATTAAGGAAGGGATAAAAGGACCTTGGGAACTTGCTTGTCAGCACAGATTGTAGCTTGTGCTGCATGCCCAGCTGCTACTTAACTTCCCACCCTGGAGACTATTCTGGAACATATTGGCATGGGGTCAAGGACAGGTTCAGCTGCTGAATTTTGTGCAAGGAGGAGTTGAAGTTAAGGCTCCACATGTCAGAACCTTGTAACCAAAGCAAAAGAAAAAAATTAGAGCCATGGTATCATCAAGTATCAGCCAAGCTGAGGAAACTGAATGCCAAAAATGACTAAGAAGAAAGTAGGCCAGCATGGTTGTTGAGGCCAATACAAGATCATCTTTATTGGGGACAGTGTTTATAGAGGATAGAACTGTATTCTTCCACCCAATACAACAAGTATTAAAAAAAATTACTTAGTTGGTGTGGTGTGTTCTGAAGGATATCAGATCACCTGGAGCTGGAATTACAGGCAGTTGTGAGCTGCCTGAGGTGGGTGTTGGGAATAGATCTCAGGTCCTTGGCAAGAACCTTAACCACTGAGCCATTTCTCCAAACTGCACCTCCTCCCAGGCCTTCTTACTTTCTTTGTTTTTGAGACAGGATCTTGAAACGAGCTTTCTCATTGGGATGCCAGCCTACACCTCTGTACATGGAGCACCAGCCCTCCTGAGAGACTGTAGGACTAGGAAGCCTTATCCAGAACTTTTGTTAGCTTTCTAAGGTCCTACACTTGAATATTGGAACCCCACATTGGGCACCAGCCATATGAAGCAAGCTTTCTTCTTGGGACTGACAGCCCTCAAATAACAACACAAAGACTTCTTATTAATTATGAAAGTTTGGCCTTTAGCTTAGGCTTGTCTCAACTCATTCTTATAACTTAAATTTACCCATTTATATTAATCTATGTTCTGCCATGTGGCATTACCCTCTTCCATCTTGTACCTCTTGTTTCCTCTCCATGTCTGGCTGGTGACTCTACCTTTCTTCTTCCCAGAGTTCTCTCTCTGCCCAGAAGTCTTGCTTATAACTTCTTTCTAGCTATTGGGCATAATCACAGCAATACATCTTCACACAGTGTACAAATATTCTTCAACAGGGTCTCTCTACATGGTCCCGGCTGTCCTGGAACTCACTCTGTAGATGAGGCTGGCTTCAAGCTCACACAGATCCACCTGCCTCTGTCTCCTGAGTGCTGTGATTGAAGGTGTATGCCACCAGGCCCTACTCATTCAAGACATTTTACTGCATCTTATCTTTCATCCATCAGATGGTACAAACAAAGTAAGGCTTGGGAGGAGGTATTCTGGGAAAGACATAGTAGTTGACCTTGGAGTCTAGGATGGGCACAGAGAGATATTGCCAACCCTGAAAAAAGGAGAAGAATCAAGCCTCACCCATGTGCTGAAGTCATTGGGCACTCTAGGCTGAACTACTCTGTGAACTGGGAGACAGAGGATAACCCTTATGCATAAAAGGTGAATGGCGAGGCTCAGGAAATAAGTCAAGCTTGTCTGGGGCAGGTATGGTAGAGAAAGAGACCCACCTTTAGTGCAGGGTAAGGAGCCAGGGAGAACAGAGGGCATAGGCGAATATGAAGGAGCAGCAACAACAAGCCATTTCTCCCTTCCCAGGTACTTCCATGACCTCTCTCTTCTTCCAAGAAGTCCACACGTGAAGAAAAGATTTCCAGTCACAGAAAAGGCTCACAAGATGTTCTCAATTTGTAATGAGACAAGACTCTGCTCTTTCAACAAGGAAAATTTTTATAGGTTATGTTAATGAGTCATAGCTAATACTCTGAGGACACAAAGAGGAGCAAGTGTAGAAATGGGAACGTTCTAAGAAACCAATGGTAGGAAAACATGGTGGTGCAATTTGGTAGGAGACTACAATCATTAAGAGGTTAACGATTGGGGCTGAAGAGACAGCTCAGCAGTTAAACATTGGCTGCTTTTCCAAAGGACCAGGAATCCATTCCCAGTACCTTCACCGTATCTCACAACTATCTGTAACTCCAGTTTTAGGGAATCAGATGCCGTCATCTGGCCTCAGAGGACATTAGGCATGCATGCGGTACACAGACATACATGCAAGCAAAAGGCCCATACTTGCATGACAAAAATAAATCCTTTTAAAAGAAAAAGTTAATGAGAAAAGAAGATGGTAAAGACATTTACACATGTAATAACAGAAGAATAGAGGAATACAAGGTGTATTAGTTTCACAATGATGCTGTAAGAAATGACACAAAGTACCTTAAGACAACAGAAAGTTACTAACTTGTAAGTGGGGAGGTCAACAACTTTGAAATGGTTGTTGTTTGTTTTTGTTTTTTTGTTTTGTTTTGAGACAGGTGTAGCCTTGGATGGCCTGGAATTCACCATGTAGACCAGGCTGACCTCAAACTCATAGAGATCCACCTGGTTGTTCTGGGATAAAAGTCATTCACCATCATGCCCATCTCTGAAAAAAACATTCTTATGGGGCAAAAAGATGGCAATGGCAGGCCTGTGTCCCTGCTGAGGCTCTGGAGGAGAGTCTTGTTTCTTCCTCCCTGTAGAGACCAACTGTATTCCACAGCTCATGGCATTCTTCCAGTTCTTACTTCACTCTGATCCATCTTTCTGCTGGCCCAATTCTTTCTTTGATCCCGACTCTTTGCTTTGGGGATCCTTATGATTGTATTCACCTCTTCCAGACAATTCAGTTTTCTCTCCCCATTGCCAGGTCCCTGCTGTAATCACCTTGGCAAAGACCCCTTTGACACACTGAATACCAGACTCACAGATTAGAAAATAGACATACTTAGAGGCTTTGTTTACCAGAGCCCCAAATATAGGAGCTGTAAAAGGGTAGAAGAAAAAGACTTGTGTTATTTAAGGGCAAGTATTATGGGTGAGGGGGAAATTTTGGACTAAGGCAGGCAAAGCAGGCAAAGATCAGTGTGGAAAGAGATGGATTAGAAGTTGCTTATTTGCTCCCTGACATTCATGTGATGGAAGTTGGTCCCCAGGGTGGTTGTGTAGGAAGATGGTGTGGAATCTGCTGAAGGGCCTTAGACTAACTAGAGCATATCTTCAGAAAGGGTAAAGAGTCCTCACAGGACTCCTGCATAGTTCTTCTGACCTTAACCTGCTTTTCTGGCTGTCTAGCTTGCAATTTGCTTCTTCCTCTCCATGCAATGTACTATTTATTGTAAAGGCTCCCACCAGGGCCATCGAGATGCCACTCAGTCTCCGAAGCTGTGAGCTACAGAGCCTATTTTCTCTGTGGTTATCCAATCTCAAGTTTTCATCATTGTAATAGGAATGTAGGGATACAGTTCCCAAGGCGACAGAGGGATAAAGCCAAAGCGGGAGTGCAGGGAACAGTTCTGATGGATGAACAGGAGGGAAGATGGAGAGGTGTAGAAATGTGGGCCAGCAGATAATATTCCTCATACAGCTGAAGACAATGTTCTCGGAGAAAAGAGGATACAAGCTGAACAAGGATTGCTGGTGAGCAGATGAAAGATCAAACCATTCATGTCACCTTCTGGCCCTGATGAGAAGTTGTGACCACATCTTTTTTGTCCCCCCCCTTTTTTTTTCTCCAAACCTCATTGCATTCACCAACAGAGCTGCCACAATGAATACTGTTCAGCTTTAAGTGACTCCTGGCTCTGGTAAGTGAAAGAAGAGAGAAGAAATGAGTTAGAGAGACCCTGAGGCAGATTCTGGAAGAGCTACCTCATTGTGATGAGATGGTATTAAATGCGGTAGTTTTACAGGATCCAAATAGCCTTTTAAAATATTTACTTAATAATTTTAGTGTGTGTGTGTGTGTGTGTGTGTGTGTGTGTGTATGTGTGTGTGTGTGTGTGTGTGAGAGAGAGAGAGAGAGAGAGAGAGAGAGAGAGAGAGAGAGAGAGAGAGAGCACATTTATGAGTTCTTGAGTCTGCATGAGCACACATGAGCACATGTTTGCAGGTGACCTCAGGGATCAGAGGAAGGCATTGGATCCTTTGGAACTGGAATTATAGGCAGTAGTGGGCCACCATGTGGGTGTCAGGAATGAAACTGAAGTCTTCTGCAAGAGTACCAAGTGCTCCTAACTGCTGAGCCTGATCTCCAGCCTTTTCATGGAGATAATGACTGATTGCTTCACAAAGAGTGAGGTGATCATCCTTCAATTCCCATTCTATTCATGACACACACTGTTACCAAGGGAGAGAAATCCTAAGAGTGAAACCCACTGGCTAAAGCAGTCTATGAGGACCAAGAGGAGGGTTTGTTAGAGGGGACATGTACACCTGGCACTTTCTCATGGAGAGGCTGGGTTGATGACATCTTCACTCACTGAATCAGACCTTTGAGACTTGTAAACCATCATAAACAATGCTTGTTCTATGTTGCTCTCCTTTCTTTCTGCTCTTTCCCATTCTTTTTCCTGCTGTTCCCCTGGAGCAGAAGGACATTTCCTGTCTCCCTCTTCTCTCTGTTTCTGTCTCTTTACCTCTTTTCTCTTTCCTTTTCCCTCCCCCTTTCTAATAAAACTTCTCACTTAAAAAACAAAACAACAGCCTTTAATCCCAGCACTTGGGAGGCAGAGGCAGGCAGTTCTCTGTGAGTTCGAGACCAGCCTGGTCTACAAGAGCTAGTTCCAGGACAGCCTCCAAAGCCACAGAGAAACCCTGTCTCAAAAATACCAAAAAACCCCCCCAAAAAACAAAAAACAAAACAACAACACACACACACACAGACACACACCAATGCTTGTTCTATGAGGCTATATACCTTCCAGGGTGGAAGGGGAGGAGCTTTGCTGGAGAGGGAATGCAGGGTCTTAAAGCTGAGGATGTAATTATATCACTAGATCAAAGATGCTTATTGGGGAACAATTACACAGAAAAATACAAAGAACCACTGGAGCGTTTTCCTGCTTCCCTATCGGATCCGCTGACCACTAGAAAAGAGCGTGCAAAGGAAAGCCATGCCTCAAGCTCATCTCTTTTGACTTCTGTCCACCTGAAGCCACACCCAAAGGTGTGTGGTCACTGTTACAGGTCCACAAACCTGCCACCTATAGGGGCTGATGGTTGACATATAACTAGCATGCAGCTACACTTTCCCCAACACTTCAGGGCTGCCTGACTCACCTCTGAGATTTGAACCTGGAAAACAAGCTTCCAATTAACGGTTAAAACAGAAAAAACACAAATAATCATCTTTTCCCTCTTCCTCCTTCCTTCCTCCTCTTCCCCTCCTCCTCCTCCTCCTTTTCCTCCTCCTCCTCCTTTTCCTCCTCCTCCTCCTTCAAAACAAAGTCATGTGTAGCTCAGCTTGGTCTGGAACTCACTATGTAGCTGAAAATGACTTCGAATTCCTGAACTATTTGTTTCCACCTCCTAAGTGCTCCACATCCTGCTAGAAAGCCATAAATTACCTAAATTTCAAGAAAAGGGACAGGGATCTGTGACCTTTGGTATAGGATTGGTATGGGGGATGGAGGGATGGGAAGTTAAGACACTGCTTTGTGGGTAGAGAGAACACTCTGGGAGGTTCTGGGATCACTGAGTCAGTAACTGCTTTGTGCTGGATGAGACAGGAGGTACCCCAGGAAAGCTGTAGGGGAACATGGTTAGGCTGGATGTCAGGACTTCTGAAACAGAATTTATTTCCCTGATATCAATTTGCTGCTTTGGGGGTTAAATATGCTAATTTTGGCAGGAGAAGGAAGGAAGGAAGGAAGGAAGGAAGGAAGGAAGGAAGGAAGGAAGGAAGGATAGATGCCTTGGAAGAGGCTGGGTTGACTAAAGCCCAGGGTTTTGCAGTGTTGGCTTGAGGCTCATTTCATACATTGTTTTCCCTGCAAGGCTAGTTTATTCATTAATATGGTCTGCTTCTTACCTTGAAATAGGGAGGAAGAACCAGGAGTTTTTATTTATTTTATTTTTATATTTTAGCAGAGGCTGTTCTGGACAGAACTTGCTAGAGGCATTTATTGTTGTTATTCCTACCATGTGATGTCTTATATTCTGCCCACCACACCCCATGTACTAATGAGCATTGCTGGAGGCTTAGTAATGTCATACAATTATTTTTGGTACTTGAAAGTTGTTGAGGATATATATATATATATATATATATATATATATATATATATATATATCCATTCTAGGGACCAAAATTTAGAATCATCATGTAGCGCCTGTCTTCCAGGACATGCAGAGGTGTGGAGAGCAGGCCTGGGAGGAGAGGCATTTGGAACTAGGCATCAGAGGAGCCACACCTCATTTCAGTTTTATTTTCATTCATGATGGCTCACTTCTCACCTGTATGTCCTGAGAGCCCCCTTTGTTGTCACCCTTAGAGAGGACAGCATTAGCCCAAAGGCTCTGAGTTTCAGGGGCTCGGATCTTTTGATCCACCTCTTTCTGGTCACATGACTTTCAGTAATCACTGTTTTGAACTTCAGCTTCTTCATTTCTAAAGTGTGATTAATATTGATGCCCCCCTTTTTTATTTTTCGAGATAGGGTTTCTCTGTATTACTTTGGAGCTTGTCCTGGAACTTGCTCTGTAGACCAGGCTGGCCTCGAACTCACAGAGATCCTCCTGCTTCTGCCTCCTGAGTGCTGGAATTAAAGCCATGAGTCACCAACGCCCAGCCACCAGTGGCCTTTTTTTTTTTTTTTTTCACCTCTCTTCTGCTACTATGGGAAATGAGATAGCATTTTCAAATTGTCTTGCATGCATGATTCCAATGGATTACCAGTGCACATAGTTTGGTAGGCTGAGAAGATGAGCAACAGTGGAACAGAAGGAGTGATGGTCCTGGACAGGGAGTGGGACAGGGACACACTTCATGGATGTCATGCTAGCAAGAGTAGGCTTTGAAGATGGGTAAAGTGCTTGCTGAAAATGCTATCTCAAAAAATGAGGTGGACAGTGGCTGAGGCACCATATCTGAGGTTGATCACTTGTGTGCTTACTCAAGCACAATTACATAAAGGAGTGTGGACTTTGGATACTGTCAGGTTTAGATTCCAGGTGTATCGTTTTAAGATTTACAGAGGTTGACGTTTAGGAGCACACACCGAAAGGAAGAGACTACAGTCCAGGCAGGCACCAGAATCAGAACCCAAGGAGAAGGCTATCATGTCTGTCCTAGGATTCAAGGCCAAGCTTGTTTCATAAATCCACAATCTCATGGTGACCAGATGGTTTTAACAACTCCAGTAGTGAGAGCTGAGATGAGATCTATGTTCAACTTGTGGGTCTGTGATGGCTGATCTTGCTTGTCCACTTGACTGGATTGAAAAATGCAAGGGAAACTAGAAAAGCATGTTTCTGGGCTTGTCTGTAAGTCCTTCCAGAGAAAACGAGAGTGGACTAGTGAATTCAGTAGTAGAGGACCCTGTGTGTGGGCCACATAATCCAGATGTTGGGGAACAGAACAGAATGATGAAGAGTGGAAGTCAGGGGAAGTACACATCACTTGCTCTTGAGAAGATGCAAATCTTGAGGGTGTCTGTGGGTGTCTGTCTTCAGATTGTCCAACCCTTGAATGTGCACTTGCACCAATGCTCAAGGGGCCTTTCACACCCACAGCCCTGATCTGTTATGGTGTCTTGATTTAAGACTTCTGTCTTCATGGATTGAGAAGCTAATGTTTTCCCAGATCTCCATCTGGCAAGTGGCCATTGTGAGAATAGTCAGCCTCAGAAAGTATAAGCTGACCCAATAAATTTCTGCATATAGATACATACACACACACATATTCTATGTTCCATAATTCATTGGAAAATGTCAATTAATGCAAGATCTTTTTCTTATACTTTGGGAACTCAGTTGTCTATACCATTTTTTCTCACCCGTGAACCATGGGTCATAGTTATACTTTGTTCAGGAAATAGTACATGCGACATTTTAGAATAAATTACAGGGGTGGTGCAAATGTGAAAGATACACTGTCTAGGAGTTTTCCTGAAACTTCTTGAACATGTACACTTACTCAGTTGATGTAAATATTCCCTGAGATTGACCTGTCTTCCCCAAGCTATAAGCAAGGCTTCCCATGACCTCTTAGGCTGTAGTAAAAAATATCTGCATTGAGTAACTGTGTTAGCATACAAACCATTAGAAGCTGCCCATAAATTCATTGTTAACATAACCAGTTGTCAGTCATCAAAGTCTACAGATGGAAGGTTCTAGAAAAGAGGGGGAGGTGAAGAGAGAAACCTTAGTGGAGTAGGTGAATGAGTGCTCAATTTTGAAAGAATTCATCTGGAAATGAGATTTGATATAATATGAACTGAATTATTTATAATTCCAGTCAATAGTTTAAATCTAAAGAAGGTAAATTTTGTTCCTTAAAGAATCAGCCAGTGTCACTGAAGTCCAGCATCAAAGGTAAGGGTTTGTCTACATTTGTACTGAGGTATAGGCATACTGACCTTTATGTAGGATCTCTGTTGTAGGTGCTGACTTTTATAAACAGTCAATATTCCAAATGTAAGATTTTAATGTCTAATTAGACACTGGGCCTTGGGAGTCTCATAGTCAACTAAAGATTCAAGGTGTTTAGAAACTTCTGATTTTTACTCACTTATTTAAATGATAGTCACAGTTTCTCTGTGGTAGTTGCCTTCTCAAGTCTGTAGGCTAAAGTATTTCCCCTCTTTCCTTCTACATGATCATTAATGCCTAACACATGACAGACAGCAGGTGAGATAAAAGAATCACAGCCATGAAGGGGAGATTTGATGATGTTCTCAGTAGTTAGATATCCTAGATCTACCTGTAAAAGCCTTCTGATGTGACACATGACATATACTACATTCAAATGAGGGTCCAGGGGCTGGGGCAGTAGCTCAGTGGTTAAGAACATTTGCTGCTCTTGCAGATTCTGTTCCCCAACCCCCCATAGCAGCTTACATCCATCTGTAACTTCAGTTCCCAGGGCTCTTGTGCTCTCTTCTGGACTTGTTGGCTCCATGCACACTATTGGTTTGTATACATACATGCAAATAAAATTTTCTCCTCCACAAAAATAAAAATAATTATTTTAAAAAAAGAGGACCCAAGTTCAATCCCCAGCACCCACATAAAAATCTGGGTGTGGTGGCACTCACTTGTCATCCCAGAGCTGGAAAGACAGCAACAACAGGATCCCTGGGACTTGCTGGCCATCCAGCCTAGCCAAACCAATGAGCTCAGGGTTCTTTGAGAGATTCTATCTCAAAAACACATGGTGGATAGCAACCGAGGAGAAAACACTTAAGGCTCTCTTCTGGATTACACACACATGCAAGGGCATGTGCACACACATGCATACATATGAGTACTCATGACAGAAACCACTGATTTCAGAGTTTCTCATAAGGTCTGGTTAGGTCATGAAAAAAACAAAGAACAACACTGAGTCAGCAACAAGTGAAAGTGATAACAGCTTACTATCAAGTTGGTTAGTCCCAGGAAATGTCAAACTAGCGCAGTCTTGTGGGTTCAACCTGTGACCCTCATGCTGCATGTGCCCCAAGAGGGCTATGAATGCAGTCCAAAACACATTGAAAACTTAAAGTATTATGAGGATTTGCTCGTGTGTGTGTGTGTGTGTGTGTGTGTGTGTGTGTGTGTGTGTGTTTTAATTTGGTTGCCCAGTATGGCATGCATATTTTCTTTGTAGATGACAATGCCATGTGGCAAAGTCAAAAGGTTGGATGTGTCTGTGACAAGCAGAAAACCACAGAATCATTTTAATAGCTGTAGGAAACACCTTGTGATAACTTAAATGTGGGCTCCTGGGAAGCATTTAAGAAACTGGGAATAGAAGGAGACTTTCTTAATGTGTTAAAGATTATGAATAAAACACTAACTGCAAGGATGAATAAGATATGATTCTTGTTCTCACAAAGCCCAATCTGTAGACAGATACAGAAGCAGGAATAGCTATGAGCCACAACATTATTTTAAAAGTCCTCTTAGCAGAGAAGAAAATATACGAAACATTGGTGAAGTCAGTCACCACATGCTAATTTCCCTTTATATAATAATATAGCTCAAGCATTCTTTTCCATAATCCAACAAAGCCACCTTCTGCTCTTGCTGTCCCATTTTATCTGTAGTTACATCTTGCAGGAGAGTTTCTAAATGCTCAGTTAAAAATCAGAGTTTTGTTCTGAGGATTCTACTTCCTAGTCTTTGTGACATTTAGACTCAGATTTAAGAACAATCTGAGGACATCTTGACCAGGCATTAAACTTAAAAAAAATCTTTTTTTTAAATTAATGAGTATAATGTATGTAGGTATACAAGACCATTGTTTTAAATATCGATGAACTTCAAGGAAGATAGAGGTTCAGGAATAGGAAGAGAAGTGGAAAGAAAGTCATAAATGGAGGGAGAGCAAAGTCAAGATGAAAATGGATGTTCAGCAATGAAAACCATGGTAGGCGTGGTGGTTACTCTTCATTGTAGCTTGACTGGATTTGGAAATCACCTAAGAGACACACCTCTGGGAGTAACTGTGAAGCTGTCTTAAGAGAGGATTAATTAAGAGGGAAGACTTACTCCATGTGCTGGTGGCCAGGACTGAATTAAGGGAAGGAAAAAGGGAGGTGGGTACCAACATCGCGCTCTCTCTTCTTCCTGACTAAAGATGCAACAGGAGCAGCCACTTCATGCTCCCACCACTACTGACTTCTCTCCTGCTATGATGGACTATACCCTCAATCTATGAATCAAACCAAATTCCTCAAGTTGCTTCTGTCAGACATTCAGTCTTGGCAACAATAAATTCATTAGTCTAGTAGTTTGATTTTATCTTAATTAAGTTGATGATGACAGATGCCAAAATCTGCATCATGTTTCCCAGACTTTGTTTCATTCTCTGATGTCCTGTCCTCAGGGATGTGTGTGAGGTTTAGAGACAGGTCTCTGAAGCACATTACTTGAAAACAACACAAGAAAGTTATCTGTACGCCTGTAAGTTTTATGGTTTGAGTTAAATAATTTCATTGTGTTTTCAAAAGTCTCAACTTGTGTACATGGAGCTGAGAAAACTCAGAAAATTGTCTTCACGAGACGTTCATTTGGTACCTTCACAAGTCAAGAAGGTACCAAAAAGCACTAGCAAGGGCAAAGCACACAGGGAGAAGAAGATGTTTGTAATACATGTGACTGGCAATGTCCTAGTATCTAAAATACATAAAAATTATTCAAATCAATTAGGGATACAAAAGAAATACTGACATCCTGTATACAACTTAAAAGACTTCCACCTTATTAGTCACTGGGGAAATAAAAATTACAACCACAATGAAAACCACACACAATCTTCAGGGTGGCAGAAGTGTAAAAACTTCACAGCTTTAATGATGGTATGGAAACTCAAGTTTGCCGCTCATGGGAGTGAGAATGTGTTGAACTGCTGGGGAGAACATGTTGCCACTATGTAGCAAAGCTGTACATGTGCAGACTGTGTAACTCACAAGGACCCAACAGAAGTGCCACACATATGTGAACCAAATGACATGCATGGGGTATTCATGGAATCATTCTTTATAGGATCCTTGAATGAAAAGTACAGATGCCCATCACCAGTGGAATAAATATTAACTGTGCCTGCTGTCACACAATGTAACATCCTAGAAATATTCTCAAAATGTGGACTCGGGACTGGAAGTACCAAGCCATCTAGGCTCTTTTCAGTGATGCAGATGTTTGACTCTTTTCAGATCCATGAACCAGAAACTGTGTGGATGGACCTTAGCAGTATTTTGACACATTAAAGGTTGAGAACAGAATTTCTCAAGGAATTAAAGCTTTGGCCAGCAACGTGAATGAACTTCACAACCTGTATTGTGTTGATACCACAAAGGGACCAACAGGAAATGTCAGTGGACTGACACTAATATGAATTTGTGCCCCATGGTGGGATGTTTCACAGTCAGTCCTACCTTGGGGCCAAAGTGTCTTGGTGGGAGCATTCTGGGCAGACATAGAAGTCTCTGAAGAAGTCTGGGAATGAATGGTGCTTTGGGGCCTAGGCAAACATTTAGACTTTGACATGAATTCCACGGTCAAGGATAGACCTGAGGTTTCCAATCCATAAGCTGTGTGTTCTCAAACTCTGCTATAGTTCAAGAGAGTAAATTTTGACTGTTGAAAGTTCTCAAGGGTCTACAGGTCTATGGAGATCAGACAGCTCTAGGAGTAGAAACAGTAGAGACAGCATTTCTGCTGTGCTTGGCTCATCCTTGGCTCCACGTCTCTTGTACTATTTCCCCAGCCTTCATTGTAGTTGCTGTTTCTAAGACAATTGACCTAAGTCACACTGGAATTTGCATAACTCTGGCTGTCTGTGATTGACAGCGTGTCCTGATGTCCCTATGAAGGCCATGTGAATTCCTGGGGTTCTTGTTCCCTTTTCTCTGCTTAATTTTGACTATTTTGCAATTTTTAAAAATAAAGTTTAACATAATATATATATATATATATATATATATATATATTATATATATATATATATGTGTGTGTGTGTGTGTGTGTGTGTGTGTGTGTGTGTATCCTAAAATGTTCTCATGTGTAAACGCAATCTGATTAGGCAATATGGACATTGTGAATTGCAGTCAAAGATCATGACTTTTAACATACCTTTTGTCAAACTCATCCATTTGTATCTCTGTACACTATGACCCCCTTCTTTCAGCTCATTCTTTGTCACAGATGCATACTGTCCGATTGTCCACATGATTCTTCAATCCTGTTATGAATCTGTTCTCACTCTGTTGGCTTTCTTGACTCACCCACTTGACACAAATGCCCTTCTTCCTGTGTTCCCCGTCTCAGGTACAGGCTCACCATTCACCTAAGACCAGAGGTAAAGGAAACCTCCCTGGTCCCTCTTTCTTAAATATATTCTGATCATAGTTTCCCTTCCCCCAAATTTTCCTAGGTTCTCTCCATCCATCCCCCACCCAACTCCATGCTTCCCTTTGCTCTTAAGAAAACAAATAGGCCAAAACAAAACAAAAACAAAAAAACCCCAATGCCCTCCAAAGAAAACCCCAAAAGCAAAGCAATCAGAATATAAGGACAAAAATGAAAAAAAATACCAAGGAGAAAGCACATGGGTGCGTGCACACACACACACACACACACACACACACACACACACACACACACTTCAGAGAGGGAGAGGAAGAGAGAGAGAGAGAGA
Source organism: Cricetulus griseus (assembly GCF_003668045.3). Taxonomy (NCBI): domain Eukaryota; kingdom Metazoa; phylum Chordata; class Mammalia; order Rodentia; family Cricetidae; genus Cricetulus; species Cricetulus griseus. Next base: position 114,683,975 of record NC_048596.1, on the reverse strand, counting down.
GAGAGAGAGAGAGAGAGAGAGAGAGAGAGAGAGAGAGAGAGAGAGACAGAGAGAAACCCTTAAAAACACTGTGGTGATATTTTGCTTATAATCTAACAAGTAAATCTTTCCTATAGATCAGAGTGCAGGGCTAGCCACACTAGTTAGCCATAGAGGTCAGGCTTCTTTAATCCCAGCACTCAAGAGACAGAGGCAAATGGATCTCTGTTAGTTCAAGGCCACCTTGGGCTATATGAAATTGATCCAGTCTAAAAGAGAAAAGGATCCATGCAGTGGTGGCTCATACCTTTAATCCCAGTACTTGGGAGTCACATGCCTTTAATCCCAGCACTAAGGGGGTGGAAACAGGAATGATATGGCTGACCAGAGAGAGGAATATAAGGTGGGAGGAGACAGTAGTTCAGATGCAGTCTGAGGATTGAGTCAGAGATGCAGTCTAAGAATTCGTAGGGACAGGATTGCCCCTTTGGTCTGAGCATTGGTAGGACCATCCCCATATCTGACTCTGAGTTTTTATTATTAAGAACAATTAGAAGTTGTGTTACAAAGTACAAAACCAGAAATCATATATACAGACAAAAGACCAGTAAAAAAAAAGGCTGAACAAGTGATAAGACAAAGAGTCTACAAAAATATCATGGAGCTCATGCTGTGTTAGCTGGGCATGGGGCCTGGCCTTAAGTGTGATTAATGTACAGTGAGACTCTGTTGGAGAATAGTAATGTTTCCTCTATAAGCAGACGCCAATTGCAAATAGCTTCTTGATTAAAGGGAGAGGGCTTGTGTCTACTTCCCCTTCTCAGCACTGGGACCCTGTCTGCCTTGAACCTGTTGCAGACCCTGTGCATGTTGCCACTAACTTTGTGAGTTCATGTGCACTAATTCTGTTGTGTATGGAAGACACTGTTTCCTTGGAGCCATCCACTCCCAATGGCTTTTACATCTTTTCCCCTCCTCTTCTCCATAGCTACCTGAGCCCTGAGGAAAGGGGTTTTTATGAAGACGTCCATTTAGGACTGTTGCAAAGTCTAAAGACTGTTTCTCCCTCTCTGCACACTGTCCAGTTGGGAGTCTCTATGTTAGTTCCCGTATACTACAAGTGAAAGCTTCTCTGATCGTGACTGAACAAGCACTGATCTATGGGCACAGCAGAATGTCATTAGTCTTTTATTGCTGGGCTCCCTTTTTCTACTGCTGTTTTGATCTTCCATTTGATCTTTATTTTAACCCCCCTACTTCTTAGTCCCTCTGCTCTTTTTTCCCTAACAACAATCTGAGACATCTTTATAATTTATCTGAAACTCATCGATGACACTTGATTGGCTGACCAGTGAACCCCAGGCTCCCCTGTTCTAGAGATCAAACTTAGGCCCTTGTACTTGCAAGGCAAGAGAGTTCTACTGACCAAACCCTCAGCCCTCTCTCATCAGTAAACTCTCCATCATATTTTGATCCATTCTTATAGAACCCAACCCTTTCTGAAGACAGCTTTTTGAAGCATGTAATTCAGATGTCTTCAACCTGTTCTCTAGAACCATGTTATTGCACTTGGATAGGATCATTTTTTTTTTGTTCAGGCAAAGCTTCCTGTAGCCCAGACTGACCTGAACTATGTAGCCAAAGGTGGCCTAGAACGCCTGTCTCCAAGTACTTGAATTTCAGTACTTTGACACACATACAAGGTACTGTCTTGGTGCTACTTTCTTTTGAAACCTAGTCTTCTTGTCTTCTTCCCCTGGTTCAAGGCCCAAGCTGGGCAAGCTTGTTACTTTCTCTAGTAGGACACACCCATTCCCATCTCGGCTTGTCTCCCCCAGATGACAGCACATTTCTCTCATCATTTGTGCTTCTTCTCATATGTCACCTCCTCAAGACATTGGTGACTAATTTATCTTAACTAGTACCTCTCCCACCATTTGCCTTAGTTTCCTTATTATGTTGCCTTCCTCCTAGCGTGCACCATATGAATTTTTTATCATCACATCTCTGAGTGTCTAGATGAGAGATGATGAAGACACTGGCAGGGATATAAAGCAAGGGAAGAAACACATGCAATAGAAAAGTTGGAATCATATCCCTTCAATGAAACATTCCCAAGTCAAGTATGAGTCAGGCATTGCACCAGAGGCCAGGGTTGGAAAGTTGGTTCTGATCTCATGAATCTGAGTCTAGTGTGATGATAGGTATTTTCAGTAACTCATGAAAACACAGGAAATGGAAGATGCAGAGGACAAGGGAAAGAATTTAAAAATTGGAGAGGTTTACATTTGGGAAAGAGCCATGGACATTCTGGAGCTGACTTCTAGGTTCTGAGCTGGGAGAACTGTGGAGTTCAAGGTGCATAATCAGAGGGAGTAAAAAAGGGTGTGTGTTACTTTGTCATGGCTACAGAAGCTTCCAGGCCTGCATCTCTGATGGTCAAAAGCCAACATCATTTATGTTCAGGACATGGGAGGTGATCGGGAAATAGGAGTAGGGTCAGCAGCCTAATATGTTGTCAGTGCATTCTGATGAGGAAAGGAGCAGCGAATGATCTCCCAGGAAGAACTGTTTGCTGGTCAGAGCTTTCTGGATCACAGCCCAATGCTTTCCAGGTCACCTGTGTCCCTTGTCTATCTGTGCTTATCAGCAGTGATGTAAGAACCCATTCCACTCCCCAGAGTGAAAGAGCTGCTGCTGAGCTGAGTTGCTGAAACATTCTGCAATCCATGACCTGGAGCAATGGTTCTTGATCTTGCTAGTGCTGCAACTCTTCAATACAGGTCCTCATGTTGTGGTGATCCCCAGCCTTGACATTATTTTCATTGTTACTTTATAATTGCAATTTTACTGCTGTTAGGAATCATAATGTAACTATATGATATACATTATATCTGATATGTGATTCCACAGGTTGAGAACTGCTGCTTAGAGCGTCACTTACCTTTTTCAAGCTGGGATTGTCTTCTTTTGCCTAATGCTTACACTTTCAGGAAACCAAGGGACTTTGTATACATAGGATTCTACTCAAGGAAGAAAAGACAGACCATGTCCTCACTATTCACATGGTACTGGGTATGTACACACAGCTGGAATCCACCAAGACCCTGGGTTTCTGATGTTTCTATCCATGGCAACCTGAGACGGCTAATTTTGGTTGTTAAGGTGGCTACATCTGGAATCAACTAAAACCCAAGCAGCTAGGCACACCTGTGAGGGATTTTTCTTGACTGGATTATTTGAGGTAGGAAGACCCACCCTAAATCTGGTGACAGCCTAGATAAAAGGACATGGAAGAAGAGACTTTTGCTTTTTGCCTGTTTCTCCTTAGTCTCTCTACAAGTTTATCTACTCTGAAGCTGAGGTAGTCCTTTGCTGGTATTAGAACCCTCTTTGGGATTCCAGCATAGACTGAAGAGTAGCTGAAACATCCAGCCTCATGGTCTGAACAACCATAGGATTCTTTCTGTTAGGAGACAGCCATTGTTGGAATACTGGACCACTGCCTGTAAGCCAGTTTAATAAATCCTCCTTTAATGTATACAGATTCATTCTGCTCCACTAGAAAACCCTGACTAACACACAACCTTATAGATACATTGAGGGAAACCAGCCTACCATGAAAATTTTAACTCTGGAGCCTTGGCCAGCTCCAAGTTTCACACAGAATTTCTAATGAAAACAGGCAAATTGGATAAATGACTTTAATAGATAATTAAGGCTTAATTTTACATCTGTCTGCAAACAATCACATTGGCCATAACTGGTGATGATTTGAATCTAAAGTTTTTCATATATGTGACCAGAACCTTTCATGCCTTAACCAAAATATTTGAGTATGTTTGTCAATTAAGCAAAAAATTCATGAGACATTTTTATTTTATCCAAACATTTGTATCCACATCACTTTATAGCGTTGTTTCATAAAGAAAAAAAATATATTCACCACCTGCTCAAGAGGTGTGCAACCTGGCTTCTCACTGCTGTTGCTAACTAATGCACTGAGACAGCTCAGCATTTCCAGGACATCATTGGGAGACTGCTATACCTTCAGTCATGTCTATGTTTTAGCCCAAACACAGATTGTGCTAGATGTTTGCTTCCAGTGGTAATTAACACTTGGTTTACCATCCTTGCTTATCCACTCATAAAAAATGGTGAGAATCCTGAGGGTCCTGAGGGAGGTTCATTCAGCTTTCGTGTGAAACTATGACACACAAAGCACACGTTTTACTAAAGAAGTTTTGTTTATGAGAAGACCTTAAAGGCGTGGCTTGAGAGTTAAAGATTTTCTAATTGGGGTTTATAAATGGGATATAAAAGGTATAGGGTTCTGGAGGATGCCCCAAGGACGAGGGAGGGGAGTCAGATGCCTTTTGGCAAAAAGAAATGAGGCTGGATGGTGGGACAGTCATAAGGATATATTTTAATCTAAAGTATACTGTTCTGCTAGGGAAAGGAATCTAGAATGAACTGAATTCAATTCCTGTTTGTTACGAGATGGCTGGGAAGGGATAGGGTGCCAAGGAAGAAAAAAACAAAAAGCAGGAAGTGGGATTAGGGCAGTTTACAGGAAACCCATCCATGTTTGTTTGTTAGCTGGTGTTTATGGGAGTTCTGCTCCTCTCCTTCCACCAAGGTTGAGGGTAAGCGCTCTGTCTTCAACATGACGGCTGCTACAAACAGTAAGTTCTTTTAGCTGCCTTGAGCTTTCACAGGATGTGCCTTTGAGACATTAGAAAGTCTGTGTTTATTAAAGTCTTTACGAGCCAGAAGGGGGCCGAGAGGAATATGACTAGAATTTGGTCAAGGAGAGAATCTTTGTGTTGGGTTCTGTCAGTTGTAACTGGAGATGATGCCAGGGATCTAAAGTCAGAATTAGGAGATGGGGATCCATGGCCCTGAGACATGTTCTTTAATCACCTCCTCTGCGCAGGGGTGCATCGCCATGAACCTCAGTTTACCTTCCTTCTTTTAGTCCCCGATCACTCCAGGCAAGAAAAACAGGAAAAGGGGACATGATGTAACTTGGGGTAAATTCTTTGTTCTTTCCTACCTGATATTCCAAAATAGAAATTTGAGAGGATGGATTTATTTCTCAGGTAAGGACACTTTGATTTAGATTAAACTGCATTTGAATGAATAATTCTACTTTTCTGGGGACATTTCAGAGGAATGTCCTCCAATACTTTTTTTTTCACCCACACTCAAGCAGTGGGTGACTCCATCACAGGCATGGTGGCCACCTCCTCCCTCCTTCTCTGAATCCCATGCCCATCCCCACTGCCTTGAGTGGATGTTTGGGTCTCCTGGGACCTCATGGTGCTTTTCATTTTCTTTAACCATGTCTCTATTAAAACAGAAGACATCTTGTGTGTCTCATGGTCACTGTAGGACCTAGTACACTGTCCTGAACATAATGGGTGCTTCATTTTTTTTTCTTGTTTGCAAAACTAACTACAAGGAACTGAAAAGTCTTTCTTTTTAAAAGGAAATGTTTATATTCTGGATACTATTCTTTTTGTTTGTTTGTTTGTTTGTTTGTTTGTTTTGAGACAGGGCTTCTCTGTGTTGTTTTGGAGGTTTTCCTGGAATTAGCTCTTGTAGACCAGGCTGGCCTGGAACTCACAGAGATCCACCTGCTTCTGCCTCCTGAGTGCTGGGATTAAAGGTGAGTGCCACTAATGCACAGCCCTGGATACTATTCTTTAGGAACAATATTACTCAATATTATATGCAGAAATTTTAACAAAACTATCTTAATTTAAAAGAATTTTTAGAATAAAAATTAGCAAACCCTGGACAATAAATAGTAAACAGCTATATTCAATTAGTGAAGGTTTTCCCTTCTATCCTAATGTCCTTGTTTCATAGGAGGGGGTGATGTATGGTTAGAGCAATTGCCTGTTTCTGATGCCTGGACATGAGTAACTGAAAATTACATCACAGTTCTTTTGAATTTATCTGTCCGATTACTCCTCTCTGTAAACCTCTAAAATTCAGCCTTACAATATGATCCATAGACTGCTTATATACCAGTCAAGGTTCAATTCCCAGCACCCACATGATAGCTAACAACTGCCTATAACTCCAGTTTCAGGGCACCCAGCAACCTCTTCCAGACTCTGCAGGCCCCAGGCATACATGTGTTGCTCAGAGACACATGCTTCCCAAATACTTATAGACACAAAATAAAAATAGTCTTAAAAAACATGAAAACTATTACTGTTTGAATATGCACCTGCAGTTACCGTGTAATACTGTATTAGGCTAGAAAGGGATTATTTTTAGCTTTTATCTGTAGTGTGTCTTCAATTAGAATAACTGGAGAAATAATTTTGACATAAGTAAAAAATAGATTTTGATTTTTTTCAAAGTCCATTTACCAAAAGCTGAAAATGACTTCCTTCCATGATGGTGACGGTGAAGCTTTAATGGGAACCAGGTTAGCAGCTGTATCCTGCATGCTCAGCATATGCGAACAGCAAGCATGCTTTTCCAATGTGATTTGAGGCTGTGGTACCAGGGAACAATGCATAATTCATCGCCATCACCCTTTCCACTGAGCAGTGTCTCTGAGCTTTTCCTTGGGCTCAAGGCTGTCTTGGCTGTTTCAGAATTTTGGTGAGCAGATTGAGTGATAATTTTAGGCTTCTAAAATCAGTCTGTGTCCCCTCAGTCACATGATGTCATAAGCAGCTGGTGTTGCCTTGGCAACTTTACAGAATAAAAGTGCCGCTTTTGGTAAAACTTTTGAGTCATGTGATCTAGCTCTGTAGCTGAGGGAGACATCGTGAAATTATTACTTACATCCTTCCCCACCAAAACAAACCCATATCCACAGAAGAGAGAAACAAACCGGAACTTGGAGTCCTGTGCGAATTAATTACCAGCCTGCTGTCTTCTGAAAGCCAAGTTTGTTTAACTTTGTAATTTCCAGATGTCCCACTGTCTGCGATAGCCTCAGACATGTTTTCTTTTCTTGCAAGTGTCTCATGATCTGGGCAAATGCTTCTATATCTGAGAAGTCATGAGGCCTGGAACAGAGTGAGAAACCAAATCTTCCAACCTGACTCTCATCCAGTATTCTCTGGTGCTCTGTGAAGCCTGAGTGCAGATCTAACCAAAAAGTCAATAATTTAAGGTGGCTTAGACTCACTTTCTAGTGATTTTTATTTCTCTGTTATTTGTCTTTTCTACCAGAAGTTATGTGGTTTTTTTCCCTCTTTTCTACTTTTTTAAAAGACAGGGTCTTGTATAGCTCTGGCTGTCTTGAAACCAGGGAAGTAAACTAGGCTGGCTTCAAACTCACAGAGATCTTCCTCCTTCTGCATCCCAAGTGCTGGGATTAAAAGTTTGTTTGGCTTTTCTAGCTTTGTGCTATTAGGAGACAGAATGTCAAATGTGAGAATATTGTTTCTAGAAACAATATACCACTGACTCTTTCACTAGAAATAGACAAAAAGGCCAGTTTTAACACATATTTGTCAGCAATACATCACACCAGTTTTAAAAAGGTAATTTAATACCTCATGTTCACATCATAGTTTCTAATGCCATTCTCCAAGTAAAGACAGCAGGGCCTCCTTGGAGATAGGTCTGATGCTGCATCTGGGGCAGGGGACAGATAAAATGAGGCCTGCCAATCTTGTAGTGCCACAAAGTAAGAAAGTTTTCAGTTCCTTCACCAAAAGGCGAGTGGGGGGCGGCAGTTTCCTCAAGGCTACTGCCCAACTGAAAGAGCTCTCAATAGTGAAGCTGGAACAATAAATACAAAGGGAAAATAAGCTGGTTTTAGATTGTAACCAAGAGAATTCAATGGGGGATGCTGGTGAACTCACACTGGCACAAATGATGGTTGAATGAGTAAATCAAATGACAAAGAACAGACAGATCTCAAATAATTCCAAGTAATTTTGTGTGCATGCTTCACTGTCAAGGAAGTGGGCACAGCTCTACATTCCACAGCTAGGAAGTGTGAGGGTGACTGCCCCCAGGACTGCGCTACAGAAACTGGAGAAAGTGAGAAAAAGGAGGGACCTGCCATAGAGAAGGGATGTGGGAAAAAGTGTGTCTGTATTCGAGAGTGTGAGTGCAGGTGCCCTCAGAGGCTTTCGGATCCTCTGGAGCTGGAGTTACAGGAGGTTCTGGGTTGCTCTGTGTGGGTGTTGGGAACTGAACTGTGGTCCTGTACAAGGCAGTGCTCGATCTTAACAGCTGAAGCATCTCTCCAGCCCCTTTCCTCATCACCTTGATTATATTATATTCTAAATTATAGTCTAATCTGCTTCTTGGATGATGTGACACGACATTGTCTGATTTATATTTCAGTGGGTCAGAAATGATCAAAATGATAACTTGTACCTTTGAAGCACAAGTACTGCCATGCCCTTGATCTAACGTTTTCTAATAGTAACGTCCTGGAAAATTAGATTTATGCATCCTACACACTGTGAATACTTTGTTTCAAAATTTTATCTGTGGGTACTTGTCTTAGTCAGTGTTCTATTGCTGTCAAGAGACACCATGATCACATTTAGTTGGGGCTGGCTTACAGTTTCAGAGGTTTAGTCCATTGTCATCACGGTGGGGAGCATGGTGGCATGCATGCAGACATGGTACTGGAGAGGAAGCTAAGAGTTCTACATCTGGATCTATAGGAAGCAGGAAGAGAGAGATACTGGGCCAGGCTTGAGCATTTGGAACCCCAAGCCCCAACCCTAATGACACATTTCTTCCAAAAAGGCCACACGTACTTCAACAGGGACATACCTCCTAATAGTGCCACTTCCAAATGACCAAGAATTCAAATATATACGATCTCATGAGGCCCATTCCTATTCAAAACACTACAGTACTCTTTCTTATCATGAGAAATCTTAGGGCCACCAAGTTTAAAACCATCCCAAAGCAGCAAACTCTCAAGTGCTTTTCTGTCCCAAGACTACATTAAAGCCTTATTGGTGGTTTCTAATGTCCTGTGGTACTCCCACACACAAATTTCTCCTTTGCATTTGGTAATAGCTGTTTATTTAAAGCTGTTTTACATTGCTTCCCATTTTTAATCTTTATTTTAGTACTTCTTGTCTTTCATTTGATCCATTTTCTCTGGTGACTTTCCCTAATTCAAAATTTAAGGACTTAAAATTTAGATAATAAGTCTGCTATCTCCAAACGACGGCAAGCCTGTTTGTTGTGTTTTTGAACTACATTTTCTTATGAAAAATCTTGGGTTTTTTTTTTTGTTTGTTTGTTTTTGGCCTGACAGGGGTAGTGTATGATTTTAATCCTAGCACTTTGGAACAGAAGTAGGTGGATCTCTGTGTTTGATGCCACCCTGATCTAAGAATGAGTTCCAGGACAGCAAGGAATACACAGAGAAACCCTGTCTCACCAACGCCCCACTCACTCAATCTCCCCCCAAAACAAACAGCAAAAACAAAAAATGCATTTTTAAAAATTTGAAATATAAAGGTAAAACTTTATTGAATGTATTTAAAATTTAAGCTTTTAAACTTACCATTTGCAAATTCTGGCACTTGAGAGAAGAATCATATTACTTGATTTCAGAAATAGAGACTGAAATATTTAACCTCGTGTCAATCCATTCCTACTTAACTGTTACCTGAAAGACAGCTGAGATGCCTTGATTGTTATCCTATGTACTGTTTCCACTATAGGAATAGTGTTGTCTTCTGCCTTCCACTCGGTGGCACGATTTGTGGCAGCGTTTAGTCTTCCTTCAACTCCTCCAGCTTCAGGGTTCACTGCTGTCTCATTTAGAATGTGCCCTTTCCAGGCTCAGCTGCTCATTCCGAGGCAGAAAATACCTGTAAGGTTGTGTCATCGAGGTGTGCTGCTAAGCCCTTAAATGTCTCCGATGGCTTTCTATTGCTTTGAAATGTGACAGCATAATTCCTGGGTGACATCATTTTATACTCATGAACCCATGGTCTTCTGACACAAGACCGAGAGGAGAATAAGATCTGTCGGGTTCTCTCCCATCCTTGTTTCCCCTTTCTTTTCTTCACTTTCCCTGCCTCTGCTTTTATTGTCATTAATGAACTTCAGCCATACCTTTTTCATTTTTTTTATTTCCTGAGGCAAGGTGTCATTTAGTTCAGGGTGGCCTTGGACTTACTATGCAGCCAAGGCTGGTCTTGAACTCTTGAATACCTCTGCCTTTACTTCCTGTGTATGCTTGGATTACAGGCATGTGCTAACCGCCCCTGGCTTAAAATTTATTTGAGTTGTGCTTGTGGTGTAGATTATTCTGAATTTTGTGATAGACAGGTTCTATTGGATTTGGTGCCCTTTCGTGAAAAATTAGGTTTTAGTGAACTATGAACCCAGACACCTGTCTTTGTTGGGAGGGGGGTTGAGTCAACTCCTGGAACTCCCTGTTAGGAAGATCCCACATTTCCCACATAGATACTGTTCTACTGAGAACTTACTGCAGAAGCAAGAGAGGAAACTTTCCTGTGACAAGTCATTGGATTTTGGAGGCATTTGTCACCACTTCACAGCCGTGTGGACTCTGAGTCGATTCTGTGTCTGTTGACATGAGAAACTTCAGCCAGACAAATAGATGTCTTTACTCTGCCAGGGCAGTAGTTGAGAGGTGACTGGGGATGTTCCTCTTCAAATACTCATTTTTTTTATTTATCCTGATCAATAATTATCATGTTAGAAATTTAAACAGAATTTAAAAATAGCCACCATTAATTCATTTAAATAGTGAATCCATCACATCAACACATTATATTTATATATTTATATTCTAAAATACAAATGAGAAGAATGATGTCATGGCGTCTTTCTGAAATCTCTTGACTAGGGATAGAACCAGAGCAGAGTTCCATCTCCCCTTTACCTGCTTCACCGCACCGTATTGTTTTGATGGTGTTAAAGAGGATCTGGAGTCATAGGCTGTGTAATCGTTTGCCAGGGAGCATTCATGAAGTCTTTCTGGATACTGACAGATAGTTTTCTTTGATAGTACATTTACACTTGGCAAGTGGTAGGTTCTTGAATGCAAGAAGGTAAGTTACAGCATGAATTGTTTGTATTGTGCTATGTTACAATCCATCAGTCTTTTAAAAAATAAGGTTTCTTTTTATTATTTTTAGTGTGTGTGTGTGTGTGTGTGTGTGTGTGTGTGTGTACAAGAATGCCCACAGAGGCCAGAAGAGGGCCTCTGAAACTCTGGAGCTTACAGGCATCGATGTGGTGTAGGGAACTTGAATCCTGGGTCTTCTGTAAGAACAGCAAACAGTCTTAATTGCTGAGCCGTTTCTCCAGACTTGGTCAATCTTCCTTGTGTTTGGAATGGATCCTCTGCAAAGCCATTCGCTGGCCATATGTTTTATTGAGTGCTACAGGTCAAGTGCATGCTGACATATTCTCTTATCCTATACTTTTAAAAATTGCATTAGTTGATAGTGCCATTATTTGCATTACCAAAAATAATGCAACAAAAACTGCAGTTATACATTTTCCAAAATGATCATTTGTCTTTGAAGATACTTTTGTTCATTTTAAAGAAAACTATCTGCCATATGTTCACATCCAAAAAACCAGAATTTATGAATCAGTTCATTAATTCTCTAAAGTACCCTGTTTCATGAAAAAAAAAGTGGCTAATTTCACTGACATCTCTCTTGGAGCAACTACAGTACATCTTACTGTACTTTCTGTGGGGTGGGGGGTTTGAGCTGAACTGGATGACTCTGGCTTTGGGCACATCATGAAGCTGTGTTGAGGACAGTGGCTGGGCTGCAGTCACCTAGACTGTGGTAGGGAGATCCATGAGTCTGTGAGGACTCGTTCACCTCCATGGGAATCAGTGCTGGTCAGCAACGAGAGTCCTCACCTGCACTCCAGGCAGGCAGCTCCATGGAACCTCTTATGTGTTTTAATGACATGAGGGAGCACTGGAAAGCATGAGGCAAAAGACAAAGTATCCTCATGACCCGGCCTTGGGAATTGCATCGATTTCTGCTACATCCTGTTGATTGCATATACTATCCACACTCCATGTAGGAAAAGACCTAACAAGAGTAGGAGCACTTGAAGAGGATTCTGGGAAGTCTTGGATGATCAGCACAGCGTGCTCCATGTCTCAAAATATAAAGGGCCATGCTTTTCAGAGCCAAGGTAACATAAAAGTCACTTTGTCAAAGCAAGGTCATCAATGAAGCTGCACAGGCACATGTGTGCCAATCATTGGACCTTGTGATATGTCAGCTACAACATGTTCAGCTGTCCTCAGCTGTCCTCGGGTCATGTTGGTAGCGAGTGCAGGCTGGACCTGTATTAAATGATTACTTATGTATCTTTGGTGGCATGCTGCTCAGGAACTTTGGTGTTTTAAATCTACGATTCTGTCTTTTCTCTTTCCCTTTAAAACCTACAAGGATTCCCTAGTTATTTACCACATCATTAAGTCCATGTTTAGTATATTCAGTTTTAGGGTTTACTATTTATTCCCAGTGAGTTTTATTCTTTTACTGCTTTTTTTTTTTTTTTGTTTCTCGAGAAAGGGTTTCTCTGTGTAGCTTTGGAGCCTATCCTGGCACTCGCTCTGGAGACCAGGCTGGCCTCTAACTCACAGAGATCCGCCTGCCTCTGCCGCCCAAGTGCTGGGATTAAAGGCGTGTGCCACCAACACCTGGCTCCTTTACTGTATTTTTTAAAAATTACATCTATTTATTTATTTGTTGAAACACAAGGGGTGTGCACAGGCACAAATGCAGAGGCCAGAGGACAATTTTTAAGATGCGCTGTCTCCTTCCACCATGTGAGTTCTGGGGACGGGACTCAGGTTTTCCAGTGTGGCTGCAAGTGCTTTTAATGTCTGAACCATCTCCTAGGCTCTCTACTTATGTTTCTTTTTAGTCCTCCTTCAGGGACCCTCATCCCACCTCTTTCTTTTGCTGGCATGCTCGGCTTTGCTGAGATATTCACCAGTGTTATCTGAAATACTGAACAAATGTACCATGTTTGAGACCACAGTCAGCCAGTAATGAGTTGTTGAGAGAGGTTGTCCCTCTCTCCCCAGCAAGTTCTGCTGTGGTGGTCCTCCTGTGAGACGTGGTTGGGGTTGCGCTAGTGTGCCCAGGATGGGACAGTGTGTGCAGTGGAGTCTGGGTACCAGGTGAAGTAAAAAAAATGAAAATATTTGCTCCCTCACTTCCCTCTGTTTGTGGTTTTGACCCCTTTCTGATCCAGCACCACCATGTCTGTGGAACATTGGTTTTGCTGTTGTGGAATTTTGTGTTTATTCATGAGAAACAATGCGGCATTTTGAAAAATATTGCTTTTGAGGGATTCAAGAGATGTCTCAGTAGTTAAGAGCACTGGCTGCTCTTGCAGAGGACCCCAGTTTTGTTGCCAACACTTGTAACTCCAGCTTCAGGAGGTTGGATATTCTCTTCTGGCCTCCAAAGACACCTGCACTCATGTTCACAAACCCCCCAGCCCCACATACATGTAATTAAAAATAAAATAAATCTTTAAAAAGTTTCTCTTGAAAGAACCTAAAAGATCATTAACATTATCTTGGATAATCAAAAGCAACACAAGAAAAGTATAACATTTTTATAATTTGAAAACGTGTGTGTGTGTGTGTGTGTGTGTGTGTGTGTGTGTGTGTGTGTGTGTGTGTGTGCCAGAGATCAACACTATCCTCAATCACTTTCTCACTGGACCTGGAGTGGTTGGCCAGAGAGACTTAGAAGCCCTCCTGTCTCTCGCTCCAAGTGCTGGCATTTACAGGAACTATGTGCTGGGGTTCCAAGCTGAGCTCTATATCCACAGGGCCAACTTTATTATTGTTGTTGTTATCTTTAATTGTACATGTTTATAGGGCTTAGTGTGATAACTTGATACACAGACATGAAGTATAGCAGTAAAGTCAGGGTCTTGATCATCTGTCTCTTTACACACTGGTCATGTCCTTTTGTTGAGAATTACAGCATAGCTAGAAATAAGTGGGCATTTAGGACCAGTAGCAATCATAAATTCAGAGCACAGCCTGTTATAACCCCCAAGGATTTCATTTTTATTATTTCCTTTACTGTCAGTTTTCAAAACTCAATTGTAATTATTGCACATATACAATGCTGAGCTGACTTTCAACAGAAGTGTCACATAAGGGGTCCAACCCTTGCCTTGATTGTCATTTGATGGTCCCCACTGGGAACTTTAAAGTTTTATGATTGTTATTATAAGGTAAGGTCTAGGAGGCACTGAAGAGAAGGTTTTTGGTTTCTTCTCTATCATTTTGAGTTCTTTACAACTAGCATTCATTGTTTTTTTTTTTGAGAAATGAGTCACGTGACACTGTATGATTCAGTGATGCTCAGTAGAGTCAGTGTGCAGCTGGCACCATGATGAATTGAGAACACTTGTATCATCACAAAGGAAATCTGGAATCTGTAAGAAATGAAGTTCCATTTCCATCACACTCTACAGAGCCCTTGAGAATCTTTGATATAGTTTCTGATTTTGTGAATTTGTTATGTTGCCTCTTGTATCTGGCTTTTAAAAAAAAATATTAGCATAATGTTTTCCTGACCCATGTTGCCTCATGGATCATTATTTTGCCTTTTTTTTTTTTTTTGCAGCTGAATACTATGCCACTGTAGAACCAATCTACATTTTGTTTATCCAACTTTGTAGATGATGGGAGTGATACTTTCTCCCTTTTGGTTATTAGAAATAATGCTGCCGTGAATATTTGTGTAAAGTTTCTAGTAGGACATATTTTTATTTTTCTTGGAAAGACCCTTGGTTCTCTACTATGTGAGCTTAAAAATGCAAAGACAGGTATTTTTGAATGAGGAAATGGACTATTTGTCAGAGACCAAATTTGGTAAATTTGAGCTCAGACTTTTTAGCATGTTGAACAGTGAGAAAATAAAGGTCTGTTTACTCTACACCATCCTGTTTAGCTGTTACAGTGGCCTGAGTGGACAAGCCAGGTATTCTAGGAGTGGAAATTCTGGGTCAAATATTAAGTCTATTTTTAACTTTTTGAAGAAAAAAAACCCACTCAACTATTTTTCAAGTGGCTGTTCCATTTCACAGCTATGTGTGAGGATTCCAGTTTCTCTACATCCTTGCCAACTGTTCTTAATGTCTGTCTTTTAAATCATGGTTGGCTATGGGTGTGTCATGGTTTCTCACTGTGTTTTTGATTTGCATTTTCCTGGTGACTAATCATGCAGAGCATCTTTTCCTGTTGAAGAAATGGCTTTTCAATTCCTAAGAAACTTTTTCATTAAAAAATTTTGGCTCACTATCCACAGTAAGATATTCCTAAAGATGCAATAGTGGCATTTATATCTTGGCAGTAACCAACAGCTGTTTAATGGGACTCAAGGCCTGGTTGAGAGGAGGAAAACAGTGCTTGTATTGTAAACCTGCACCACTCCCTGGGTACTACCACTGCCACTTTTCTTAGCCAGTGTAATTCCTAACTGCATTCTAAGTATTTATCCTTACACCCACAGGGCAATTTAGCCCTCACTCCTCATCGAAGAAACTTCTCTTTTTAGTAGGTGGGAACCATTACAGAAAGTTACAAGTGGCAAAAATACAGAGAACAACAGACTGAGGAGTACCAGGCCTACAATAAAACTCCTACAGCTAAGGCTCAGGGGACCTAGAGAAAGAGGAGGTGAAAATTTGCCAAGAGCCGGAGAACCAGGAAGATTGTTGTGAGATTGTTTTCTAGACATGACAGGACAGCCGCACCCATAAAACTCAATAACCTGGCTGCCTAACCAATATGGGAATAAATCCAACACAGTTGACACCTGAATGTGGATGGGTGAATCTCCAGAGGCCCCAGCATTGAATGAACCAAGTGATTAGTGACTGCTGAGAAGGGGCGACTCAGGTTTCTTCAGCAATGAGCCTTCTAATTGGACTCAGGAGATTGTATTTATGTATTTATTTATTCACATCTATATGTGACAATAATAACTAAAGGAAAAAAAGATGAACTTGAGAGGGAGCAGGGTATATGTGATGTGTTTAAACAAAAATAAAATCAAAACATGTAACAATTTTGGCTCACTATCTGTTAGTTGTCAGATACAAGACCTTTGACCAATATTTATAAACTTGTTTATATTCCTCCATATATTTAAGGGTTTACATTTATCTTCTAGTGTTAACTTGGCAATTATCATTTTAGCCTTCAATTTTTTTTGAGCAGGATGGAAATCAGTACAGTTCCTTTATTGCTCCCCTTCTTAATGTGTTAATTGGATTATATGATCTCTCTTATTGTTTACATCTATAGCTTTATATATGCTTATAACCCTGTCACCACTGCTTCTTGTCTTTAGGTAATAGTATATAAATGCTGAGAAATTTAGCATACCATGTAGCCTCTTATCTTTTTTCTTCTTCAACTCTTGTTCCTCAATAATTGTTATATCATCAGAAGGTATTTCATCTACATTGGTTTATGAAGAATTTACTCTATATTTTGTTTAGTTGCAGTGAACAGTTAAATGAATGAAGAGCAGAGTGTCACATATTTCAACGTCGTTTCTCCATTTAGTTCTTCATGGCATGAGATTCCTCTCCTAGTAGTTCCATCAGGAAGGTCTTATGGAAAACATGCTTATTTGTATTTTTAATTGTAAAGTCTTATTTTTTTTTTTAAAATTTTAAACTCTTGCACATATGTCAACGTACATGCATGTGCGCATGTGAGTTTAATGTTCTTGGAGGCCAGAAGAGGATGTTGGATACCTTGAAACTTGGGTTATAGACAATTGTGAGCAGCCATGTGAGTATTTCTGTCCACTCCTTCTGGCCTGGCAGCAAGCAAGAGGCCCTTCTGACTAGTAGACACAGTCTTTGGCTCTGTTTGGCTAATTCTCTTATATTGTGTTTAGAAAATCTTTAAATCTAATTGATTACTTCAGTTTTCTTCTGTATTACTTGTAATTATATGTGCCTTGTCTGGCTTTCAGGTGAAAATTAAAAAATAAATTTCAAACTCTGACTTTTATTTCCTCCAATTTGTTCTTTTTGTTTTTGTTTTGTTTTGTTTTTTTTCCTCACTGTGGTGGTTTGAGTAAGAATGCCCCCAACCCTGGCTCATATATTTGAATGTGTGGTCATTGTGAGTGAATCTACTTGAGAATGATTAGGAGGTGTGGCCTAGTTGGAGTAGGTGTAGCCTTGCTGGAGGAAGGATGTCAATACGGGTGGGTTTTGAGGCTTCAAATGTTCCAGCCAGGTTCCAGGTTCAAAGTCTTCTCTTTCTGTGGGCCGCTAATCATGATGTAGAACTTTCAACAACATCTCCAGCGCCATATCTGCCTGTGTGCTACCATACCCCTCACCTTGATGATAATGGACTAAACCTCTGAAACTCTAAGTCAGCCTAGTTACGTGCTTTCTTTTATAAGAGTTGCCATGGTCATGGTGTCTCTTCCAAGCCCTAGGACAGTGACTCAGACACTCCTGGATTTTACATCCATTGCTATGTTTTGACAGTTCCCTTCTGCCTTGCACTGCCTCCAATGAGTTGTCTGGTGGTAATGGTATTTTTCATTTTCTTGAGTTTCAACACTATGTCACCTCTCTGTGTGACAGTCTTGTAGCTTTGCCAGCTCTTTGTTTCTGGTTTTGTGCTCTTGTTTGAAAGCTGTGATGGTTTTAAGCTGTGACAATTTGTATCAACATGAATGATCACAACTTTTCTATATGATAACATTTTTTTCCCTGCTGAGCTTTCTTTGTTATTTACATTCCCAACTTCTTGATCCATTTTTATGGTATCTATGTATAAATACATATTTTTAAATATCCCACTTAGTTTTGAATATGTGAGTCTTCCCAGCAGGGCAATTGTCAGGAAGTTTTAGTGCTGGAGGATCAGCTAGGATCTCCCTAGCTCCTGATCACTCATCCGTGTGCTGGAAAACACTTGGATTCTTCAAAGATTAAAGTTCTCCTTTGCCACCTGAACTTGGTAGATATTGCAGATGTTTATTCCTCAATGATATGTTTTCTTGAGTGTGTGTGTGTGTGTGTGTGTGTGTGTGTGTGTGTGTGTGTGTGTCCAAGTTTTCAAACCTACTCTACATGTAGGTTTGTATTTTGTGGTCATCTCAAAAAGATGCAGGAAGCAGGAGCACTATATTTTGTCATTTTAAAGCTGGATGTTAGAACTGGAGAGACAGCTCAGCATTTGAGAGTGATTATTGCTCTTGCAGAAGACCCAAGTTCAGTTCCCCAAACCCATGTTAGGCAGCTCCTAACTCCTTATAACTCAAGCTCCAGGGATCTAACACCCCCTTCTGGCTGTACCTACAAGTTTTTCTGTGTCCTGCCCGGTCCTGCAGCCGCTTATAAAATAACCACTCAGAGGCTTAATATCGTTTATAGTTGCTTGGTGGATGGCTCAGGCTTATTGCTAGCTAGCTCTTACATTTAAATTAACCCATTTCTATTAATCTGTGAATTGCCTGGTAGCCTGTGATTTGGCAGAAAGGATGACTGCAGGGATCAGCTTCAAATGTGATCATTTTAGGATTTGATTCATGCTGAAGACAAGGTACACAATAACCACCATTGTCTGTTAATAGTTGAATGCTGTCATAAGTAGATCAAGTTGTCTGGGATGATAACTTGATACATAAAACACTTGTGCAAATCAGAAGGCCTATCTTTATTTATAAAAATTCAGGGTCAAAAAGAAATTTCTGGCGTCTTATTCCTCTGGCGGCTGCTGGTGGCTCCACCAACTCTGCCTATTCAGGTTGGATTTCCTGCCTAAGCTATATTCTGCTCTGCCATAGGCCAAAACAGCTTTATTCATCAACCAATAAAAGCAACACATATTTGAAGTGTACAGAAGGACATCCCACATCATCTGGCCTCTTCATGTACCTACACACACACACACACACACACACACACACACACACACACACAGAGAGAGAGAGAGAGAGAGAGAGAGAGAGAGAGAGAGAGAAGCACAGGTACAGACAGACATACACAAATACACACACACACACACACACACACACACACACACACACACACACAGAAGCACAGGCAGACACAAAGACACAGTTACACACACAAACAAAATAAACCTTAAAAAACAGTATATTTTTGATTCTTTGTCATTATAGTTTCTATCTTGCTAACCTCTGCTTTATACAAACCAATGGTTGTTTAATAATTATGTAAATACAGATTAGACATGGGCTGTAACCCTTTGTACCAGTGGATTACTTGTGATGGTTGGTTTTATTTGCCAACTTGACACCATCTAGATTCAGCTGGGGAAAGTCTCAGAGAAGGATTGCCTGATGAGGTGGCCTATGAGCATGTCTGTGCGGGACTGACTTGATTAAGAAAGAAGGCAGCACCCCCCATTGTGGGAAGCGTCACTGGGGCTGTGTCATGGACTGTTTTAAAAAAAGCACAAGATTAGCCAGGCACAAGCTTGCATGCATTCATTCTGTCTTCTGCTCTTGACTCTGGTTGTAACTGTCACCTTGACTTCCCAGCTTAGTGGAGATGGTGAGCTAAAATAAACCCCCTTCCCTTTAAATTGCTTTTGCTAGGCTGTTTAATTGCAGCAACAGGTAATGAAGCTAAGACTCTACTCTGGAGTTGCTTGAAAGAGCTTTACAATCTTTCTAAGTCCCTGCCCTCACCCAGCTGCATTATGCTGTGCAGAGCTACTTG
The DNA here is from genome assembly GCF_003668045.3 of Cricetulus griseus. Lineage (NCBI taxonomy): Eukaryota > Metazoa > Chordata > Mammalia > Rodentia > Cricetidae > Cricetulus > Cricetulus griseus. The sequence continues at coordinate 114,664,265 of NC_048596.1, read as the reverse complement.
CACTGAGAAGGTGTCATTGAAAATCAGTCTGAGATTTTGGAACATACACATGAAACAAATATCTGTTTTCTCAATCACACTTTACACACACAGATACACAGACACACACAGACACACACACACACACACACACACACACAGACAACACACGCACGCACGCATGTATACTCTTAGATGACCCAAAATAAGTTTCAAGTATGTCACTAGTTTTATCTTATATGTTTGATCTTTCCCGTTATTTTTCTTTGATTGATTGAAAAATCTATCCAGTTTGGTACCCTAATACAGACATAGACAGATGCAATTTTCTGGGGCTATATGAATTGATACCAAGAACACTGGTACAGCCAGAGAACACGGCAGTAAAGACGGTTGAGGAGTGCATGGATGAGCAGAGAGGGACTGCAGGGACCAGTTTCAAATGTGATCATTTGAGGACTTGATCAGTTTGTTCCTGATTCATGTTGAAGACAAGGTGCATGATACCCAGCATTGTCTGTTAATAGTTGAATATTGTCAGAAAGTAGATCAAGTTGTCTGGGATGATAACTTGACACATAAAACACTTGTGAAAATCATAAGGCCTATCTTTATAAAATTCAGGGTCAAAAGAAAATTTCAACTCATAGTCCCATCCAGTCATAAAGATAATCCCATCACCTAGAATATTATAGTTAAGGGTTCTGGAAGGCTCCAATTTGAGAATAAAGTGTACATCTTGGAAAATTGACTCTTAAAATGTGTGTGTGTGTGTGTGTGTGTGTGTGTGTGTGTGTGTGTGTGTGTGTGTGTGTGTGCACAGTCCTTCCAGGTGATGTTTGTGCGAACTGGTTCCTTAATCTGGAAGTGTGTTAGAGCTATAAACAAAGTATGGTTCCCACCTGCATCTTGCTTTCTTTTTGGATAGATCCATTGTTTGCTTTTTGGATACAAACATTTTTTTAAAGGGTTTTAAAGGCAGAACTTTTGAAACAAATCCATTTGTTAAAGAGGAATGCCTTTCTTTAAAGCTCCATCTCAGCTTCTTCAACCCTGGTTACGCACCTCATCACAAAGAAACCCTTGCTGCCATCTCTATTTCCCCGGAATTGAAACATTCCCTCCTGGAGGGAGGCAGGCAGGAGGCTCATGAGATACAGGAAATAAGTGAACCTTAAAGCCTGAAGAAGCTCCTGAAACTACAGGATTCACAAGGAGTTGAAGCAAAGTTTTATAAACAACAATAGTGTTGGGGAGACTCCAAAAGGATCAGCAGCCTTAGAGTTGTGTAGAGAACTCCAGGGATGCAGTTTCCCTGAGTCATCACTCATGCTAGGGTGGGCTTTTCAGTCACCCTCGTTCCTTTAAGTCACCCCAGTATACTCACCGGCTCACTAAGCTAGACTTGGATGGTGTTTTCTCTCATCTGTCATTGGCGCTCTATCTGGGGGTGAATAGACAGTTATTCACATCTCCCCAAGAAAACTCATACAACACACTGAACATACCATTCACCACTATTCCTTTCCTCCTGTATCTAAAATGACAACTCTTTCTCTGCATCCTTGTCCAGAAGTCTGGTTGAGGCTGTTCATGGAACTGACACATGGGCAGTTCAGCTTCACACCTACAGACCCTTCTTCCCGCCATTAGAAGGAGCTCACACGTATTCAGACTACATGCTCTTCCGCTCTTAACTGGGGCATTTTGTCATCAAGTATTTATAACTTCATCTTTATTCATGTTAGCAGAGCTTCTGTCGCCCTGCGGTTGTCTTTATTAGCAGCAAAGTGGATGTGTGTATTTACACTTAGGGAGGAAATGAACTCAAGCTTTCTGGCAGAGTGGGGTCTCTCTCCAGCTCTCTCACCGTACTTATCTGACCTCAGAGATGCAACGCCCATCTGAAGCCTGCTTTGTCTCCCTCTCAGAGGTAATCTGAAAAGTGTACAGATAGCTGAGAGAGTATTAAAATAAGAAGCAGCTTTCACTTGTGATATTTATAGTTTATTAACATTTTTTTAGGAGAAGCAAATGTTTTGATGATTGACATTTAGATGATCTGCAACTGTTATGCACTAAAGTGCATAAAAGAATTTTCTCAGCTGCATTTCTGATGAAGAGAAATTAATCATTCTAACAATGATGTCAGGTTTTTTTTATAGAGTAGCAGAAAATGACCACAGATTAATAAAAGGAGTGGGCCGTTTAAATTGCTATTTTAAAATGCAGCTTCATGCTGGTTTGGAAATGATGCCAAATATATTTTAAAAGTCAAGCATATTCCTTGTGTGAGTTTTCCAGCCTAAAAACTCTTTTGTATCCTACGTGGAGTCCTTTATGGGAGGAAGTCAAATATAATTGAAATAATCTGAAATATTAATAAGAACACAGGAATTCTGGGAGGTGAAGGCAGAACTGCGTTTTCAGCTTCAAAAACAAAGCACTTAGAGAAACCAAGAAAGCACGGTTTCTCTTGGGCCTGGTGGCCGATGTGTGATACAGCTGTGATGGGAAGCATGTGTGAGCAGACAGCAGCTTCGTGCTCTTTTCCCTGCCTCCTGTTGTGGTTTTGAACTGTTTTCCTCTCCCGTTTTCTTCATTGCTCTCATGAGTCCAGCAGCCAGCCTCCTTCAGGTTTACAGAAACCACTTGACTGCTGGTGCTTAACACCTGGGCAGCACACTGAAGGCGTGGCTCAGTGCACAAAGAAGAAAAGGAGGTTTAAGTTTCAGGTGAATATGCAGGACAAAACAGGGCTATTCTGGCCATTTTTGTTCAGTATCCACCTCTCCATCTATCCACCCAGCATTCATTCTCCCACTCACCCACTCATCTCTGCCCACCCCCTCATTCAGCCACTCACCCACAAACAGGACCATTCTTCCTCCCGCCCACTCATTCACCCTCCCCACTCACCCACTCATCCACTCACCCCCTCACCCAACCATCCTTTCCCATTCACCCTTACAACAGACAGCATTAGGTGCTAATTATTTTCCATGCACGTGGTTAGAGAAGGATACAGTAGTCAACACAAGTGACATGCTGGTGTTATGATAAAGTGTGGTGAACCTTCCTAGACAGAGGGACAAACATGCCAGGCAGAGCTTAAGTGAGAAGTTTTATTAGAAAGTGGTGGGGGGGGGGAGGAAAGAGACAAGACATAAAGAGGCACAGAGACAGAGAGAAGACAGAAGAGAAAAGGTAGACAGGAAAAGTCCCGTCTGCACCAGGGGAACAGCGGGAAATAGAGAGGGAAAAGAGAGAAGCGGGAAAGAGAGAGCAGAAAGAGAGCATGTGGGCGGAGGTCTTCCTTTTAAAGGGGTCCTTTGCACCTGGGCTGACCATGGTACTGCCTGAGTGTATTCTGTCACGTGACAGGGGCAGGCCAGCATAATGCCTGAATGTACCTTCAAGGGACTTCCAGTCAGAAAGGGAGACAGCAATCAATCAAATACTGAATTTTGTAAGATTGTTAAATGAGGCTAGTAAATGGAAAAAAAAAGGAAAGTATAATTCTGGAAAAGTGTTTTTCCCTGAAAAGATGAGTTTGATCTGTGTTCATGAAGAAAGAGTAAGCATTATATTGGTACAGCTAGGGGATGTATTAATGACCTTTCTTGCTGCCATGACAAAATACCTGACAAAAGAACTTGAAGAACAGTTTGTTTAGGCTAATAAATAATTTTGGCATAAAGAGCATCATGGTTCAGAAGTCAAGGCAATGGGAGCTCAAGGCTGCTTGCTGGTCATATGGTATCTGCAGTCAAGAGTCAGAGGAAATAAATGCTGGCGCTCAGCCCTTAATAGTATGCTTTCACATTATCACTGAGTCCCAGACCCCAGCACGTGGAATGGTTCATACCTGCATTTATAGTAATTCTTCTCACCTAATCCAGACAATTCTTTACAGGCATGACCAGAGGTCCGTTTCCAAGGTGATCTTAAATCCTGTCACTATGACAATCAATATAAAGCACCATACTTAGTCAGAATTTATGGAAAGAAAGTGCCTGAGTGTTCCTGGTTTCTGGATATGACAAAGACCCAAGAAAAACTGTTTAAAGGGAAAAGGAATTTATTTTGGTGCAAGGTTTCAGAGTTATCTATTCACAGTAGCAGGATCCAGTGTTTTGAGCTCAAGGTAAAGTTATGTCCTTGCAACTGGAGCATTGGGCAACAACTTCTTACCTTAAAGTGGCCAGGAAGCAGAGAAACAGAAGGCACAAAGGACAAAGTACTCAGGCAACACATTTTGCTTAGCAAGCTCCTATTTCCAAAAGTTTCCATCATGTTCCCAAATACCATCACCAGCTGAGCCCATGGATGCCACGGTGTATTCAAACTGCAACATACCATTTACTAACACAGTGCCCAAGGGAAATGAAGGAATTTCTCAGTTTCTTAATTACAGTATAGAGTCAATGATGTCCCAGCCTCTAGAGTTCTTGTGCATAGCAGTAGATTTACAGAAGGTGCTTGCCATCTTGTCATATATAGATTGGGATATAATGAACAAGATGCATATGTTTGTGGGAATCCTTATTGGCTTTGTATTTGCAGAGGTGGCAATGATTGGTAGAGAAGCTTATTGGATTAAGGTCTCTTTATTTCAGAGGACAGCAGGGTGAAACACAGGCCAGAGCTAGGTTAAGAACCCAGCCAGCGCGGCCAGAACAAAAGGGGACCGCGTCCCCACGTGCAGCCCCTTAAGAAGCTCCCTTACATCATCCCGGCTTTCCTTCACCACGCCCTTATGGGCGAGTCCCCGGGTCCACCTGGTACCTGCCCCAGAACTATTGGGCGGGGCTAGGGTGACTCCCTACAGAAGCTCATGCAAAGGGGTGATCAATTCTCTTTCAAATATACAAATGAAGACTTGAGGTACATAATTAGGGCTCTATGAGCTCCAAAAATTATTCTGACACAGTGGATATTGGAACTGTGCACTGAGACTGCCCAAGGAAGGGATACAGGGTGAGAACATGACAGCATGGAATGCAGTCATGAGGGGAAACAGAGGGGGTGTGTGGAGGAAGGGCATTCAGGAGGTCCTCATTCAGAGAACTGGGATGAGGGTATCCATTGTGGAGGATGACACCAGAGAAACTCAGCAGAGGGAGTGGACCACAATGTGGGCTTATGAAACACTGTGCAAGGATGCTCAACTCCATGGTGTTTATTGACAACAGCACTGGAATGAGGAGGATACAGACAGCTCTAGGGAATTTGAGAGTGTAGAGATGAGAAATCATTAAAAATGCTTGTTGTGATAAGAGGAGAGATAGCTCACTCAGGCCTTTCTGAGTGACAGAACACAGGGCCCCTGGCTCTGTTCCTCCCAGCTGGAGAAGCTGACGAAGAGGCATCTTGTTTGGGCCTCAGTGTGTAATATTTATAGCAGTAACCGAAGAGAAACCATTGCCTCTTGGACCACATGGGTATGCTGGAACCACACCATGTCCTGACACATGTAGGAGACTCTTGGAGCTTCTTGAATGCAACTCTGCCTTCTGGGCTATTGCTGATAATGGTCATGGGGTCCCAGGTTAATAATAGGCATATTTTTCTCATGGAGACATTGCTTAACTGCTGCTTCAATGGTATTGGCCTGGAACTATGGAGTCTAAGCCAGGACACTTTGTATCTGCAGCCTAACTATGACCTAGCCCCATGGGGCCCCATCTTTGCATTGTATCAGTAAAAAAGAATTAAGAGTCCTTCAGAAAAATGGAAGTAAAAACAACCAGGTTTTGAAACTAGCTGAGGAGGGTTAGGGATGATGAGTTATTCTTAACACACCCGGACTTCTTAACCCCTTTTGTGCATCTGTAGCTAAGTACCCTCCACACAGACTGCATCTGTTCCCATAAAACAAGGATCAGTGCAAAATCCCCTATATTTTCCTTCTTTTGTTCCATGTTGAGTGGAGATGCACTCTTTTTCTTTTTTTTCAGGTTTTCTCTGGGTAGCTTTGGAGCCTATCCTGGCACTTGCTCTGTAGACCAGGGCTGGCCTTGAACTCACAGAGATCTGCCTGCTTCTTCCTCCCAAATGATGGGATTAAAGACATGCTCCACCAACGCCCGGCATGGAGATGTGCTCTTTCTCATAACCCTTCATCTGCCCCACTTACCCTTGAGCTTAGCTACCCTTTGAGCTGTTTTTCTCTTGTGTGGTTTGGATGAGAATGGCCCCCATAGGCTCATATATTTTTTTAGGGGCTTTAGGTTTTTAATTACATAAATGGCATCTAAAATACAGTTCAAAAGAAGCTTCATAGCTAACAGTGAAATCCTCCATCAACACACACATCTATTGCTGTATAGGCTCATATATTTTAATGTTTGGTTCCCAGGTGGTGGACTGCCTAAGAAGGATTAGGAAGTGTGGCCTTGGAGGAGGTGTGTCCCTAAGGGTTGCCTTTGAGGTTTCAAGAGCCAATACCAGGTCCCTTCTCACTCTCTTTAGGTTCCCCTGCCTGAGGATCAGAACTTAAGCTCTCAGCACTGCTCCAGTGTCATGCTTCCTGCTATAATATCATGAACTAACCATCTAACCCTGTAAGCAAGCCCCTGTAGTTGGATACTTTTCTCTCCTTGCCCAGTCCCACTGGACTGCATTCTCTCCCGCCTGCTGGTTCCTGCAGTTGCTTATTAAGTAATCATTCTGAGGCTTAATATTAATTATAATTGTTTGGCTGATGGCTCAGGCTTCAGACTGACTAGCTCTACATATAAGTTAACCCATTTTTACTAATCTGTGTATCGCCATGTTGCCGTGGCTTACTGGTAATGTTCTGGCATCTTACTCCTTCAGTGGCTACATGGTGTCTCCCTGACTCCATTGCCTTTCTCTCCATATCTTTGTTTTGACTTCCTGCCTGACTCTATTCTGCGTAGCCATTGGTTAAAACAGCTTTATTCATCAACCAATAAAAGCAACACATATTCACAGCATACAGAAAGACATCCCACATCAACTTCCCGTTTCTGTCTGATTAAAAAGGAAGATTTTAACTTTAACATAGTAAAAACCCTAACTAAGAACTAAGATAATCATATTTCATTTGCATACAAGGAGAGAGAGATGGACTAGAGTTGGGGTCCAGGCAATAAATCCTAAAATCCAGGAAAGTGGGAGTGACATACTTCTTCCAGCCAAGTTCCACCACCTAAAGGTTCCATAACTTTCTCAAACTGTGCCACCAACTTGGGATCAAGTATTCAAATGAAAAAAGCTATAAGGAATATTCTCAATCAAATAAGGAAGCATGATTAACCAAGTTATATTGATGGGTAAATGGAAATGTAGAGACAGTACATGGTTAATGCATATCCCTCAGCTAGTAAAGGGCACCACCAACATTTGAACTCAGACCTTTCTCTATAACGTATACACTACTTAGCCCTTTTCCAGATCCTTTGAACAGAAGTCTTTCTTGATCATTATAAGGTACTGAACAGTCACGATGAAGGAAACACAAAAGGGCACAGTGGGTTTCCTTGGAAACAGGTGCCTCCACCGATGAGGCACATTTTCATTGGTCAATAGCAACTACAGATGTAAAAAAAAAAAACCAACAAAAAAACCCCCCTCAGGTCCAGGCGCTCACTGACATGTTGGAGGTCATTGGAAGAGCAGCCTATCATCTGGGCTGAGAAGCTGGCTTCTTGGACTAGTCCGGCAACATGCCTGCCATTGCTTCTTTGAGAACGCCTAAGCAAGCCATTCAGCAAAAACGCCACAGCATCTCCAAGCTTGTTTCTTAAGTTGTAGCAACAAATTGCAGCGAAGCCCCATAGCGCCTGTAATTACTGTGGCCACTGATTGTAAACACGCAGTTCTGGTTTTGTCAGTGCAAGCAGACAGCCCTGCACAGGCACACTCCTATCCCTTTGAATATGTAAAGCCTTTTTCTGGGACTTAATGCTGCCCGAATGTCAGAGGAGTTAATGGCAGATGTGGTTGTGGAAACGTTCTGTATTTTTAGACAACCTTTAATTAAAACACTTTGTATGTCTCGGGACCAAATCATATGCTGCCACTTGAAGGCTGTCAGAAGGGGAAAAAGTATACAAAGCTTCTAAAAGCAGCTTTGCTTATTTTTATCTGAGATGGAGTGGGGGAGCCTCTGCAGGGACAAAGTTATCTCTTGCTTCACAATTACATGACTTTAATACACAGGGGGAAATATGTAAATCATTTAACACTTCCTCTCTAGCATCTCCCATCAGGGCAGCCTGGGAGGTCAGACTGAGGTCAGTGAGCTCAGCCTGGATCCCTTCAAAGGCTCCTGAGCTGTAGGACCTCTATAATCAGTTGATGAAATTGCTCACTGGCTCTGGATGTGAAAACATGATTTGCAAAGTTGCACAAGTGCAGAGTCATTGATTTCCAGGACTGGAAGTGACATCAGTATGTCTGTGAGATGTGGCTGTTTAAGAGCTACTATGTTAGAACAATAATAAAAACACATAGTATTTTTATTTCCAAGTAATGTACTCCACAAAATTCCTTGCTAATATTCCATACTTGACCCTTGCCCACTCTGTGGGGCTTTTAAGATATGTTCAGAGTCTTTTACAGGCACTCCTGTAAGAGTCGAAGTCTCTTTCCATCCCTGGGAGGGTGGGCTAGACTTAGTGACTCATTTCCAGTGACAAGGGTGACAAAGGTGTACTGTGAGATTAGGTTGAAGAAATCAGGGGGGATTCCTTGCCTTCTTGCCTTTTCTCTTACATCACCCTGGGAGAAGTCAGCTGTCATGGCATGAGGGACACTCAAGGAGCCCTATGGAAAGACTTTGTGACATAGAACCTTCAGGCCCCTGTTTAACACAGTGAAGAGTAGAGGCTCCCTGCTAACAATACTTAAATGAGATTGAGAACCCACTCCAGCCTTTGGATAGCTGAAGTCCTCACTGGCATATTGGTGGCACTCTCATGAGACACACAAACTAGAGTCACCTGGCATTAGCACTTTGGAGTTCTGGACCTCCAGTGTTTGTGAGGTGATACACACTTGTTTTAAATCACTACGTTCAGACAGCCTTCTGCCCTTAGGTCCTGCTTCCTCTTCCTTCCTTCTTAACCATGATGATTAGTCAGTTTTCACTGCCTGCTAGATGGGGCTTAGAGTCACCTAGGAGACATACTTCTGGGCACATCTGTGAGGGTGTTTTCCAGGAAGATTAACAAGCAGGAAAGACCTGACCTTAAAGTGGGTGACCAATGGGCAGCCCAAATACTAAGAGGTCTGAGGAGCCAGCAGTATGGGTGCACTTTGCTTTTGCCTCCATCGGGACTGCTCTGATGTCACTTTTCAGCTTTGTTGGTCTTCTGATGTTGACTTAATGCCAGTACTTTCTCAGATTAGAATTGATGAGTGTCCAGCTTCATGAACTGAGCACTAAGGGTGTTCTCTGCTTCCCTAGCACACAGAAAGCCACTCTATGGCTACCCAGTCCTTACTGTGTAAGCCAAGCTAATGGATCCCTCTTTATAGTGTGTGTGTGTGTGTGTGTGTGTGTGTGTGTGTGTGTGTGTGTGTTAGTGGGTGGCATTCCTTTACTAATGTGAGTGCTAGCATTAGAGTTTGGGACCTTGTTATGGGGTCAGTTTTCTCATGACCATTTAGAAATGTCAATCATACAAACAGTCCAGATTCCTGGCTCTCCAGAGGGTGATATCAGGACTTTAGTGTTTTCGAAGATCCATAGTTAATATAATGCACCATCTTAAAATTCCCTTGATGGAGGGCAGTGGAAAGGCATCAAACTCAGAGATGAGGTACAGTTTTGATACCCCAAACAACGCAGCCTTACAGTCAGAGGAACCTGTAAGCAAGCAGTGGAGATGACTGACCAGGTATGAGGGATTCATCTATTCCTTATGAGTCTGTACCCAGAGTCAATATTATGCACATATGACCAAACAAAGCATTGAGCAAATTTACATCATAGTCACCTTTATATTCTACAAAGGCATTTAAATATTACTAGTCAGCGAGCATCCTATTGATTCATTCAAGTTCTAACAGACTCCACCAAGGCTAGATAGAAGCCACGTTGGCTTGGAGAACACTGGCATCATATCAGACAAAAATAATGAGCGTGGCAACAGCAGAGGAGCATGAGAAAGTGGAGTCTGATAATTTGCCTGCTGTTTAGAATGCATCATGGGAGTGACAGGAATGGTGGTGGAACAGGAACGGTTTGAGGTGGTGAAGGGTTTTGAGAAGTCCTAAGGAGTTTGGGTGTAGCTTTAGAAGCATCTGGTAACTATTAAAGACCTTTGGCTGGGAAAGCGATGTTGTTCATTATGTTAGTTATTTTTTCATTACTGTGACAGAACATCTGACAAAAACCACTCAAGGAGGAGTTTTTTTTCTGATCCCCAGTTTGAGGGAATGGAGTCTGCCATGGTAGCAGAAGGCATGGTTGTGGGAGTGTGAGGCACTTGGCTATATAGAGTTTCAAGTCAGGACCGGGAGACAGAGAAACATTGGTGTGTCATTCACTTTCTCATTTCAGTCTGGAACCTCAGACTGCAGATTGGTGGTGCTACCCACATTCAAGGTGCATCTTCCCTCCTCAGTTCATGCTTTCCAGAACTTCCCTCACAGTCAGTCACTCAGAGAGTTGTCTTCTAGGTGATTCTAGATCTAGTCATGTTGATTATCACATTCAGCCATCACTCCTATAGCACTGTAAGTCATGGTAGAGAGGCTCGAGGCGATGGCCCCTGACAGTGAGCAGTCCCATGCAGGACATAAGAGAGATCCCCCTGACTGGTGACAGAAGGCACTACCCACTGTGACAATTATAACTCGGTAGTTGTAGGGGAGGAGGAACCAAGAAGTCTCTCAAGTCACTGGCCTGAAAGCCTGGGCCAATGGTGTGTGTTCTGAATATGAACAGGGCACACGGGAGCCTAAGTGGACTGTGGGGTGGGAAAGGTCAGATCTGGATGCATTGATTTTGAGGCATTGGCAAAGCACTGGGGTTGGGATGCCTAGCAGGCTTTGGGAGAGTCAGGACCATGAGGAGGAAGCTAGGGATTGTGAGGACAGTAATCATGGCATGAAAGTAGCAGACTGAAGCAAGTGATTAGTGGCATCACAGCGTTGGTGACATTAGAGAATAAACATCAATGTTGTATCAGGCACTTGAGATGGTTTTAATGTCCAAGACAGCTTTGTGAAGTAGACTTCATGATAATGTTTCTTAGTTAGATGAACATGGGCTCAGGGCTACTAAGAGCACAGGCATTGAGCAGTGATGCTGAGGTTCAAGTCTACGTGGACCTACACACCCTAAATCCTGTTTCCCACCCCAAAGGTCTATAAAATAAAAGTAAAAGTAATTTGAAAACTCCAAACCAAACAAACAAATGGAACAAAAATCAGGGAGGAAAAATCCCTCAGCATAAAGGAGCCTGTGTTGCTCTTACATTTGTATTTTGAAATTGTGAACTTTACGGGTCCAGGTGTTGTCAACTGGGAAATGACTAATGTGTTACAAAGACCCTAAAATCTTAAATTGTTCAAATCCACATGGGTCTGATCTCCTGTTGAACCTCTTGCGAACCTCAGTTTTTTCCTATGAAAATGGTGATCCCATTCCTATCTTGTGAGATTCTGTGTGTGACAAATACTTTCTGTGATGAACTGTGCGATGTGGCAGCTGCTGTATGTACTCATAATGCTGAAGTTCTCTTTTCTTCTTTGTCACTTTCTCCAGCATCAAATGTTCAGAAAGCTGAAGTATTTCTCTCTAGTTACATGAAATTCATTCTTCAGGCTCCAGAGAAGTCAAGAATAGACGACTGGAGGCAATTATGATAGAAACATAATTGTGTGATTGAGGTGGTACGAAAAACAGTGGCCTCAAAGGTGTCCATGTTCCAACCCTCAGAATATGTGATTATGCCAGGTTGAATGGTGAGGAGTAAAAAGTTAAGGTTACAGAAAGAAGGAAGGCTGCTCATTAGCTGATATTTAGACAGGGAGACAACTGAGTTATTGGAGTCCATGATATCACACAGGAATGCAGAACTGTGAAAAAAAATCAGAAGAGGGGATCAGGGAAATGGCAGATAGAGAAGGACCCAGGCTGACATTGCTGGAAGAGACAAGCAATGTTCTGGAAACTAGACAAAGGCAGTGAAACAGCTCCCTTTCCCAGGTCTTAGGGCACCAGAAGAGTTTTATCCTTGCCCAGTGAGACCCATTCCAGACTTCTGACCCAGATATCTGGAGGAGGAGAAATTGTGTTGTTTTAAGCCACTGAGGTTTTCGATGGGCAAAACTTACACTTCTCCCTAAATGTTGTGGCTCAGCTCATTTGTAATAAAAAAGAATCTGGGGCCCAGAGAAGTGCAGGTACCTAGGATAGACACCTGGGTAAGAGTAACTGTAGCCTGAAGAAGGACCTGTGCCGCTGCTTTGCCTGTGCTGTCCAGAACCTATTGTGCCCGTCAGTTGAGCCCAACTAGGCCAGAGAGGCATTGCTCTTATGGTACTCTTGGGCCTCCTTAACAAAGAGCTCATGAGCAAACCCATACTTTGGAATAACACCGCTCACTTCATTAAGAGTTAAGCCCCGCATAATGATCCTCAATAAGTTTCACTTCCTGCACGGATGAGTCTGGTATTAAGAGCTAAAAACCTCACCAGGGAACCAAGGGCAGGTCTAACCAGGTGTGGCCGAGGGAAATGGCTCTCTCTTGGGCCCACTTGGGCTCTTCATTTGGAATGGACCAAGCATGAACAGCTCCGACTCATTCACACTAGCGGAGCACTCCCACATCTCACCCGTTCTCACACGTCCAAGTGCTTTGTTTCAGGGTGGATGTTTCCTTGTGTCTGAGCATGAAAACCCATTTCCAGGCGTTTTCATTTACAACGATTTACATTCCTTTCCTTTGCTGAATCTTTGCCGGCTTGATTTTTATAATGGTATCCGTCTTGTTCTGAATGTCCCTTAGCTCTGAGATTTAGGCTTTGAGGAAGCTTTGCAAAGGGGTAAGGCTCTAAAGATGGTTTTCTTCCTCTCCTTCAGTGCCTTGCCAAATCCTCATCCGGGCCATGCTTTTTATATAAGTAGCTGATACCCACAGTGTTGTTCCTCCTGCTTGTATCTGGCCCTTTGCTTCAGTTTTCAGCAACTGTGATGAGATTCTGACCTTAAGAACATAAAAACATGTTCCATGGGTTGGATTGGTTTTCAGAGAATCATACCAAGTTCCATTAGATGTCTGCCATGGCTTAATCCACTTGGGCTTTTGGTTGCTGTACTGAACCAGCGGTTCAGTAGCTGCCACGTGTGCCCCACAAAAGTGTTTGTTGATGGCCCTGGGGAGATGTCTCCTTTGCTAAAGTCTGGTCCACAAGCATGAGGGTCTGAGCTTGTTCCCTGGCTCCTGGCTGAACAGCTGAGGGTGGTGGTGGTGCATGAGTGTGGACCAGGGGTGGGCGGGTAGACACAGAAGATGCCTGGGACTTGCTGGAAGCCAACCTACTCAAACCAGCTAGCCCCAGGTCCCAAGGATAATCTGGCTCCTAAATGATAATCTGATGTTGACCTCTGGCTTCCATGTGCACACTGATGTGTGCACGAGCCCTGAATACACATGTGTACCCCCCACACCCCTTCTTTTTTCCTTTTTATTATTTTTATTACCTAGAGAAATTTTTAAATTTAAATATATTTTGATCATACTCTTCTCCTCCATCAAGTTTTTCCAGATCCTCTCGCTCTCCCTCCTCACCCTGCTTTAAGTTCTTTCTCAAAAAACAAACAGAAACTTAATACAACAAAACCTAGAAAACAAAATACCCACCCCAACTCATCAAAGGTAACCAAACATACACACGTGCGCTCGCGCGCGCGCGCGAGCACACACACACACACACACACACACACACACACACACACACACACTGCAGACTCCATTATATGTTGGTCAACTCCTTCTGAACATGAGGTCTCTCCTGGAGTGCTTGATATATACCCAGTGTCACTCTGTTGAAGAAAACAGATTTTCCCTCTCTTAGCAGGTGTAAGTGATAGTTCAGTATAATCTTTATCCTAGTGGCTAGGTTTTTATCCATCCATCCATCCATCCATCCATCCATCCATCCATCCATCCATCCATCTGTTTTTTAAAAATATAACAAAATAAAATATAGTAAGATAAAGCAAAAACTATCACATCAGAGCTAAACAAAACAATCAAATAGAAAGAAAAGAGCCCAAAGAAGGTACAAGAACCAGAGATCCACCCATTCACACTCAGGAATTCCATATAAACACTAAACTGGAAGCCATAATATATACACAGAGGACCTGTGCAGACCCATGCAGGCCCCGTGCATGCTGCTCCAGTCTATGTGAGTTCACATGAGCTTTGGCCATGCTGATTTAGAGGAGTAGCTCTCCACCTTCTTAATACTGTGACCCTTCATGTTGTGGTGACCCCCAACCATAAAGTTAATTTCTTTGCTGCTTCAGAATTGTAATTTCGCTACTGTTATGAACATTAATGGGTTTTGATGCACAGCTTGAGGATGGTGATTTAGAGGCCCTTCCTTGTTTTCTTGGTGTCCTCCACCCACCCTGGCTCTTATACTCTTTACACTCCCTCTTCCTTGGGGTTCTTTGAGCTCTGAAAGGAGGGATTTGATGGAGACATCCCATTTAGGGTTGAGTGTTCCAAAGTCTCTCATTCTTTGCAGAATGTCTGGCTGTGGGTCTCTGCATTTGTTCTCACCTGCTCCAGGAGGAAGCTTCTCTGACGAAGCCAGAACAAGGCACTGATTTATAAGCATAGCAGAATGTCATTAGGAGTCATTTTTATCACCAAGTGTTCTTTCTTGTTTTAGATCAGTGTTATTTGGTTTTACCCTAGGTCCCCTGTGCTATCTAGTCTCAGGTTCTTGGTCAGCCAAAGTATGGGTTCATCTCACAGCCTTCAAGGCCACTGCATTTGACAGCTGGTCTGACACCTCGGTATCCCTTCCCCTCCTAACAGGGACAGGGATTGAACTTGCATTAATGGGGTGAGGTTGGATCTGTACTTTTGGGGGTTGGAATGTGGTGGTGCTGCTGACAGAGCTCCCCACCTCGGCATAATTTGGACTGTGATGAAAACCCTGGTGCTTCTCAGTGTTTCCAACATCACTAGATTTCAAGGAGCAACAGTTTCTCCAAAGATGTATTGGCATCCCCTGCCAGATAAGGGAAGGGATAGAAGAAAATAAGTAACTTAATCAAATGTCAGGAGAATGAGTCTTTATTATATGTGGGTTTAATAAAGGTATATTATTAAAATGGGGATTTTAAGAGTTAATCACAAAAAGGTCAGAAGAATTTCCTGCCTCTCTTCATTCCTCAAAGCACAGTCGGTATAGGTGATCAGTATTATATGGTTTTGCTTTGTCTACTTTAAAAATATTTTATACACAACATACATAGTTATCATTACAGTCTCCATTCCCCTCTCTCAGGCCCTTCTACTCTTACTGAGCTCCTTCTTCTTCCTAAGGAGTCTCCTGTTGGGAGCCAAAGATCTCAGGGCTTGGCATGAGATCCTAGGCCATGCTCGGCTGGCCACATAGTTAACCTTTACATAGCAGCTCCTTAGAAACTCAGCTCAAGAAAAGAAACAACTTGACCCAGTCCTCCACCCACAGGCTCAGTCACCTAGGCAACCCTTCCTTGGCCTTGTACTCATGAACTCTTTACCCTGCCAAACATCCTTTTTGTGGCTTCCTAATATCCTGCCTACACTAACACCTGGTGCACAAACAACCCATTCTATCCCTCCCCATATCCTGCTCTACTGACTGTATAAGCTAGCCTGAGAAAAATAGTTTGTCACTTGATCAGAATCCTGTCTTGTGGTCGTTCTTTCTGTGTCTCTTGTCCCCATTCCCTATCCCTGACTCTCTTGCCCCAGGTTGATGTCCCACAGGTCAGGACAGTCTCCTTCCATTTTCTGTTGAGAGCACAGTCCTAAGTGGAATATCTATCTGTACTGCTACCTCTCAATCCCCAAGGTTCAGGAAACACTGCACAAGAGGATGGGGAGGAGTGTTGGGAAACCATCTTCTGGATATGACATGGCTGCACACTTATACACTCACAGCCGCTGTGGTTACTGTACAAGAGGAGCACCAGGTAGAACTCATCAACATTCCCTCAAGGATGGGGAAGGCCTCAGTAGGCCCTGCCCTGGCTGCTGGCTTAAGGAGAGTCATTTTTTTTTTTTTTCAGTAGTGTAGCTGCTGGTCTGTTGCCTATGCTCCAGGAAAGAATTCCACCTCCATGCTCATGCAAGCAGCCCTAATTAAACTCAATGAATCACCACAACAAAAAACAACAACAAAAACAGCAAGGAAGTGTGTACTCTTTGTTCTGAAGATGCAATGTCTTTCTCTTGTAGTCATTTCATTTTGGTCCCCCCCTTCACTCTGCCTGGGTGCACAGGTACCTTTAGAGAAGGCTCCCACTTGATCTAAGAGGAGAATGGGCACATAAGATCCCTTGTGGGTTAGGAGTATGTGCCCAGGCTGTTTTGTTCCCTCTCCAAGGAGGGTTTCCTCCTTGACTTTTCTCTTCTCCCTCTTCTGCCCAGCACCAGAGCAATGGTGGCTCTGATATGCAGACTGGGAGTCCAGTGACTTCTTGCTCCCTCTTTCTTGAGGGTGGCAATGTAGCATGGAAGGCTATGTCAGACTCGTAATTTTGAAGTGAACTTTGGTTGTCACTTTTGTTCCTTGGTCCTGGGCCCAGCAGGAGGCCACAGAAGGAGTTGTTCGGTACTTTACAAGGATAAATAGCTAGCAAGGCATGCATATTTTGGGATCTACTCAGTTTTGACTTTTTACTTTCTGGGTTAAAGTGCTCTATAGGTAAGTGAAGACATGGGGCGATGATGTAAGTTAGAAGGGAAGGGAGTTGCTATGCAAATAGATGTGTGGATATTTAATCTTTGGAAGATAAGAAAGTCTCAATACCTGTGAATGTGACCTCATTTAGAAATAGTTTTTGCAGCTGATGAAACTACAGTGAAGTCATTTGGGTGGGCCCCAATACAATTTGATTGGCATCCTTGAAAGTGTGGGGGAAGGATGCACAGAGATGATGATGTGAATTCAGAGAGAATGCTGTCTCAGAGCCAGGACTGTCTGAGTCTGAGAGAACACAGAGGAGTGCGTGTGAGGGGGCAGACTGTCTCATGGTCGCCAGAAGGAACTATTCTTGCAGACATCTAGACATCTAGTCTCTAGAACTTAGAGGTAGTTTATTTCCCTAGTCTGTGGCACCTTGCTACAGCCATCCTAGGAAGTGAAATCAAAGACTAAAAAAAAGGAAAGCGGGGGATGAGAAGAGCCCCCTGGTTTAGCCAGGAGTAGAGGGGGTGGCCAGCCACATCTGAATCACAGTGCAGAGTAAAGCCCAGGGCTCAGAAGCATGATGCAGAAGTGGTAGTGGTGAGGCAGGGGCATGGCACAGAATAAGGGAACTCCCTCCTTATATTGAACTCAATAGGAAACAACTCAAGAATTGTAGCCTCTGGATAGGGAAACATGTCCCTAATTATGTGACATTTAGTAGAACACACTTGGGAATGTTGAAGTTGCCTTCGTAGAGACAGGGTTGGTGACTAAAGTCTAGTACCATGATTGGGGACTGTTGACATAGTACAGGTAGGAAATGACAAGAGTGTACACTGAGGCAGTGGTGTTGGAGGGAACAATATCTCTTGCCATTGATAAGACCTGGACATTAATTGAATGTAGAGCTGAGTTTTAGATTTTTAGTGTGGGATCTCAAGGGAAGAACATGGCCATCCAGAAACAAGGTGTGTGTGTGTGTGTGTGTGTGTGTGTTTCAGGGGCATGGGGTAGAGTCTGACTTCAGGGTGGATGTGCTCACTACCAGGTGCCCTTGGGATGCTTTCTGGAAAGGAAACCTCCACTAGAGGTGGAGAATTCAAAGGAGAGATCTCTTCCAGGTGATGAGGAATGTGGGTAGGCCCGTCAAAGAACACATGCAGAACACAAAGAGAACACAACTGAAGGGAAGATCTCAGAATAATAGCATGTAAGTAGTGGCTAAGGAAAAGGACCTGGATGGGGAGTGGAACAGAGAGAATAATATGTGAAAATGCAGATATGCACAATTTATACTTCTCATTTAATGATATATCTAAACAGCCATAGCTTTATGTTACAAAAGACTTGAAAAGCATAAAACTCTGTGTGTGTATGTGAGAGAAGGGGGAGAGGAAGAGGGAGGGAAGAAGAGGTAGGGAGGGAGACACAGACACATGAAAGAGGAGAGAGAGAGAGAGAGAGAGAGAGAGAGAGAGAGAGAGAGAGAGAGAGAGAGCATGAATATAACAGAAAACCCACCTGGCAGAGGACCTCAAAGATGGCCCACTTGAATGCTGTGAGGTTATTGGTGTCTGGAGCCAGGGAAGGTTCAGAAGGAAGTGGTACACAGAAACCAGTCAGGCCTGGAGGAAAGAAGACAGACCATCTATCGTGTGGGCTTACAGTTTCAATAAATATGACAAAGTGTGTGTAAGAAAATGAAGGGGGGGTAGGGGTGGACAGAGGAGCTTGGGAACAGGCTCACTGAAAGGTAGCAAGCAGTTCAGGCAGATTCCCTTCTGATTTAGGAATCTCAAATTTGGGCACATCATCATGAGTGGCTGTTCATGTCTGTGCTGTCTGTGCAAGAAAAGAACCCAAATAGCAGGGCCAGGTTGCTGCTAACAATGGGGAATAGAGTTGCATTTTGATCTGCAGACATTTTCTAGATAATTACAGAGCCACATTGTTGCTGTCAGGATCCTGGCTGGGAGGAGAGCAGTGTTGTTTGGATAAATGCTGGACTCCTCATGCGGCAGGCGGCTATTGCCTGCACAGAACCCATCTGGTTCTCTCCTGGATTACAGGGTCTCACAGAATGGAGACTGACCTTGCAAAACAGAGAGTTCAGATTTAAGGCTAGACTTTTTTCTCAATTGCCTTCTGACAAATTATTTACATAGTGATAAATTAGCTCCAGAACTTGATGGCATTAACCCTCAGAGGGAGGGAGTGTACTGCCTTTCTCTCACCCTTTCCCTCCTGCATCTTGGAGCCTAAAGGCCGAGGAAATTGGTCACTGAATACGCTAAACTTTGTTAATGCTCAGCTACCTGCGTTCATATGGCTGGTGATGGAGGAGGTTTCCTGCTTTTGTGTGGATGAAGATGTGGCCTTTCAGACAAATGAATGGCTGGGGAAGAAGAAAGTAGGGATCCTAGGCAGGCAGTGCCCATCCTGTTCATCCCTTCTTAGTCTCCTCCCCTACTTAGTAGCTTGAAGTCAAGATATATGCAAAGTCTAGGGGACAGCACCTCACAATGAAGTGTGTTTCTTGTTCATGCAGAGCAACTTCCCATGGAAAATCCGATTTCATTTGGAATAGCCAGAGAGGATTCTGGAAATTATATATTTCAGGAGGAAATTGTGTGGTACTCTCACATCTCCTGCAGGTATCCAGTTAAAGGGGGGCCCAGGGGTTTGCTATGTTCACAGTGACTTCCCTTCAGTCATTGTGAAACTTAAACTTGGCTTTGGAGGTCCATGATAAGGATCTAAACCACTTCTTTTAATCACAGAAGAACCCTGTACACAATGGGGGTGTAGATAGAGTTCTGTGAGATGTTGAGGAGACTGGACAATGAAGGTGAAAATATCACTAGAGTTTGAATCGCGTCAGTCAAGACTGGCATAAACCCTGTATGAAAGACAGTAGGGAGCTGATACAGAGCATAGCAGGGACTTCCCCTCCCCCTCCCATCCTCATCTCACACACACACACACACACACACACACACACACACACACACACACACACGTGCATGCACACACATACACTCATCTCTCTGACTCACAAGCACACAGTGGACTGTGGGTCAGCCTGTTTATTTGGTGAGGAGAGATAAAGCCTCAAGCACAGAAGGCCAAGATTCTCAGAGGTCTGAAAGCAAAGAAACCAGAAGGGAAAATGGAAAAATTCAAAAGAAAAGACGAAATATTTCCCTATCTGTGTCTTGTTCGTTGCCATCCATTTTTTTAGGGTCTGCCTCAATAGCTGCTTCCTTCGTCAGGCCCTTCTGACTGGCTGTGGTTTCTTAGCCATAAATTGTGGTTGCTTTTGAACACGTCCCATGTCTTTAGCTGGAAGATGAGCTCAGCAGAGGCAGAAGATGTGAGCAATTTATAAATCTACTTATTCAATAAATAATTTTGGTGTCCAGTAAGTAATTTTGAAGATCTAGTTCATGTCAGGTAATAGGCTGGCTGCTCAGAGTTGAGAGATTTTTGTTGGATTGGATTAGTATAATGAAAGGTTTATCCTCAATGGAGCATCTCATGCATTTATGATTATGATTAGGTAAAGGAGACAAATGGCTTTAGAGCTAGGTAGCCATCTAGGTGGCATAGCAGAGGTCAGAGATACTTGGAGGGATGTTCATTGTTGGGCTCAGTGTGAACAGAATGGAAGATGAAGATGCCCAGAGGAACACTCCAAAGGAGAAATGTGTTAGTTGCCTTCCTTGCTACTATGACCTGATACCTGTTAGGGAGGAACTGAAGGGTTACTTTGGCTTCCAGCTTGAGAGGATAAAGTCCATCATGGAGAGGAAGGCATGGTGGAAGGTAGCTCCATCATGGCAGGAATGTGCAGCTGGACCTTCTCATTTCCATCTTGATGTAACAGGAAGCAGAAAGCTGACAGGAAGTGCAGCCTGGCTATAAAACCCCAAGCTCCGCCCCACTGACTCATTTCTTCTAACGAGGTTTCACTTTTTCCACAATCTTCCTCAAACAGTATCAGTAATTTGGGACCAATTATCCAAAGAGGTGGGCCTATGGGTGCGGGGTTGGGGTGCATTTCACATTCATAGTATGACAGCTATCAGGGCACACTTGGAGGACCAACACTTGATATGTTGAAGACACGAATAACTTCTTCATCCTTCTGTGCTTGAGTGTCTTCATCCCCTGTGCTCCCAGTGGCCCCTTGAATGCTGTGAACCACACCATTCAGCAGGTGGCTACAGTGTGGTAATGAGTTTGTTGTGTTAGTCTTGTCAAGGTCATGATTTCCTATGATGCTCTCTTGCCTTTGCAGCCATCCTTGTGTCTCTTTCCCTAAGATGCTTAGGCTCTGAGTTTATTTTTAGCTCACACACTGTTAAATTCTTGTTTAATGACTGAAAAATTCCAGAAGTGCATCTGTAGAGATAAAGCAGGTAACACAGGATGAAAGGGCATCTCTCTAGGGCATCTCTTGTGCAGTTGCTTTTTATCTACTCAAAGCTAGCTATTGAGACAAAAAATGGAAATAGCCAAACTTCTTAGTCCCCAGACTCTGTCAAAATTTCGAGTGCTGAAACAGATATCATGAGATTGGAATTTGCTAAAGACACATGTGCCATCCATTATGACTGTTGTGTGACAATTTGAAGACACCTCAAGCAATTTAAATGATGCAGAATACTTGGATTTGCCTCTGCCAACATGCGGTTTCTTCTTTTCTTCTTCCTTTCCTCCTCCTCCTTCCTCTTCCTTTCCTCCTCCTCCTTCCTCTTCCTTCCTTCCTCCTCCTCCTCCTCCTCCTCCTCCTCCTTCTCCTTCTTCTTCTTCTTGTTCTTCTCTTCCTCCTCCTCCTCCTCCTCCTCCCCTTGTCTTCCTCCTTCTCCTCCTCCCCCTCTTCCTCCTCCACCTCCTCCTCCCCCTCCCCCACCTCCTTCTTCTGCTTTGCATGCTGAACTGGGGGGAGTGCTTGCTTCCTCATTTGAATGGCAGACCAGCCTCACACATTATTCATAAAAGTCGATAATCCTGTGGGTTTCGAATTAGCAGGCGTCACATAAGGATGCCCCAGCCAAATGAATGCATTAGCTCGAGCTGTTATAAAGCCCCTTTATCCGGCAAGTGCACCTGTCACTAGGTGTCCTCCATTTACTTAATTGAAGATATTTGTCTGAGGTCATCTGTTTTTCTTCATAAGTTTAAAGGTTCTCTACAATTTTCGCTTTTCATTCCCATCTGTGGAAGTTCTCAGCTTGCCTGCAAACGAACACTGCAGGCTCTGTTTTAAAGTCTTAGGTGATTCCCGCCCGCCCCCCTCCACAGGCCCCCAGAGCACATACATTGACTTCTTAAGGTCTTGTAATTCACTTGAAAATGCACATTTACTCACACTAATAAAATTTCCTTCCCGATATATATTTCCCCGCATTACATCATCTCATTAAGCATTAGACTCACTCAGGCTTGGATTTCCCCCAAAGATTGTGAGAAATTTGTGACTGGCTCCATGAAATGAGCTCTTATTCTGCCATGCACTAAAAATAGTTGCACCACACTGTAAAAACATATTGCAAGTGACTTAGATTAATGTCTTTCTTCTGTACTCAGGAGCCATTAGATGACAGGGTGGGAAGGGACTTCAGAGATCATCTGAACAAATGTTGGAACTCTCAGATGAGAAAGTTGAGCCACTGGCTTGCAAGGAAGCAATTTGCTTGTCGTTTATGCTGAAGCCCTGTCACTCCAGACCTGGGATTCACATTCCAGGGCTTCCTCTTATGAAGATAAAATGTTCAACTTTGATGCTTTAGAGGCCAAGAGAGTGAGAGGTCTGGAGTCCTACAGACATGAACAAGAATTCCAACTGGTCCCTTAGTGGCTAGGTTGTCCTTGAAAAATCTCAGCATAGGCACGTCCTCTCATCCCTAAAATGGGCACAATAGCTATCATCTCCTCATAGGGACATTATAATAAGTGAACAATAGAGTCATGAAAAGAGAACAGAGCAGTGTCTGGACTAAAGAGGCTGCTTACAAGTCAGCAGGCATCATTCCTAATGATGCAATTGTAATAGCTAACAGTATCTGATAATGATCCAATGTTTTAAATAGTGGGTTGAAAAATATCTGGGGGAAAATGGTTGCATTCTACAGATAAGTGCTTGAGAAGGAGAAAAATCTATCCCCTCTGCCTCCCACTCCCCTCCCCTCCTCCTCTCCACCCTTCTATCAGTGTAAACTTGTCCTGCCAGTTTTAATCCACAGACTCACAGTGACTTCAAGTATCTGGTCCTGCAATTAGGACAGGTTGCCACTAAGTGGCAGTGGATTTTTAGCCACAGATCTGTAGTTTCAGTTACCAAATAGTTAACACAATAAGAGGTCATCAGAACAAGTTCCCATTCACGTCCTTTTAAAAGTGGACCACATCACCATCGTCTGCCCATATTTGCTATCATATTATGATTGCCAGGACTCTGGTGTCAGATATATTTGGGTTTGAAATCTGTCTTTCACTTTGTAGATCATCTTGGAGTTAACCTTTTGTAATCAACACCTAGTGGGAGAAACAGAATATCATAGAAACATGATTTTTAATTTTTTTGAGACAGCATGCCCCGGTTCTCAAGACAACAATATTAGAAAAATTTCCACTACAAGTTTGTTTTGCATGGTTTTCCTTTCATTGTGTCCATCTTCTGCTTACTATTGTGGCTTAGATATTTATATGTGATATTATCTATGCTCATCATTGTTCAGCTGAGGGTTGTATTATATGTGATACCAGGACTTACTTATCCAGTCTAGTATTGATGAATATTTGACTGTTAAATAACAGTGTGTGGAATATAATTCCATTATACACTGGGGCATACATGCATGCAGTTCTTTTGAGGTATACAGGGATAGCTGGGTTCAGTAGCAGGCATATATACATCTTTAGTACATACTGACAGACAGTTTTATGAAGTGGTTATACCTGTTTATACTTACTTCATCAGTTGTCCATACAAAATTCAAGCTTCCCAATATTTTTCTAATAAATGATATCATTACATTAAATTTTTCTTTTGAGTCACGGTCTCACTATGTAGAACTTGCTTGGAATTTAGGTGGATCAGACTGGCTTTGAACTATAGGGATATAGCTTCCTCTGGGTCCAAGGGCTGAAATTAAATGCGAGCACCACCATGTCTGGCCTTACAATATGTTGATAAAGGCTGTAGCTTGCTCATAGAGACATCTCATTGTGGTTTGATGCCTATTTGCTCGAGAATTGATGCTGTAGGTAATATTTTCATGTATTTGTTAGTCATTTTAATGAACTCTTTTATGGAGTTCTGGCCAAGATGGTTGCCTAGGGCTGAGTAGGCACCTGTTGTGTCCCTTTTGACAACTGATTTGTAGGGATTATATATGATAATAGATGCTGGATAAAAAAATCTCCTCTCCTATTCACACTCGTGATAGTGTCTCTTGATAAACAAAAACTCTTAATTATTGAAATCTAGTTTGCCAATTTTTTCCTTTATGTTTATACGTCCTATGTGTATATTTTAACAAAATAGACTGCCCCCAGGTGTGTGGGACTTTGGTGTCTTCTGCATAACTTACTGATTTCAAGTCTTAGTTTACTTTCCCATTGACAATTGCATGTATAATCCGTGTGGAATCGCTTTTTTATTTCTGGTGAGAGATATAGACCCAGGTTCATTTTTACTTTTCTGGAGATGGATCCACCCAGCTCCAGGATGGAAAAGGCAATCCATTTTGGAGTGCATTCAGATGCTGTCTCAGCCGTCATTCATGTGACTCTCATTCAGTTTCCTTGGTTCCTTTGTCTGGAGCCATATAGTCTTAAGTCCTGGAGCTTTGTGGGACTCTGGAAGATATTCCAGTTAAGTTATTAAATCTTTCCTTGTCTTCATGTTCAGTTCAGAAGACTTTTGTCCTCTTCATTTTCATATACATGTTGGAATTTATCTTGTCCACTTCTATAGGAGGACCTGCTGGATTTTACTTAAGATTACATAAATGTTACAGATTCATTCAGGTGTACTGACACCTGTAAATATTAAGTCCTCAGATCTTGGCTATAGAGCATAATTCCAGTTATTTTAGGTCATTTAAAATTCATTTCTATAACATTGTATTGTTTTAATGTGTGTGTATGTTCACCATTTCTAACAGTTTGCTCAATATTTTGAACTCTCCACTTTTTCTTATTTTCTATTGGCTAGAATTTCCAGAACAATGTTCAAAAGAATCGACAAAACAGCATCTGTCTCAAGCTTAAGTATATGGAATTCAATCTGTCAGCTATGTTGACTATGTGTCTATTTTGTGGTATCTTTGGATTAGATTAAAAGGGTTTCCCTTGCTTCCAAATTTCCTAAAAGTTCATTTTTTTTTTAAAAAAATGAACAAGTGATACAGTTCCTCAATTTTGTCTTTTCTCTCCTAAGAGGGGAAATGACTCTTTGCATTAATTTAGTAGTTAATATTTGGATTTTGAATGTTCAACCAAGAGTGCATTTGTGGAGTAAATTGAACTTGAATGGAATTTAATTTTTCTTTATATATATAACTAAATTCTATTTGCTAATATTTTGATTTCTGTATCTATGCTCAGGAGGGAGGTCAGCTCATGTTCCTCTTCTACAACAGGTGTTTGATTTTACTTTTAAGGGGTGTTGGAAAAGAATAAAATACTTGGGAAATATTTCTACCTTTTTTATTCTCTGGAGAAATTTGTGAACTAGATGTTCTCTTTTCAAATGTTTGAAAGAAATCACTGTGGCAATTATGTCAACTTGGAGCTTGTTTCTGTGGGAGGATTCAGAACAGTGGTTCCCAACCTGTGGGACCCCTTTGAGTGTTGAATGATACTTTCAGAGGTGTTGCATATAAAATAACCTGCATATCATATATTTACATTATGATTCATAACAGCAGCAAAATTACAGTTATGATATAGCAATGAAAATAATTGTATGGTTGGAGGTCATCACGACATGATGACCATGATTAAAGGGTCATGGCATTAGGAAAGTTGAGAATCACTGGTTTAAAAGAATAGACTCTATTTCTTTCATGGATAGAGGGATAATCTAGCTTTCTATTTATTCCTATGTTAGTTCTGGTAAGTTTTAATGTTTCAAAGACCACAGGTTTTCATTGGTATGTGTGGTTTTCCTGGTAAGACTATCCTGCTATTATCAAGTCCATTGGCTTAGGGTCATAGCTCAGTTGGTAGAATGCTTGCCTAACATGCACAAAACTTGGGTCCCCCTTCCATTTGAGCCTATAAACTGGGGATGGCAGTGGTCCAGCACACTTGTAATCTTAGCACTAGAGAAGTAGAGGCAGCAGAATCAGCAGTTCTGTATCATCCTCAGCTACTTTTACTGAGCATCTTCATACGTATGTGCCATTATACTTTGTTATCATTCTTTCATCTTCCCAACTACCCATTTCTGTGTCCTCTCTTGCCTCTACATGGTTTACTTTCTTCCTCCAATAAGCTCTGCTTTCCTTTTACCTATATTGTATTATTTTCCATTTCTCCCTTTCTTAAGATTCTTTCCTCCCTTCTCCCAATCCCCTTTCTTTCTAACACACACACACACACACACACACACACACACACACACACACACACACTTATTTTTTGAGACAAGGTCTTACTGTGTAGGCGTGGCTAGCCTGGAATTTACTATGTAGACTTAGCTGACCTTGAATGCACAGAGATTCATTTGCCCTTGCCTTCCTAATGCTGGGGTGAAAGAAGGCATGCACAACCATGCCCAGATGACAATTTTATTTATTTTTTGAAGTATTTATTTATTTAAAGTGTATGTTTGAACCAACCTCTCTCTCTCTCTCTCTCTCTCTCTCTCTCTCTCTCTCTCTCTGTGTGTGTGTGTGTGTCATTATTTCCATGTAGGAGCCTGTGGAAGTCAAAAAAGGAATCTGATCTCCTAGAAATGGAGTTATAGACCATTGTGAACTACTGCATGGCTACTGGGAACCAAATACAGGTCTCTGCAAGACAAGCCAGTGTTTTTAACTGCTGGGCCATATCTACAGCATCCCTGGAACAAGCAATTTTAAATCTAGGTTCTGCATATGAGAGAAAACATGCATCATTTTTCTTTTAAGTCTGGCTTATTTTGTTTAATGTGATTATTTCCAGTTATATATGTTTTCCTGCAAATATTATTTGATTTTTTATTACTACCTGAAATTCCATTATATTTGAGTATTACACTTTCTTTATCCATCTGTTGATAGACTCCTGGGCATGCACATACAAGCATGTACACTCCTATGTACATATATGCCCGAGGCCTCCACTGCCTTTTCCACAGTCAAAAAGGAAAATGTTACTCTCTCATTTGTTATAAATATTTTCAGGCAGATTGATCTGTAGCCTGAAGTATTTGGATTACTGGTTTGTGAATTATAATACATGAAAATGAAGTGCTCTTAGTGTCCGCTCCCCTATCCCACTGGAGTAAGTTTGGAAATAAAGATGGGGTTTGTATCAACAGTACAGCTGGGGACCAGAAACTTTTACTAAGTAACGTGCTAAGAAACAGGAAGAACTTCTACTTTATAGAATGTAGAGGAAACCCCACAGAATAAAGTAAGGCAATTTGAGTTAAATGAGACCAAAGGCAATTCTTTCCCTATTGTAGTGTCTCTCCATTCATTTCCATCTCTGTCTCCATTGATTCTTGGTCTGTGATTACTGGATTGTGCTGATAGGGAGTTAACAATATGACAACTGGACAAAAAAATTTTGATAAGGATGTAAGTAGAGACAGCTTCAAAGTAGAAAGATAGCTGGGGATTCTTCAGTGACATCATTGCAAATCTTAGGGAAGCTGGTTGGAATTGGGCAGTCATAAGTGGCGGGGAGGGCTGCTGAACCAAGCCAAGCCACACATGCTGTTTAGGAGCAGCCAGGGAGAATAAGATCCCCCTCTTCCTGATCAAAGGACTAGACGTAGAAAAGAGAGAACATGGGATTCAGGAGGCAGAGAGCAGTGTTCCCTGGGAGACAATTTTTATTATAGGAACCAGCAGAATTTTTTTGAGAAGTATCTGACTTGAATGCAATAAACTTCAGGAAGTCAAAGACAAGATGAAAACACAATAGACTTTGATGAAAAGGGAGATTATTGAGATAGGACTAGCTTTTAAGGAAACTAAAATTTAATGACTTTTTAAATGGTTGATAACAGATCTGCATTCAAAAACTTACAAAAAATGTACAGCATTCTGCATTCCTTCTCAATTGATGTGGTCCCTAAAGCTGCCTCCACATCCGCTGCTCCTCCCACCTCTGGACAGATGTTTTCAGTCATTCAGAATATATTTTTGAAATGTGTAATTAGGCAATTTCAGTGAAAAGAAAATTGTAAATTTGGGCTTCTTCTTCTCAAGTTTGGCTTTTCAAAGGGAACTAGAATCAATGAACTTCAAATGTGTTATTAAAATGACAGTAAATCTTAATAAATGTGGCCTCTTCGTGAACTGTTGCCTTTTTAAACAGTGGGACTCAAGCTTCCATTGACAGGTGTGTGGAAGATTGAGGCACATGACATTTGCAAGGGTATAAGGGGTACTATAAACAAAACATGAAATCATACACCCCAAAGCAACATTAGAAGTGGTGAAGACAAGTTCATCCTGTGGCTTAATTAACCAGAAATGCAATGTTTTTCAAATTTACCACCCTAGAGCCACATGGGAGAGTCTCACAAGCTGGCATTGGGGTGAAAGGAATTGGAGGGTGGTTAGGGCTCTTTAAAGAACAATTTCTCATGCAGTGGCTTCTTTCCACCTCTTTCTTAAGAGACAGTTCCTCATATTTTGGCCATTTGTACTATTACAAACAATTACTTTGCTTTAAGCCATTTCTGATGTTGAACCAAACTGAGGACATCCCTCAAAATTCAGAAGAAAAATACCCAGGAAATAAAAGAATGAGATAAGATGACAAGGAGCTCAGTGTAGTGGTAAGAAAACTTAGGCAGCAGGGAAAAAAGCAAATGATGACAAAGCTGTACAAGACAAGTTACCTAAAGCCAAAGAAGTACTGAGTGTAACTGATAACCGATAACATCATTGATAAGTGAGTGTAGTAGATAATAGATTAGAAAAGGCCATTGCCCTTTGGTATTGTGCTATTTATAGATATGTATACACAGATAAATCTCCATTCATATAAATATCTGAATCTGGCTGTATATATCCATATAACTATATGCTTGCCTATAGTTATTCAAGCAGGAGGAAAATCCCATAGAAGTTTATTTTCTTTAGTTAACAATTGGTACTGCATCTCTCCAAACTATTGTTTTTTATGGGAGCATGTGTGGCCATAGACTAACTCACTCTTTTGAAAGACAAATCTTTTTACTACCTTCTATCTCATTTTTATAATGTTTTAAATTATTTTATTGCAACTATATATGTCTACCTGTCATCTTCTATCTATCTATCTGTTTATGCCATATTTGTCTATCATCTATCTGTGTGTACACATGTGTTTGCTGTGTGGGCATGCACATGCCTTACTGTGCATGTGGCGGTCAGAGAACAACTGGTAGAAATGGTTCCTTCCTTCTACCTTGTGGGACCTAGGGCTCGGACTCAGGCTGTCAGTCTTGGCAGCAGGCTCTCTTACCCAGGGAGCTATCTTGCTGGTCCACTTCCAGTTTCATATCAGCAAGAGTTTTATTGCTGAACCCTTAATTTTCTCTTATCTGCCTTTGGAGATGGATAGATGAAACCAATGAGCCTAAGGATGAAAAAACACTGACAACCACAGTAAAATGTTTTGAACTCTTCCTTAGAAATATTATCCTACAAAACATTTAAATTATCTAAGAAATGAGTCAGAACAGACAGAAGTTGGGTTGTTGTACTACTCAAGTAAAGATTGGGAAAATCAAGTACCTACACAGAATTACTTTCATATGCTCTCAAAACAAAGTACAGCTAACAGAACAGTGTAAAGGGGACACAAAAGTTTCTGACTATGCTGAGAAATAGTAACAAGAGAACGGGAAGAATGAAGACAAGAACAGAGGCATATGAATTAAATATGTTACCTGTAAGCAATGCTGTACTTGATAGATTGGAGTTGTGGTATTTCTGAAATCTGTTTTCAAACTTTAATTGTAAAACTTACATGTAAGACTTTTTGAGTCTTAAATCTAAAGTTCAAGAATGTTCATGGACATAAAGTTCAAAATCAGCCAATGTTCATATTATTGCAGAAAGGAATATGGTGCAAAACATGTGTGAAATGTAGGGAAACAGGAAAAATGGGAAAAAGGTCTCCTGGGGCTTCACAACATGAAACAAGACAGGCATCAGTAAATTACACATTATTCATGGCAGTAAACATACATAGGTTATGATACTTAAATAAAAATAGCTAATTTTACTTTAAGATTAAAAAGCCTAGAAAACAATCTCATTGTAGGTGTTTGTAAAAGACACATTCATCTAAAAAATAGAAAAAAGAAATAATAATTAAAAAGACAGAAAATAAATAAAACCAAAATACTAGGTTAACATGAAACCAAATAATTTAAAAATAACAAATAAAATACTTTTGCAGTAATATATAATTAATAATTAAAGGCACAAAACATGAAAATTAATGGAGGGATATTTTAATTTGATAATCAATATAAGGCACACTGGGAACAGGCAGAGATATTCATTCAATGAATAACATGTCATCTAATGTCATTTATTTGACAATAAAATATCATTACAAAAGAAAGAAGAAAAGAATTACAATCTGGAAAAGAATAACGTTAGCCAATTTTCCTGCATATTAGAAAGACTAAACTGCTCAAACTAAGAGTACAAAGAGTGTGGATAATAACATTATGAAGTTTAATTAAATAGACTAAATTGAAATTTGTATCTTGCAATCTTGAATCAAATTGAGAAGGGCTTTCAAAATTCAGAAGACAAGTACCAAGTAAGATTGAAAAACTAAAGTTCTATTTCCAGCAATGTCAAAGCTTGCATTTAAGAAAGGATATGGAGGCCTGGGTGGATGGTTTTATCTATTTAATGTACAAGAAACAGAACAAAGAAATACATGGGAACTTTCTTTATTCATTTACTAATATCCTTAGCAATATAACTGATGTAGATACTCCCCCTTTACTCAAGAGTACTAGGGGTGTATCTCCAGATAGAACACCTGCTTTGTGCATATGAGGCCAGGGGATCTAACTCCAATTGCAAAATAAATTGTCCAAGTTGAGTTATGAAAATAAGCAAGTCTTGATTATAGCCTGGCAAGTTGAGACCAGCATTCTAGAAGCAGGGTTGAATTCATCACCAAGTTTACAACATTCCATGAATGCAACGGTGATTTAGTGTTAGAAACATCTCATGGTATGCCCATAGATCAAAAGAAAATATTCTTGGTGGTTAAAAAATGTGGCATGTCTTAAAATTTAAACTTGATTACTGATGAATAATCATAAAATAGAATAAAAAAGCTTCCTTGACACAATCAAGTTTTTCTCTTGGTCTCTGCTTCAAGTCAGATTCTAACTGTTGACATCCAGTGCCAGGACTCTGATCATAATCCCACATGAAGCAGGTAAGACCATAAAGTGGTATGAGAATATAGTATCACTTTCTGGACTGCTGGTGTAATTACAGAACTGACAGGGGATATCCTCCTGTATGCTGTGAATATATATTTCTCTTATTGGCTGATGAACAAAGCTTTTTTGACCAATGGACAGGCAGGATTTAGCCAGGTGGGAAATCCAAACAGAGACAGAGAAAGGTAGTTGATAGAGTTGGGGAGACACCATTTAGCTGCCAAGGAAGCAAGAGGTCTGGGCATCACCCATGAGCCAAGATCATGTGGAGATACACAGATTAAGAGAAATGGGTTAATAATCAAGAGAGAGCTGGATAATCAGAAGACTGAGAAATAGACCAAACAGTTTATAATTAATATAAGCCTCTGTGTGTTTATTTGGGACTAAATGGCTGCAGGATGTAGTAGGACAGAAACTTCCATCTACACAAAACAGTCTAGAGTCACACAAGGCTGGATTACTAGGGAAAGCAGGTACGCCTTTGGTGGACCCATTCCATCTGTGAACATCTAGCAAGAAGGTGGTAGATCCATGTGGCTGGCCACATCCACAGAGATGAGAGAAAGATGGGAATTCTGCCCTGTCAGGTCCCTTTGAATGGTGGTGGTTGAGTGCTGTTGATTGACATCAGTTAAAATAATATTCTCTCACAAGAACTAGAAGAACTCTAGGCTAGTCTCTAGATGTCTGTGAGAATAAATAGAGAGAAAAACAAAGGTTGGATCTACCTGGTTTGAACTAGGTTGCTTTTACCAGGTAGCCTTTAGTTTTCATAGGTACATGGCCACTATTCTCCATGCATAACTAAGTATTCTCAGACACCACTACTGAAGTATGCAAAAAAGAATTTTTCAATAAAAATTTTTGGGTGATACATCACACATACAAAAATACATAAGATACATGTGTGCAGCTTAGCGAATCATAAAATGTACACCCACATCCCTCCCTCCAGCTGAGGCAGATATTTCCAGCACTTCATCACACTGAGCCCTGGTGCAAAACAAATCAAGTTTTGTTCCCACCCTTCCCTATGGAGCAATCCACAATCCCAAGTTCATGTTTATTATCATTTTGAGGCTTATCTTTATATTTTGATGCCTCTGTGTAAACCACAAAATAGTTCTATTTTGCCCATTTTAGAACTTGCTGAGTGGGATACATTCTGTGTGTGGTCATGAGGCCATGAGACTTACCTTCTAGGTGTCTATCAACACCGGAGGAGATTGGAAACAAGAGCTCAAAAGTCAAACTTTGAAATCAATAGGTATTTATGCTGGTACCACACTCTGTTTACTGACAGTGGCTGGCTGTGGTGAGGACATTAAGGCTGATGTGTTTCTTGGGCAGTTCTTTTGTGGGCACACCTTGGGGAAAGGGGTTGCTTTCCTAGACTTCCCTGTAGTCCATCCTGCTTCTACCTTTACTTTCCTGAAGTCAGCTCACATGCAAACTAGACTTTCTAGATTTTCTCCAGTTCTGGCTACCGTCTTCCACAAAGCTATCATCTCTGAATAAAGTCCTTGTACATTTAATTTCTTCTTGGTGTCTGCTTCTCTGAAAACTTGGCAATGATACCCTCTAACACTTTTGGCTTCTGTCTTAAATACATTTTATATAGTTAAAAAGTGTGTGTGTGAATGTGTGTGTGTGTGTGTGTGTGTGTGTGTGTGTGTGTGTGTGTGTGTGTGTGTGTCAGTCACAGTCCTCACATGGAGGTCAGGGGGCAACTCTCTAGAGTCGGTTCTCTCATTCCACACTGTAGGTTGCCAGGGTGGAACTCAGATTACCAGCTTGATAGTAGGGGCCTTTACCCAGTGAGCCATCTCACTGACTCACTGTTGACTTACTTGTTACAGTAAGGGTTTCTGTTTTGCATTCCATTGATGTGAATAAATTCCTTTTCTCCATTGCATAATTTCAATTGTTCATATGTTAAATTTTACTTAGCTCTTTGTTGCAGGTAAATTTATTGTTTCTTTTTTTTTTTTAAAGGATCACAGAATTTAACAAGAGGCTTGAAAACAATGTTCTGTGGACTAAATCTGCCCATTTCTGTGTAGTAGTTACTTCTCTTTGCTGTTTGAAAACCACAAGAGAAATTGAGGAAAATGATTTATTATGGCTCACAGAATACACAGGGTTCAGCCCATCATTCATTATTGCAGGGAAGGTATGGAGGTGTCCAGTCACATTGCGTCATCAGTCAGGAAAGGGGGACAAATGAATGCTGATTCTGGGCTGCCTCCTCCAGCTCCCTGTAGTCACTCAAGCATTTCAGCCCACCAAATGACACCATGCACATTTAGAGTGAGCTGTACCTCTTCAGTTAAACCTGTTGAGCAACACCCTTAGGAACATGCCAGAGGTGTGTCTCCTATGTAATTCTCAGTCTAGTCAAGCCAACAGTGAAGCTGAACCATTACGGTCCACAATGTAAGAATGATATATCTTCAAATGATACACAAATATGAAATTCAAATGTCATGGGTAGTAAATGTAGCCATAGTCACTTGCTTCTGTACCATTGAACTGCCGCTTTCCTGACTCTAGTGCAGAACTAGGTTGTTGCTGGATGATCTTCAAAGAGTCAAATATGTGCTATTTGGTTTTTCACATAAGGAGTTTCATAAAGTCTTCTATAAAGAAAACTACTGTGAGGGCTTGAGAGATGGCTCAGTAGTTAAGAGTACTTGCTGCTCTTCTAGAGGCCCTGATTTCTATTCCCAAATCCTGCATGGTGGCTTATGAGCCTCTGTAACTTCAGCTCCAGAGGATCCAACACCACTGGTTTCCTCAGGTACCTGTGCTCATGTGTACGTACTCACATGCACACACACACAACAGCATGTAACTGAAAATATTAAGAATAAATCTTTTAAAAGGAATGCTACTGTGATTTTGGACAATATCTCGTGGTGCACATATGTAAGACCGTAGGAGGGAGAGAGCTGTGTCTGCTCTGTGGCATACATACATGCTTCTTTTTATTGGATAATGTCTAATTGTTCTCCAAAGTGGGTGCAGTAATTTTCTCTTCTCTTTGCAGTGAGAAGAATCACTTTTGATCAAAACCTTGCTCACAGAATTGTCCAGCTCTTTAATTCTTACTGACTGAATGGTGTGAAATGTTTCATTATGGTTTTAATAATTATTTCCATGGTTACTAATGAAACTGAACAGATGCCTGTGGCCTATTTCAATTTTGTCTACGTTACTATATTTTATATCTTTTCACTCCAATTTTTATCTTTGTTCTTAATGAATATACATTTTACATGAGTTCTTTATCATTTAATTTATTGAATTAAGTAACATTTAATTTATGATTTATTCTTATCACTGTGTTTATTATATCCTGGTTAGTATAATTTCTCTTTTTATGAATTATCATTTTATTTTATGTGCATGGGCATTTTGAGTGTATGTATGAGTACCATGTGCACACAGTGCTTGCAGAGGTCAGAAGAGGGCATCAGATCTCCTGGAACTGATGTTACAGACAGTTGTGAGCCACCATATGGGTGCTGGAAATTTATCATTGAGTCCAGGTTCCCTGCAAAAGCAGTCAATGCTCTTAACTATTGAGTCATCTCTCCAGCCCTTCTCTTCTTTCTTTTTTCTTTATTTTCTTTCCTTATTCTGTAGTATTAGGACTTGAACCCAGGATCTACTACCAAGTTTTATCACTTGAACTCTCTTTTACTTTTTGACAAGGGTTGATTCCTGTTTGTTTCTGTTATGGTGATAAAGCACTCCAATTAAAATCAACTCAAGGAGCAAAGTGTTTAGTTGGCTTACATTTCCAGATCCCAATGTCCATCATTGAGGGTAATCAATACAAGACCTCAAGGTAGGAACCTAGAGTCAGGAGCCATGGGAAAATGCTGCTTTTTGGGTGGCTCCTTGGATCATTCATGGCCCCATGCTTTGCTAACTTTATTATATAACCCAGACTCACCTAACCTAAGACTGTGTCACCCACAGGTAAATCATCCCAGGTAAATCATCGCTCATGACAATGCCTCTCAGACATGCCTACAGGCTCATCTGATGTAGGCATTTCCTTAATCTAGTTTTTTATTCCCAGGTGACTTTAGATTATGTCACATTGACAGCTGAAGCTAACTAGGGTTCTCTATCCAACATCAACTTGACACACAAATGCATCATCTTAAGCCACACCCTTTCATTTCATTTCAAGATCTCAGGTTAACATTACAATATAAAGCACAGCTCAACTTTTAAAAGTCTCATGGTTCTTAAAAATGTTGTCTGTCTCTTTAAAATGCCACAGTCTGTTAAAAAAATATAAAGTTTCCTAACTGAGATCAATTCAAATAAAAAACAAGTTACATGCTTTTTTATTTTAATCACACTTAAGGCAAAGCCAAAACTTAGCATTATAAATCCAAATCTTATAGTTCAATGTCTGGCATTTGGGACACATTCATGTTCTTCTGGGCTCCAAGGAGCTTGGGAAGTCCCACTTTTCTGGTTCTGCCATCTGTAGCATACACAGCTTGTTTGACTCATAGGGTCAGGCTGGCTCCATTCCATACCATGCTGTTTTCGGTGGACATCCACAAACCTGGCATCTCCAAGATCCTGGGGTTTTCACTGCAACTGAAGCTACACCTTCACTAATGGCCTCTCCTGGCCAAACAGTACCAGATCTCAGCCATACCTTATGACCCCCTTGGTCTTATGTCCCCTGTGTGTTCAAAACTAGTATCACACGGTACATATGTAACTCTTATTTATAGTCAAGTGTGGCTACCAGCTTGTTTGATGTGTAGCATTGGCCCCCTTGGACAACAGATTCTGTGTGATCACCCTGAGGAAGTACTACTCAGATGAGTGGCTCACTAAGTTACCCAGGCTGACTTCTAAATCACTTTATAGCTCCTGTAGTCCTTGAAATCCCTCTTCAGCTTCCCAGGTAGCTGGGATTATAGGCCTATGCCACCAGGTATGGCCAGAAGTACTTATATCAAAATATTTTGTTATAGAAAAATTTTATTCACAAATAAGAGTAGAAATTCTTAATTTCCATGTAGTTGTGTTTAAGAAAAATTACTAGCATTTAAGTTTGTGATTTTTATGTGTAAAACCCTTCTTTATTGTTGGCAAATATATTTATGTTATTGCCATCTGTAACACTTATAATTGCTGTTGAAATCCAAGTCTGGTTCATTTAAGGATTTGACCTTTGGTGTGGTATGAAACAGATGGATAATTTCTTTCTTTTCTTGCATGGATAACCATCCACTTTGAGCCATTCATCAAAGAGTACTCTTGCATCCATGTTTAGCAATATACAATTATTCCTCTAAGAAGTTTCACATAGATATAGGTATGTTTCTAAATCTAATAGGGTGGCTTTATGTTTACAGGTGAATGGAGTCTTTAAGCACCTATGATTATCTCTATCTTTAGTGACACTTGCAGCTTAAAGTCTGTTTTGTCAGTTTCCTTTTTGTTAATAGTTACACTTTTTTTTGATCTTATGCTTGAAGTGTGTCATAAACAGCATACAGCTCATTTTTTAATCCTTCCTGGCAATATTGGCCCATTTACCAGCAAATTTGGCACGTTTA
The DNA here is from genome assembly GCF_003668045.3 of Cricetulus griseus. Classification (NCBI taxonomy): domain Eukaryota; kingdom Metazoa; phylum Chordata; class Mammalia; order Rodentia; family Cricetidae; genus Cricetulus; species Cricetulus griseus. The sequence goes on along the minus strand of NC_048596.1, from coordinate 114,627,140 downwards.
TATTTTTTGTAATGTATGAGTGCATGTGCAAATCATATCTTTTTTTTAGACAAAGTTTTTTGATGTATTTATCTTTTCTCTCTCATGTTTTCCCTTTTACTAGTTGGGGAATAGTGTGCTTTTGCCATTTCTTTAACTAAACAGTAGGCTTTTATGCTAAAGGCAGATCATATGACTTCTATACTCAAAATTCATCAGTTGTTTCTCTTTTCTCCTTCAGAGCAAAAAGTACATGATTTGCTCTCTTGGTGTTTATTGTTTGTTATCCTTCTTTTTTGTTTTTGTTTTGTTTTTCGAGACAGGGTTTCTCTGTGTAACTATGGAGCCTACCCTGGCACTCGCTCTGGAGACCAGGCTGGCCTCGAACTCACAGAGATCCTCCTGCCTCTGCCTCCAGAGTGCTGGGATTAAAGGCATGTGCCACCAATGCCCGGCCTGTTCTCCTTTTTGATTCATCTGTTCTAGCTTCAACAACTTTCTTGATTATCACTGAGGATCTAGGGCATAACCCCATGCCAGTTGTGCCCTCTTTATAGGACTTTAAGTGCCCAGAAACCCTTGCAGTTACACTCATATTCTCTGCTCATATTGTACTTCACTGTTGAGACCTTTCTGTATAACTTTACATAAAGCACTACAATTTTGAACTTTAACACATCTCACTGTCTTTCAGATAACAGAGTCTCTTTTTGTGATGTGTAGGCCTATTCTACTAAAATACAAGGTCTATCAGTAAGAGTTCTTTTTATCAATGTTTTTGATAAATATATTGATATATACAATATAATATTTATTTATGAATTTTCATACCAGGAGACAATATATATATAGTTGTACTCTGCTTGTGGTTATACTTCCCTATCTCTAACTACCTCATCCTTTCCAAATAGTCTCTCAGTCTCTCTTTGAAAGTTCTTAGCCTTTTGGTTCACTTGTGTATTCTTTGTACCCACAGTGTTGCCTTTCACATAGTGGAAAATTTGTATTTATGGAATCAGTGGGTAAATCTGTTTTGTCTACATTTTTTAGACATTCAGAGACTTTCTGTCTTTCTTTGCTTATCCCAGATTGAGGGAATTACAAAGTATAGCTCTGGAGTCTGAGGAGCAGGAGATCAGTGCCATTGAAGACATTATGCAGAACCTGTTGTTATCTTCTGTACTCTCATTGTTTCCCCTTCTTGGTGGCGATCATGACCCTGATCCTGGGTCTCAGCTACTGAATCATGTGTATTAGAGCTTAGCATTACTACTCAGTACTGAAGACTGTGGTCTGACCTACTTTCTTTTGATCCCAAGTCTCATTTCTGCAGGTACTTTGTCTTACTTCTACTACTCAAGTGTCTTTCCAGTAACTCTGGAACTTTCTCCAAGATACAGAGAACTTCTATACCAGTGGTTCTCAACCTTCCTAATACTGTGACCCTTTAATACAATTCCTCATGTTGTGGTGACCCCAACCATAAAATTCTTTTCATTGCTACACCATAGCATGATTTTGCTACTTTTATGCATTGTAAGGTAAATATCTGTGTTTTCTGATGCTCTTAAGTGATCCTATGAAAATTTCATCCTATCCTCTCCAAAGGGGTTTGTGACCTATAAGTTGAGAACTGCCATTCTAGACACTTCCTCCAAAGTTTTGATAGCCCCTTCCCGAGTGCCACCTTCTCATTTTTATCCATGTTAGATGCATACTGGTGTTACACATAGGACTGTTACAGAATCTGCAGATTGTCTTATGCTGTGTCCATCTGAGGAAGCAGACCATGGCTGTAGTATTCTTGGGTTCTTCCCTCTTCACCTCAAGTATTTGATCCTCTCCCTGATATTTTGACCTAAGCTGATGCCTCTGAACTGCTTCTTTTTCCATTTCAGTGGGCTGGAAGAGCTGGGGTCACCCTTTCCTATGACATAAAATCCTCTAGCATTCTATCTAAGCTCTTCCTAGCTAGAGTTTACAGTAAAGGTCTTTTGACTACAACTTGGCTGGCTTTGCACTTGAAGTCATGGTTCTTCCCCCACCCCCTCCTTGTTTCACATTTTATTTTAGAGCTTGACTTTCAAGACCACTTTACTGCTACAGAATCAAAGATGATATTTTTGTTTGCATTATTTCTAACAATGTCAATGGATAGGAAGTGACCTGAGAAGAGAATTAAAGGGTTGCTTGGCATCCTTTATACATCCTCAGTTATGGGAAAGTCAGCCTCTGACTCCATCACTCAACCTGAGGCTTCAGTCCGGGTTTGTGGCTTCACTGGCACCATGACTTCAACACAATCAACCTGTTCTTGACACACAATGGGTGGCCCAATAGATAAGAGCTGTTATGGGCATGATTTTAAAATCTCCCCAAATGATGCCCCATTTTCAAAGCATGATTGTGTCTGGATGCTGTGTGAGACATGGAATGGCACTCAGCCTGTGTCTCTTTTGGATCTCTGATTGGCATTGATGTGGATCCTTGAGAGAGAAGAGGCCTCTCTTGGCTCATACAGGCTTGACATAAGTGCTAAGGTGCTGGATAAGGTGCTGGAGGGTCCTCATTAGCCAAATGTCAACCAGAGAAGATGGCTCTCCAGTTTTTTGTTTTTTGTTTTTTAATCTCATGTCGATAAGGAATAAAGTTATGGACAAAGAGTGATCATGGTCAAATCATATTTTATTGAGGAAAATGATTTTAAAAAGTGAAAAATTAAGGAAGGTGAGAGAAACTCCTAGGAGGGAAAAACTGCCCAGAGCCTTGCTTAGGGTCTTTTTACAGGACTTAAGGAGAACTTGGACAAAGACTCCAGTAATTTCTTCTTAGATTGCCTAATTCTCTGGGACATCATTGCAGGACCCACATGCTTTATGCATGCCTCCTTGCACAAACTAGGAAGATGAATTTGTGCTGTTCACAGGCTGTTTACCCAGTTGTGGGTGAGGGGGAGGCACTAAATGTTGAAGCCCCACTGTCTATCTCTCGGCTTGTCTCCTGGTTGCTAGGCCTGGGCAGCATTGCTGGTCTGCAACCTTGGCTGGCACATTGCTGCCTATTAATTAAACTAAGCTGTCCTTGTTCTCATGGGACCAGGTTGTAACTTTTCCATTCACTTCCCCTGGGTCTTTGCTGTCTACTGGGAACTCGCACCTCAGTTACAGTTTCCTAACTTAATTCAATTTCAGGCATCTTGAAAACTTATGCCATGACTACCACTCATGCCTCTTTAAGCACAAAGTAGGTCTATTAATTTTACACTTTCCTATATGTCAGTTTTGTATAGATGACTGGGCACAAGGAGTGGAACAGATACTGGTTCCTACCATAAAGAGGCAAGCAATGTGTTCAGTTGTTGCAGCCACCATAGCCAAATGCTGAGGCATCCTGGAAGCATTTCATGGAAAAGCAACTGTGGAAGCTAGGCTGTAAAAATGGCTTCCATAGGATTTGCTAGGAGGAGTGACTGTGTGGGAAAAGCCCGAGCTGTCCATTTAAAATGACAAACTTTGACAACCATAGCTGTTCAGTGCAATTGGAGTGTGGGTGCAGCCTTGGAGCAGAGGAAGGGACAGGACCCAGAAAATGTGGGGAGCCAGATGTTCCTTCTAGACAGATCTCTTTAGCCCAGAGGTGCATAGTGGATGGAAAGGGGTCAAGGCTGGAGAGAGAGATACACATAGTTCTTAAAAGACTAGGAGATTAATTATAGGGGATGGAATTAACCCAGACCCAGTATACATGAAAATGACATAAGGAAACTGGTTATTTTATATTCTAATTAAAAAAGATTTCACTATTGACATTGAATTCCAAATTTACTTTTCTTTTGGCTAATTATATTACAAGGCTATGCAACCTTGGTGGTTGTATTGTACTCATGTCAAAATTACAAATAAAGATGAAAGAAAACACTGGTGCCAGCTAAGATGTGTGCAGTGGGAAAAGAAGGAAAAATGTAGAATCTGTGGGTTTGTGTGCATGATTGATTTCTTATGGCATGCTTGATTAAAGGGACTGATGGTGTCTTGCAGTTATTTCCTCTGGATTGAAACTCTCTGTGATTTAGGGAAAGAAGGAGGCTTTCATAAGACTGAAGAAGTAAACAAAACTCACGAGGGCCCTTCTTAAAGTTCTTTAGGCAGCAACAGTTGCTGGGAACAGGAGAAGCCTCAGTAGTCTGAGCCACCTACAAGCTGTACAGGGAGCTGCAGGGATGCAACTTTCATGAGGTTGCATGCCGGGGAAGGCTTTTCAGTGATTCATTTACCTTGGAGTAACCCATGCACCCATAAGTAGTCCCTTACCCATTCTCCTGGAGATAACCCTAACAACTAACTCGCTGGTACACTAAGCTAGACTTAGGGAGAACTATTTCTTGGGTCTACCATTGGGCCTCTCTGGGGTGAATAGATATTTGTTCATATATGTCCAGAAAGTCCAACAACAGATGGAAATAGCAATCACTGAACACCCAGTAAGGGTCAGGAAGTCTATATGTACACATACAGTTTATCATTGAATCTACCAACCACTCTATTGAGAGTTCCATCACTTCCATTTCCAAATAGGAAATCTAAGGATTGTGGAGATTGAATAAACTATATAAGGTCACTCAGTGACCTGCACATCTAGGATTCTATGAGAATGCCCATTCCCAAGAGCCAGCACTCTTAGCTCTCGATCAACCTTTTCTGAGATGAATGGACTTTGGAAGAATGGGAGAAATTCTTCAACTAGGATACAGACAGCTTATGTCCTCCAGGTTAATATTACATACAGAAAACAAAGGGGAAATGGTGTCATGTGACCTATGGAATCAGGACGCCATAGGCTTAGTGAACTGAACCAAATATCTGCAAATATTTTAAACATAGAGAAAAATTGAGGTGATATGTATAATATAAAATGTGCCACATTATATATTTTTGTATTCAGTCCAGTGGAATTAAATACATTCACCTTACCTAAATTCTTCATATTGTAAAATGGAGGCTGGATAGTTATCAAAAGCAATGGCCAGAGCCCTTATCTGAAGCCCATGCCATGAACTTTCCATGTTCTGTCTTATTGGTTCTAGGTAACTCATCTAACTGGAAACTTGGAGTTTTAAAAGTTACCCCTCATGACTCATCATACCCTCTAGACTCATTCCTGGTGTATTATATGTAGTGTATTTGCTTATCTGTTTATTGGTTAGTGGATGTTCAAGTCACTTCCATGGCTTGTCTACTGTGAATAATTTACTTCCAACACAGACACACAAAAATGTCTTCTAGACTACTTTCAATTAATCCCAGTACACACCCAGAAGTGGAATGAAAGAAGCATATGGTAATTTAGGTTAAAAACTTCAAGGAGTTTTAGTTTCTCTTAAGTTTTCTTTTGTGATTAACTATCTGTTTAGTTGTTGGTTAATCATTTTGTTTTTTTAAAACTGAGTTCTAACCTTATGTACTTGTGGTCTAAGAAGTTTACTATCTATCATGTCTGTGCGTGTATGGGGTAGCATAAGTGTGTGTCATACATGCACGTAGGGTGTGGGTACACTCATCTATGTGCACGTGTAGAAGTCAGGTCAGTCTTTTTTTTTTTTTTTTTTTTGAGACAGGGTTTCTCTGTGGCTTTGGGAGCTTTCCTGGAACTAGCTCTTGTAGACCAGGCTGGTCTCACAGAGATCCGCCTGCCTCTGCCTCCCGAGTTCTGGGATTAAAGGCTTGTACCACCACAGCTTGGCCAGATCACTCTTTTGAGTGTCATCTGCCATAGTTATTTGCCTTCTTACCTTAAGACAAGGTATCTCCTGAAACTGAGAGATACACAGCTCTTTTGTCTAGAATGGCTGGTGAGTGAACTCTCTCGTTACCTGCCTGTCTCCACTTCCCAATTCCAAGGTTACAGACATGTGTAGCCATAGCCAACTTAAAAAAATAATAAATTTATTCATTTATTTTACATCCTGCCACAGTTTTCCCTCTCTCCTCTTCTCCCAGTGTCCCCCATCTCCCCTCTGTTCCTACCCCCAATCCACTCCTCTTCCGTTTCTGTTTAGGAAAGGGCAGGTCTCACAAGAGCATTAACAAAACATGGCATATCAAGTTGCAGTAAGATTAAGCATCTTCCCATGTATTAAGGCTGGGCAAGGTGATCCTGTATGAGGAATAGGGTCCCAAAGGCCTGTGAAAGAGTCAGAGACCGCCCCCTTTCCTGATGTTAGGAGTCCCACAAGAGGGCCAAGTTACACAAGTGATGCATATATGCAGAGTGCATAGGTTCCCTGGTTGTCAGTTCAGTCTCTGTGAGCTCCTATGATCCAAGGTTAGATGATTCTATGAGTTTTCTTGTGTCCCTGACCCTCTGGCTCCTACAATCCTATATCTTCCTCTTCTGCAGGATTCTCCAAACTCTGCCTAATGTTTGGCTGTGGGTCTGCATCTGTTTCCATCAGTTGCTGGATGACACCTCTCTGATGACAATTGGGCTAGGCACCAATCACAGGAGATGGGCAGATCAGGTTATGTACCTGCAATTTCTGGGAGGAATTATCCTCGTAGATTCCTGGGAAATTTCCTTGCACCAAGTTTACCTGACGATGAAATGCTCCCTGCCCGGCATTTCCAGTAGTCTCTTTAGTACTCTCGCCCTTCATCCCCCATCAACCTGATCACTCATGTCCCCATCAGTCCACTCATGAAATCTCTTCTACTTCCCCTTCACAGTGTGTCCTGGGTGTCCCCTTATGAATCATCCTTGTTACCCAGCCTCTCTGGGGCTGTGGATTGTAGTATAGTTATCCTTTATTTTATAGCTAATATCCACTTATGAGTGAGCACATACCATGTTTGTCTTTCTTGGTCTGGGCTTCCTCACTCAGGGTGATTTTTTTTCTAGTTCTATTTGCTTTCAAATTTCCTGTGTCTTTGTTTTTTTGCAGCTGAGTAGTACTCCGTCGTGTAAATATAGCACATTTTCTTTATCCATTCCTCTGTTGAGGGACATCTAGGTTTTTTTCCAGGTCTGTCTACAAATAATGCTGCTATGAACATATTTGAGCAAGTGTCCTTGTGGTATGATTGAGCATCCTTTGGGTATATTCCTGACTGTGGTATAGCTGGGTGTAGTGGTAGGCTGATTCCCAGTTTTCTAAGAAACCACCGCACTGACTTCCAAAGTCATAGCCAACTTTTTATGTGGGTTCTTGGGATGAAAACGGAACTCCTCATGTTTGTAGAGCAAGCACATTCACCTACTGAGCCATCTCGCCATACCTAGTATCTGTCTTTTGATAATTCTGTTGAGGCAGTGAGTATCCCATTGGCACATGGGGAAAAATATACTCTGCTGTTGTGTGGAGAGTATTCTCTGTAAGTCTATTAAACCTCATTGGTTCATTGCGCTGTCCAAGTCCCCCATGTCTTTACATCTTCTGTCTAGTTATTATAGCAAATATGACAATAATGTTCTGAAATCTATCTTTAGAATTGTCACCTTTCACCTCATTCAGTTTGATGGTCTGCTCTTAATGTATAAATTATTACGATCTTGGCATATTGAAACTTTTACGAGTGTACAGTGACCTTCATTGCCTCTTGTGATCTTTGTTTAATTCAAAGTCTATTTTGTCTGATATTAGTATATCTGCCACTGTTCTTTTTGTTATTATCACCATGCTTTTACTTTCAATCTGCTTGTGTCTTTTGATCTAAAGTGGCCCCTATGTAGTCAAAATGAAATTGGGTCACTTGTTTTTAAATCTGTTCTTCAATTTTAGCCTTTTAATTTAAGAGTTTAATCCATTTGTATTTAAAGTAATTGCTGATGAAGGATTTCTGCCATTTTACTATTTGTTATCCATATGACATTCATTCTTTGCCCCTCATTTACTGAAATATTCTGTTCTTTTGTATCTACTTGACTTTAACTAGTGAAATGTTTTTCTTATAGTTTACTTTTATGCATAGTCAATAATTATTCTATTTATGGTTACCATGGATTGCACTTAACACATAAAATTAGGACACTCTAATTTGAATTTCTATCAACTTTACATCAATAATATACAATATATCTCCTCCGGGCTGGAGGAGATGTAGCTCAGTAGTAAAGATTTTGCCTAGCATATGTGGGACTGTGGGTTCTATCTTTAGCACTGCCAAAAACATGTTCCTTTATAGTTCTGAGGCAGGAATTAGCTCTCGATAGGCAGTGAGGGTGAAAAAGTGTGGTAGAACTATAAACTAGTCACGTAAACATGAGAACAAAGATGGTGCAATTAACAACCAGCAAGACACCATCCAAGCAAGGATGGAGACCAGCATGATGAGCTGAGGAAACTGCTAGCAAAGCTTGTTGAGAGTGGACAGATAGGGGCTGAGATGCATGGCTACCCCTATCATTGAGCCATAAGTGGCAGACTGTGTTGCTCATCTTCCTGGCTGGGCCATGGGTCCATGCCAGGAGTGTGAAGGTCATCCATGACACACCTTGAGAATCAACCACTCTCAATAGCAACCACATCAGACTACCTGAGGACTACTGTCGGTCATGTTTCTCTCTTGCTACTTTTGAGATTTTTCTCTGAGTTTTGGCAATTTGACTAGAACATGTCTTGGCGTAGGCTCCCTGGGTTCACCCTTCTTGGTGTTCATTGAGTTCTTTAGATATTTACCTCCATGTCTATTATTACATTTGAGGAGTTTCCAGCCATTGTGTCTTTAAGCAATCTCTCTGTTCACTTTTATTTTTCTCTCTGAGACTTCTCCAGTGGGTCTGCGGGACTTCTGTGAACCCCACAGCTCTACTCTCTTTCAGGGGGTCTGTGGGACTGCTGTAGACCCCACAGCTCTACCTCCTTCAGGGGGTCTGCTGGACTGCTGTAGACCCCACAGCTCTACCCTCTGCTCACTCACTCTGGCTTCTCGATTTCTTTTTTCTAGGATTCATTCAATTGCCTTACTGTTTACTGATTCTTCCTTGTGTGTACTCAAATTTGCCTTTGGATCACTCTAGAAAAACTTGTATATCAGTTTTAGGATTTTTTGTTTCCATTTTTCTCTTCACGGATAGCACCTTTCTCTACACACTACTTTCCTGACCTCTTACATCTCTTCACTTAGGCTTTTGTATGTTTTAAGATGATTGTTGAAAGTGTTGTGGTGGTTGAAAAAACTGACCATTTTAATTTTATAATTTGGTAACTCCAGAAGTCCAGGAATTGTTTTAGTTTATTTTATTCTTATTGTTAAAGGCTATCTCTGTACTAAGAGATAAGCCTAAAGTGGCACCTCAGGGTCATCTTGGACCTTTTCTGCAGTTGGCCTGGAACATGGGCATGCTTAGTGGGTTCCTCATCCCTCCTGTGTGTGCATTTGCTTTTTAGTTGCTTTTAAACGTATTGTACAAAATAATGGGTTCCATTATGGCATTCCATACATATCATTGTACATATCATTGCTCATATTCACCCATGCCACAGGCCTCCTTGTGTCTCCCTGACTCTACTGGTTCCCTTTCTGTCCTGAAATTGTTTCCATTCTGTTCTGTCTCTTTCCCTCTCATGCACACATTTAAATCTATATTTTATATATGAATATATTTTTTCTCTTTTCCCATGTTACCCCTCTGTTTTTGCCTCCCCCTCATGTTGCTTCCCCCATCTCCTGGTGCCCCTTCTGCTCTCATGTCATGTATCTGTGTGCATAAATATAAACCCAGACTCTATATATGGGAGACAGCATATGAGGAACAACATCTTTCGGAATCTGGCTTGCTTTTCTGTGTCGTAGTCTGTGGTGCCTGCCTTCTAAAGAAGAAAGATAAGGCCCTGAAAAAGGAAGCATCATTTTCAAGTCTCTGGAAGTGTGTGAAATCACCTCTCACCAAAGCATCTTCACCTCTCGGCTCCGATGCAGCTCTCAGCGCTCAGAGGATGCCTTCTTTATTGCTTATTATTGCTTCTCAAAGCTCCACACCAGCTCTTCCAGGAACATGTGACCCACAGCATTGAAGGATGGGGAATGAGTGGCCATTGCTGAATCAAGAACTGAAATGGATGGAATTTTGCAGTTTGATATGAATCTTCCCTTGGAAGATTCGAGCCCTCCGGAGACTCCAGTTTTCTGTTGCCACAGCAGACAGGCTCTGTCAGTGGGACTGTTGTCTCCGTGGTAAGGCAGGTTCCTGGTCCTTTGTTTCCACTGTCTTCCCAGAATCTGGAAGATGTATTCTGAAGCAGTTTGCACTATCTCTTGACTATCACATGAAAGGAAACATGGGGGGATTGGTAGAACTCCAGGCTGTGTATGGTCGTGCTCCTGTATTCCAGAAGAGGATCTCTGGCCTTTGCTGTTTGCTTTTAAAATTTTATTTTTTTTAGTGCAATTAATGTGTCATTCTGGCTTCTTTGAAAGATCTTCTGACATTGGAGAATTTTTTATTTGTAGCCACAGAGGCAGTCCGAGATGGACGACATTATGAATAATCTCAATGAATATTGCAAAAGTCCCCTTTTTCTAAAAGCTGAAGTATTTTCCAATAGAATAGCACATTTCTGAATGTGTGATTTCCTCCCTCTTCTTTGCAGTCATTATATTTAAAACCTAATGCTGAATTCTTTAAAATGCTAGTGTGCCAGTTCCCTCAAATCACTTATGTATTTCTTTTGAAAAGGAATTGCTTCCTCCCTTGGCTGTGAAAATCAACCAGGGCCCTGTGCATGCCTCTGCTGCCACCAGTAGAGGTGCGATGGGAGAGCTTGGTGCCTGGGGAGCCCCTGCCAGTGCATTTGTGCCTCAAGCTCAGCCAACATGGCTCATTAGCAGCAGAGAGAAGATTCTGAGACTCCGGGTAGCTTTAAAAGCCTCATCCCTTATAAAATCCAATTACTATTTAGAGTGAATGGTGCTGTTAAATATAGTTGTTCCTCTATAAAAGGTATGAAAGCTTCCCTTAATTGGAATTGAATGCAGCCTCCAAAAATGCATCTTGATTAGAAAAAAAAAAAACAAGCAAATGAGACTAACTCCCTCAGTTTCTTCAGTCTGTTGATCTGTGTGTCTATCTATATCTGAAAATGCATATTCATAAACACACCTATATATATTGTTTATGTGTGTCAGAGAAAGGCCATCACAGGTGGAGTTATAATCAGCTGCTTCCTGTCAATTTCTAATCAGAGGAGAGGCACTAACCTGCCCCAGGTGTTCTATTACATGCTGAAAAAATGGTATAACTTGGAATGAAAACTTCACTGCATGGAGCTATGGGTGGGGTAGGGGGATTTGTATGTGTTGAACAAAGGGCCTGAATCCTCTTTAGGGGTGGTGATACACTCAGCTGTTTGTGTGGTCCATTTCCCAAGGCAACCTTCCTTCTCTTCCCCTTCTTGTGCAGGTTGGATGAGGTTTCCAAGAGTAGTTGCTGCGAAGTTGGGCCCTGTTGCTAAGTAGACTGCTTTTCTTGGGATGAACATCTTCCTGGCGATGTCATCTAATTTTAGGTTGCAGGGGATGGAAATGAGGCAGCAGTCTCTGGCAGGAAGCAGGCGTCAGATCTTCTCCTTCACATCCGAGATGCAGTTGAGGGGGGCACTGTGAGGATTTGTCAGAGACAGGGAAGGTTGAGAAAGGTATGGCTCTCCACATGGACAGGATTTGGATTTCAGCAGAGCCAGGCCTGGGCTTCATCTGAGCAATTGTCAAGGCATTTCTGCTCACATCCCACAGGTCCAGGGAACCAGGGAATCGGTCTGCCGACAGATGCTTTGTGAACTCCTGCATCTGTAGGCAAAAGCAAGAGAAAGGATATGAGAGAGAAATGGCAGCAGAAGGGAAGAGCTTTGTTTTCAAGTTCTTTTGATAAATTTAAGCTTTTATTAAGGAGTCTGAATTGGAGACTGCACTGGGTGACTCTGATGATTAGGACAAGGGTATCATAGAAACTGTTCTGAATACATCTTGTTAAGAAAACACTCTCAGGCCTGGAGAGATGGCTTGGATGTTAAGATCACTAAACATTCCTACAGAGGGCCTGGGTTCAATTCCCAGCACCCACATAGTTGTTCAGAGCCTTCTGTAAGACAGTTGCCCTCATCTGGACTCCAAGGTCACTGAACACATGTGCCGTACAAGTATAAATGCAGGCAAAATATCCAGCACACATAAAATAAAATAATAATGAATTTTTTAAAAAAAGAAAAAGAAATGGTGGCCCTGGTTATTGAGATAGCTCATTAGTAAAATTGATTGTCATATAAATATGAGGGCCCAAGTACAGTTCCCAGAATGCACATGAGAAACTGGGAAAGTTGGTTGTGATGTCATCTGCTTGTAATCCCAGTTCTGGGGAGATGGAGACAGCCCAGTCCCGAGGCTCACTAGCCAGCCATTCTGACACACTTGGTGAACTCCTGGTCAGTGACTGACTGTCTCAAAAAGCAAGGTAGATGACTCTAGGGAAACAATACCCAAGGTTAACCTGATTTCTATATATAAGCATTCAAATTCTACTACACATACATACACACTCACATACACATAAACAAACAAACACTACACAAACACATACTCACATACCACACACACACACACACACACACACACACACACAGTACTTCTTATTTTGAGATAGATACTACTGCTATTTGTCACTGGCTTTGAGAATTCTCTCTCTTGATCCTTGTTGGGTCCTTTCTCTTTGCCTCCCTGATGCAGACCTGTACTTATGGTGACCCAGACCCTCCTCTACTCTTACATTCATTCTCTCTCAAACATTATTCTTCTTCTTCAAATATCATAACTGGTGAAGCAAATTAAAAAGAACAGGTTATTTTTTTTCTTTTTCTGTAAACTTATTTATCAAAAATCTCTATTGCTCTGTTAATAGCCTAGTAAATAATAAATGTTCATTAGAATAAATTTACATATGATGCTCAGGTGTGGAAAATAATGATTACTTGTAATGCCACTGCCATGACCACTGTGATAACATAGACCTGGAACCTTGTGGCCTGGTTCTCATGCTCAGAATCCTCTGGTCCTCAAACCCCACTTGGATTTACTCAGAGTAAGATGAAAGTTGCCCACCAGTGGCTGTGGCATCTCAGAGTGGCTACGCATCATTCATGGTGTAGGTATCTCATATCCAAACTAGAGTAGGAACCTGAAGTCAGAGAGTTCATTTCTCTCTTGGATTCTCATACTGTGGTCTTGTATTCCTGTCCTCTTGTTGGTCAGATCCCATACAGTCTAACAGACCTTACACTGAACTTTAAAATCTTATTTTAACTTATAATTATTGTTATTTTTATCATTATTACTGGGGGGGCATGAGTGCTTTGGTGAACATATAGAGACCTAGAGAACAACTATGGAGTCAGTTCTCTCTTCCCACCCTTAAGTGGGTTCTGGGGATTGAACTCGGGTTGTCAGGCTTAGGTTGTTAGACAGCAAGTGTCTTTAACCACTGAGCCATCTTACCAGGCACCAAACTGGATTTCTGAATTGTTTTTCTAAGCATATTTTCTATCATGATTTTCTGTCTTACTTCATGCATCTACAAATCATCCACAGGCTGGGTGTTGGTGGCGCACGCTTTTAATCCCAGCACTCGGGAGGCAGAGGCATTCGGAGTTTGAGGCCAGCCTGGTCTATAGAGAGAATGCCAGGATAGGCTCCAAAGCTACACAGAGAAACCCTGTCTTGAAAAACCAAAAAAAAAAAAAAAAAAAAAAACCAAAAACCAAAAAACAAAACAAAACAAAAAACAAACAAACAAACAAACAAAAAAACAAACCATCCACAAGCCAAACCAAGAACCTAGTCATTGTTCCTAATGCCTCTCTTCATCTCTGTCCCCATAGCAGAGAAGGACCAACTTCACTTCCTGATGATTTTTATAGCCTCTCCACCTCTCTCCATCTTCATCACAATCCTGTTTATCATCACTCAAAGGGTCTTTTTAAAGGCTTGTAGTGGCCTAGCCAAGCTACCCCAGCCGAGCTCTAAGCTATTCTCCCTGTCGCCAGAGTGCTGTGTCAGATGCAAATTCCAATCCAATGCCGTCATCTGATATATAACTTCGGCAGATATCCACTTCCCTTCAAGTCATCATGAAGTTCTACAATGTAGCCTTTGAGGTCATTCATGATCCAACCCATCTCCTGTCTTATACAACACCTTTATATGCTTTTCATTGCACTTTTCTTCTTTTTAATACATAAGTAAGGTGAAGGATGATTAAGGAAGATAACTGACATCAACCTCACTCCACATATGTGTACACACATGTGACTGTGAGCCCACACATGGGCACATATATATGCAAACATACACAGGCACCACACACACAAATATATATTGCAGGAGGGACTGCATCTCAGATGGTAGAGTGCTTGCCTAGCATGCATGAGATCCTGGGTTTGATTCTCAGCATCACATAAGCCAGGCTTGTTAGCACGGGCTTGCAATCTCAGCAGGGAGGTTGATTCAGTAGTTGAAGGCCATCCTCAGATACATCGTGAGATCAAAACCAGCCAGAGGCATTTGAGACACTGGGGGAGGGGGAGGGGGAGGGAAAGGGGAGGTGGGAAGAAAAAGGAGAGGGAGAAAAAATTTCTACCTGTTTTGGACATGTAGAGACTCTTTCCCCTCATCTATTCCCCCAAGAAGTGTAGTAGAACAATCATCTACATAACATTTGGACTGTATGATGGGATGTTGGAAAGAATCTGGAAATGATTTAAAATATCTGGGAAGTATTCATGATTCTACTCAAACATGAGTCCCTTTGCTATGATGGCTTGAGCATTCATGGGTCTTGGTGTCCACAGAGAGTCTTGAGACCTAATCCTGGTGAATGCTCAGTGTCAAGATAATTTTCTTCTCCTATGAATTTCTGCAAAATTTCCCAATTCTGTAGATACAGGAATGTGAAGTAATTGTCAAATTCTATGATATAGTCTATGTTTGTTTTTAATAGGATGAAACTGAGCTTTGGAGTTAATTTGGGAGATAAAATGGCACGTTTATGATGATTCTTCTTCTGTGCGAACATGAAGTGATTTGTGGTTTTCACATAAATTGTATTGATTACTTTTCTTGACCAAATACCTGAAAAGAAGCAATTTAAAGGAGAAAGGGTTTATTCTGGTTTAGAATTAAAGGAGACTCATTCAGTCATTGTGAGGGAGACAGGGCCACAGACAGAGAAAGCATGGCAGCCACAGTTATGAGTAGAGAGTAGAGAAATGGAACTGGGCTACAAAACCCCAAGTCTTGCCCACACTGACCAACTTTCTCCAGCAAGTCCCTACCTCCCAAAGGCTTTACTAAATGACACTACCACCTGGAGATCAAATGTTCAAAAGGTGAGACTATGAAGCACAGTTCATGTTCAAAGCACAAAAATTGTATTTCCAGTTCCCATACACACATGACCATCTCACGATGCAAAATATGTCTGTTCCAGTTTCAAAACATCCCTCCAGTCTTTAACAGGCTCAACAGTGTTCAAAAGTCCAAAGTACTTCTGAGCCCCAAGGCAATGTCTTAACTTTGAGCTCCTGTCAGCTAAAAAAAAAAAATCAGTGACACGCCCCAATGTCGAGTGGCACAAAGAGTAAACATTCCCGTTGCAAAAAAGAGGAGTGGGGACATAGCTGGGAAAGACTGGACCAAAGCAAGACTGAAACTAGAGTGGAAAACACCAACTCCTGAAGCTCCATGCCCACTAACCTGGGCTCTTGGTGATCTCTGCGTGGCTTGGGTAACCCCCATCCACCCAGCATTGGGCTGCTTTCCTTCCATGTCCTCTTCCTTACTTGTGGGCACCACACAGTCCTGACCTCTATTGAAACTTAGGCTTTCCCTTCACAGCTTCTACCAAGTGGCCTCACAGAGGCTCTCTGCAGTGATTCCAACTCTGCTACCAATTTCCTGGCCTTAGGGACTCTCTTGAGACTGTGTAACAACATCTCATCATCCCCAAAACCTGCAACTTCCATAGTTGCAAAACTTGTATTACATGGACAATGCTACCAAGTTCTACTGCCTGCTAGGGATGAAGCCTGTCTCTCTGGAACCACAGCTGGAGTGGCCTTTGCATGCCTAGGTGCTGAAAATGCAAAGCCAGTTTCCTTAAAAGTTGCTTTTGATCAGAGAGCCCTTTCAAATGCATTGTCAGTTCATGTTTTCTTCTTGTAAATAAAGGTGCATTTTCCCATATTGGATTCTTTGGTGGGCAAGGCCTTGCCCTCAGGGTGTCTTTCCTATTGTCCCAGTGAAGAGAGTGGGCTCCATCTTCAATGACACTAAATTTTAACAATCTCAATGCTTTGACATGGACACACTCCGTGTTTGCAACTTAAACTTTATTCATATACCTTTCCTTTCCAAACTCCACATTTTTCAAAACTTTTTGCTGACTTATTCTCCCTTAGTGGAGATCTGAATTAAGAGTAGAGAGCAGTAACCACATCACAGCCTGAATGCTATGCTGCCTTGAAACTTCCTCCATAGAAAAAATAGTCCATTGCTTTAAAACAAAACAAAAACAAAACATAACAAAACAAAAACAGCCTCATCCAAGTTCTTAGTACAGGAGTAGAATGAAGCCAGGTTCTTTGCCAGAATGCTGCAAGAATGGCATCTATTCCCAGTTACCAATAGTGTCCTTGTTACACTCTGAAATTTTATGAAGCATGTCTCTATTCTCTGTGGTCTCTTGGCATTCTAGTCTTCCAAACACACACCAGAATGGCTCATTCAGCTCTGCTTATGGCATCTTAGGACTTCTGTCTCCTGTGGCTGAAAACATTCCCACATTTCTCCCCTAAACCATTTTTTAAACCACATCTTCAGGTTTATCACAGCATCACCCCCATTTCTCAGTACAAATTTTTATGCACCTAGATATTTGAAAAAGGAGAATTAAAAAAGAGAGAGAGGTTTATTCTGGCTTACAGAATAAAATGGGGATCATTTTATTGTGGCCAAGAATACATGGCAGAAAACAAGGAAGGCATGGGAGAGGAGGAGGAGCCTGGCTGGTCACATTGCATCTGCACTCAGGAAGCAGAGAGTGAATTTGAAGTGTGACTGGAATATACTTCCGAAGACCAGTTCCCAGTGACCTACTTCATCCAATGAGGCTCCACCTCCTAAAGGCTCAGCACATTTTCCAAATAGAGACATCAGCTAGGGAACAAGTTTCAAACTCATGATCTTATGGAGGGACTTTCTTTTTTTGCATTTTTATTTGAATTAGAAACAAGATTGTTTTACATGTCAATCCCAGTTCCCTCTCCCTTCCCTCCTCCCCTCCTACCACTCCCAACTAAAACCCTACCTATTCCATACCCTTTCTGCTCCCCAGGGAGGGTGAAGCCTTCCATAGGGAGTCTTCAGAGTCTGTTATATTCTTTAGGATATGGCCTAAGCCCACCCCCATGTGACTTGGTTCAGGGAGTATCCTCTATGTAGAATGGGCTCCTGAAGTCCACACCTATGCTAGGGATAAGTACTGATCTACTACAGGAGGCCCCATGGATTTCCGAGGTCTCCTCACTGACACCCACACTTCTGGGCTCTGGATTAGTCTATGAGGGGACTTTCACATTCAAATCACAATATAAATATTGCACTAGTTTTGTGTTGATTCTGGCTATTTATATTTCTGTAATTTTTGAAGAGCAATGTCCCATATTTCTATTTCATTATGCCTTATACATGGGGTATATCTGTTTCTTTTGGTTCATACTGTGTTCTTAGTTGAAAGTTATTATTTAATCACTGACATTGTTAGCTTAATGGCTGTGTCAGCATGTATTATGGTGTTATAGCAGAATGCTACAGATTGGTAATTTATAAACAAAAATACATTGGTTGGGAAGTCTCTGTTGAGAATCTTCCTACTGCATAACCACAGGGCAGAAGAAGGGCAAAGAGACACTACTGACTCCAAAAGCCCCTTAACGGAGGTCTCAACCCACTCATGAGAGGAATGCTTTTATGCTCCAAACACTTCTTAGCACACATACCTCCCAATACCATTACATTGGCAATCACAGTTCAACATGAGTTTGGGAAGGGACACTCAAACCATAACAATAACTTCTGAGTGCCTCATCTTGTACTTAGAACAAATGGGAAATCATATTTTCTGAAAAATATCATTTTGTTTTTTTCAAATATTTTAACCATGCAGTGTCCTGTTTTCATTTCATCAGAGGGCAGGGAGAGAGAGAGAGAGAGAGAGAGAGAGAGAGAGAGAGAGAGAGAGAGAGAGAGAGGTAACTGGATGCAGATTACTAAGAGACTGTACTAATCTGATGGATGGAAGCTATTGGATGACTCAAGCTAGCAGCCACCAGTGTGGAAATGGAACCATCTAATGGCTGTCAGTGCTTGGAAGTGAAGCCAGTGTGAATAGGGACTCATAGAAGGAGATGAGGAGCCTGATGTTCCAGGTCTGAATGGGTAAGTGAGAGCAGAGAGGTGCTAGGATAGACATGCACATGTTGGGAGAGCCTCATTTCTAAGGAAAGAACAGTTATAGCCAGGTGGAGTCTGAAGCCCATGGGACACTCGAGTAGAGTGCCCAGCAGAGCTCTGGGTAATTACAGATTAGGACAAATCCTTATTTTAGATAAACAGCTGCTCCCTTTGAAACCACTTGTGTTGGCCCTTCGTGGTAGCAAGTCTGGGCTGGTGTTGGACTGGGCATGACATCAATTGGTGAAGGAATAGACAGGCAACATCTGTGCTTCTGCAAAGCCAAGGCTCCTCAGCAAGTGAGCATGTAGCATATGCTCATGCCAGTCAGAGCCCAACTTTGTCAGCAAATGGCATTGTTCTGGGACTTAGACTTGGAAGATGAGATGGTCAGCGAGGATTGTGATGAAGTGCTCAGCCTAGAAATATCTATTTTATTATGTGTTTCGTGTGTATGTGTTCGGGTGCATGTGTGTGCAAGTGAGAGTGGACATGTGTATGGATGCATGTGGAAGCCTGAAGTCAGCCTCAGGAATCATCAGCCTTGCTTTTCCATGGGGACTGGCTTACACTTCCAGAGGCCTTGTCCATTATCATCCTGGTGGGGAGTGAGGAAGCACACAGACAGCTTGGTGCTGGAGAAGAGGACACACCTCCTAATTTTTCCCAGACTGCTCATCAACTGGGAACTAAGAATACAATTATGTGATCTTATAGGGGCAATCGCATTTAAACCACTATCAGATCTCTTGCTAAGACCTGGGACTCTCTGAGAGTAGGCAAGGTTAGCAGGCCAATGTTATGTGAGTGCTGGGAATTGAACTCAGGTCCTTCTGCTTGGATAGTAAACATGTTGCTGACTGAGTCATCTCCATCACTTATGAACTTGTATTTTTCACTTCTAAATCTCTAGGGAGTGATTAAAGTCACATTTTTGAAATGTGAGACTATATTCTCAAGTCTGGCAAAGGTGGTGGGTGGCAGTGGGGGACAGGGACAAATAATGAGTCACTCATAAATCCTTGGAGAATTCACTGTGGGGTCAGAAGATGAAGATGGTGGAAATGGGTCCTGTCTCCAATACCCCCGAGTGGTTTGTCTACACAGCTGACAGACTTGGGCTGTCATCACCTCTGATGTACCTCCTTGAGACCAGAGAAGGAGGTTGCACATAGCCAGCCATGCCACAATTTACATGGAGGTCCCCAGCACTGTCTTCCAGGGTTACCAGATGTTTTCTGTACATTGCTGGTCAAGTGAGGACAGATGGGATTTGTAAAATCAGCCTCACCTGCTATCTGCTGGTTTGATTGCCAGGTGGCATGTTTCTGTAACAAAGACTTACAAATACAGCAACGAACTGACTTAGACACAACCCCATTGTGATGGGTTTTACAGCATGGAGTAAGAAAGATCCTGCAGTATTTCATGTTAAACTTGTATGAGAATGGCCAAGAAGTTCAAGATCAGTATACTGCCATACAATTTCCTCAGTACCAGCAAGAAATAAACAAGTCTATTGACATCACTTCCCTTTTGCCCCTAATACCTCTAACCAGTTAAAGTGCAATCACCCCAGAACACCTGGAGGAATTCATTCACAAAGAAAATGGATGTATTAAAGAACTGGCATCAAGAGGAGCTCATAGTCCCTTTGTGGAGACAAGGAGAGAGCTAGTACTAGGCTGGAAGCCATGGAGGATAAACTGTGGATGACAGGCAGGGTGGGCTGCTGTGGTTGTATGTGGTTGGGGTCCTGTGAGCTGAGCAGACTCTTGAATGGCAACAGAAACACAATACATTGCTAGACATGAAGCTGGGGACTTTAAGTGAAATTGCTGTATTTGCCAAAGCAGGAGATAATAATATTTAATTTTCCATTTTTTGTGGTTGATTGCAAGGCATCTCTTCCGAACTATTTCTATTTGGTTTCAATTAACCTTGTTCAAAAAAAAGGTGGAAGCTATTTGGGGTGGTGGTGCACAACTGAAGTCTCAGAATTTGGGAGGCTGAGGCAGGATAAGGATCATGAACTCAAAACCAGCCCAGGGTGCTTACTCATTTGTGGAGAGCTGCGATGCACCGCACCTTAAAGATGGCGCCGGTTTCCGCCTTCCACCATCCCGAGGGTAAGCGCTCTCTGGAATAAACAACTCCTTATTTGGCTTGGTCTAAGATTCAAACTTGCATCAGCAAATGCGAGCCTATCCGCCTTAGCCACGTGGCGTTCTGGGGTTGGCTGGCAAGAGTGCTTTTAAGCTGTGGGCTGGCTTTCCTCGGGGTCGGAAGATTGTTTAAGTTTCCTGAGTAAACTGCTTAAGGAAGAGTCTCAGCATTGCGTCTTCCTTGCTGGTCGAGGCGGTTGTGACACTCATTTACTGGCTAATTTGGGCTATAAGGAGATTTGGTGTTAATAAATTAAATTAAACTTAAAAAATGACTTTTCCTTGCATAAATTCCTTCTGCATGTGGCACATATTTTATTTACCATTCTGAAGAAAAGATGAATGCTTTGTATAACTTTAAGAAAAGCTTGCCCATTTGAGTGTTTACAGTACATGGCAACTTCCCAAATGGAAACAATGGAATGGATGGATACAATGTGGTGTATTCCTGGAATATTACTTAGCAACAGAAAGGAATAAAGCAGTGTGCTACAAAGATGAGCCTTGGAAACATGCTAAATGAAGGAAGTCAGACACATGGATCTGCATGGTGTATGATGTCAAAAGCAGGCAAATCCATAGACATAGAAAGTAGATCATTGTTTCCGGGATCCTGAAGGGAGGGAAAAATGGGGAATGAGGGCTTATGGGTTGTGTTTTCAGGAGATACAATGTTCCAGTATTGGTTGTGACTTGGGTTTCTCAAGTCTATGTGAAGCCTCAAGGGCAAACTATAAGGAAGGCAGATGACACTGATCTTGCTATATCATCCGGGCCAACCTTGAATTCGTGATCTGGAGGTTCTTTTCCCCTCCCCTCCCATCCCTTCTCCCCTTCTCCTCTGCCCTCCTTCCCCTCCTTCCCTCCCCTCTCTCTTTCTTGTAATAGAAATACAGTTTAAGAAAGAAATAGACTCAGGGATAGGGCAGGAGTGGGGAGTGATCTAGCCATCTGGAAACAGGCTCCAAAGCATCTGGCAGTTCCTCACCCATCAGTCATTGGTTATTTATATAAGCCCCACCTTCTCTCGCCCCTCCTGCTTCCTTTGTGCTCTCACAGCTTAAAAAGTTTTTCTTTCTGTCTCTCTGTCTCTGCCTCACCTCTCCTCCCCTCCCCCCCGCGTCTTTTTCTCTCCACCCCTGCTTTTCTGCCACCCCCAGCTGGGTCACAGAAATCTTTGTGGGGTGGCTGACAGATGAAGACCACCATTTTCTAACTCCTGTACTGAATAGGGGCTTAGTGTCACCGAGGAGGGGCTCTGAACTCTTCCTTCCTTTGCCAGTGGTTGGAGACCAGGCTTTGGTTTCCCTGTGGTAGGAGGTGGCTGGAATCTCTGTCATAAACTTAGTTTGAAACTTATATTCTAGAAAAAAAAAAACACTTTACAAGATTAAAAAATACAAGATATAGGTAAAAAATAGCAATCATGTCAACTGATGACCACAGAAAGGGCAAGAGCCAGTATGTCCATGTCCAACAGAGCAATTCTTATATGGTTTGATCCTAGGATTCTTAATATAATATAATATGATATAATATAAATGTTATATTATGAATGTAGCCAGATTAAAAAAAACAGTCTTAAGAAGGAAACCAATGGTTTAATAGATTAAAAGGGAGACAGAGATTATGAAATTGAATATCATTAATGTAGATAGTTAAACAATGAAGGAAAACAAAATATAAAGTTGGTAAGTTTGGAGTTGGAGCCTATCTTTGCATTGTCTCTGGGACGGCCATGGTCATCTTGCTGGCATGTGTGTATTCCACTCAGGGTTTAATGAGAAGGCCATTAAGAATCCCTGTTTGGGGAAAGGTGCATTCCCCACGTAACCTAGCTGTAATATGGATGCCACTATCGAAAGCGAAGAGCTGGTTTCTGGGGAAGTGGGGTCTGTGGCACATGCTCTTTCTCTCCTAGCCGAGTCCTATGGCAACGTCCCTGATATTGAGATGGCTTGGGCCATGAGAGCAATGCAGCATGCCGAAGTCTATTACAAACTGATTTCATCAATTGACCCACAGTTCCTGAAACTCACCAAAGTAGATGACCAAATCTACTCTGAGTTCCGTGGAAATTTAGAGAAGCTCAGGGTAGATGCATTAGACCCAGAAGAACTCAAATCAGAATCAGCTAAAGAGAAGTGGAGGCCATTCTGCTTAAAATTTGAAGGGATTGTAGAAGACTACAACTATGGTACTTTGCTGAGACTGGACTGTTCCCATGGCTACACTGAGGAGAACACCATCTTTGCACCCAGGATTCAGTTTTTTGCAATTGAAATTGCTTGGAAGGGGTCAACAGAGAAAAGTAAAAAAACAAACCAGAGAGGAGAAAAAGAAACCAAGAATCATGTGACTCAGCTGAATCCACAAGTATCAGGTGCACAGACCCCTTTGATTAAATGATTGCCCTTATGCAAGTGGAGGACTCAGAAGGACATCTTCCTAGCTAGTAGGAGAAGCTGCTCTGGGCGTAAGAGCTTAAACACAATTAATGGAGTCTCCTAGTTAATTGTTGATTGATATCCTGTTTCTTGCTGTAACTGTTGTTGAAGTATGAAATATTGTAAATAAATTTCTTTTTGTTTGTATTAAAAAAAAAGAATCCCTGTTTGTTCCATTTAAAGTCTGGTCTAGTTTTTCCCCCCTCTGTATTGTTACATTGATTTATTTTTGGCTATACCTTTCTGTCAGGTGTTCAAGACGTAGATGGTCAAAAGGCAATCCTCCATTTTAAAAAGCTGTTAAGATTGAGGCTCTGAGGGGTTATTGTTGGGGACATGGCTTCTCCAGTGCCACCTGATGGAAATGGGTCAGGATCTTGCTGACCTTCTGGGTTCCACTGGAAGAAGTGAGGGCATTTCTCTCTATGATGGCCCTCCTTTTTGTAGAATGAACGCTGATTAGGATCCAGACTCTGGTGCCTCTGTGACCTCTGTGATCCAGATGTGACCTCACCATCTTTGGCCAACTTGTCCTGGAGGCAGGGGCCAAAATATTTGCTGTCCTTTTAGCACCTATGTGCTCTTTGGTTTTGACCCCCAAATATGGTTAACGAATATCCAGAGGTCTATTGCGTTGATAATAGCAATGAATTGTGGCTTTAAATTTAACAGCTGGGCCTGCAGGTGGCTCAGCTGGTGAAGGTACTTCTGCTGACATTGACGACCTGAGCTCCATCTCTGGAACCCCATGGTTAAGAAGAGGAATGACCCTGAAGGTCGTCCTCTGATCTGTAAGTAGGCATCAGGGATTAGAGCATGCACACATATGTGCACACAGATGCATAAAGGAGAAAAAATTAAAATCACATGTTACTTAACAGATAGTTTGGCAAGTTTCTGTGTTATAAATTCAATATTATTTTAAAGTTTCAATTTCCATAAACCTTTCTGTGACATAGTTTAGCTTTCTAGTTTTGTCCCAATCTCTGTATTTTTATTTTAGTGTGATCCTTTACCTTAGGATAAAATCTTTATACAAATCCTCTAATCTGAAAGTATTTCCGTTTAAAAAACTTTATCAAAGCATATAGCATATTTATTTCTAACTTTTTTATATCTTCATTCTTAGTTGAGAGATTTTTTTAAATTTTGTTTTTGTTTGTTTGTCTTTATTTAAATTTCAAGCGTAAGTCAGGATCTTAAAGTCCTGGGGCCATGTCTATCCGCGGACAACATGCCCACACTGGTTACATCTGTCTTCTCCTGTCCCATTGCTCTGTCTCTAGAACTCAGACCTAGAGCAGAAGGCTGAGTTTTGTGAGTTTAGGCTGCTGGAGCTGTCCCTCAAATGCCATGGACACAGCCAAGTAAAAGGACGAAGGACTAATTCACAACTGTAATTTACACTGAGCACTTATGAGCCAGTCTGATATACCACACAAGGTATATCTGGATGATACTTGTACATGTAGATTTAAACATTAATCACAAAGATTTCGTGATTCTCGTCTGCTTTAGATGAAACTGTTACCAGTTCCTTTTTTTCTCCCCACAGCATTAAGCAATCCTCAATCCATGGATGTACTTATAATACAAGATTCGTAATATAAATAATGTAGAATAATTTTGGTTTTAAAGACACACAGAGCCTAACCCGGTCATTGACACAGATTAGGTAGGCTGAACAGGCTTCAATGTTCCGTGTTTAGATGACCTTTAAATTTTTCATTTATTTATTTGCTTTTTATTTAGTTGTGGGGAAGCACACTCTTGTGAAGGTGAGGAGATAGCCTCAAGAGTCCCTTGGTTCTCTCCTTCTACCATGCGGGTTCTGGGGATTGAACTCAGGTGGTAAGGCTTGGACGAGAGCACCTTTACCTGCTGAACACTTTTACTGCCCCCCCCCTTGTTTTAACTTGTTTTAACGAAAACCTTGAAAATGTTTAGTTGTTTGGTTTATTTATTTATTTATTTATTTATATTGGAAAAAATCACGGATAGACAGGCAATAGTCTTTGTATCTTAATGTCAAAAAAGTAAGTTGAAATTTATCTTGAAATGTAAGATATCAATTATTATTATTTTGACTTAATACCAGCCATTCTGTTATGCACGTCTCTGGATTTTAGAAGTCACTGCTGGTTGCCACTTTGTCCCTTGGAATTTTCATCATGAAAAGGAAATTCAAAATAAAGATTTAAATCCACTATTTTCCATGTATCTTAACTTTTGTTTTGCTTTATTTTGTTTTCATACAGGGTCTCACTATGTAGTCCCAGCTGACCTGGAACTCTGATGTATAGCCCAGACTAGCCTCAAACTCACCTGGATCCTCCTGCCTCTGTTTCCTAAGAGCTAGGATTAAAGGTATATGCCACCACAACCTGAGACATCTTAACAAAAACCTTATACTTACCATGTGTGTATTCAAGGTTTTCACAGCAATTAATCTATTAAAAATTTTATGTACATCACTGTGAGGTATTTTGATTAGGATAAAGCATTTTATGTCCTCTTTTTGTTACTTGTGCAATAACATCTTAATTAACTTTTTCCCCTTTCCGCCAGATTGAGAAGGGAGTCCTTATCAAAATTCCCATATTTGAAATTTCATAGCTTAATGAAAGTTGCATCTTATGACTCCTGTGAATGTTGTGTTATATAAACAAGTAGCATTTTAAGGTTGTATGAAACATTTACTAGACCCTAACATACTATTTTAATAGATCTTAAGAAGTCAAGAATACCTGAATATATAAGGCAGTTTGCACTTGTCAGCCCCTTTAAACTATCCCCAACACCCACATGGACACAATGAATACACACATTTTAATATAGGTATGCCAAAAATAAAATATTAATAATTTAAGCAGGCAATAGAAAATGAATGCAAAAGCCTGATGTGGCCACAGGTTTTGTGCTGAGTTACGTTGGAGAGTTCTAGGGGCAGACCGGGTTTTGTCCCATGCTGTCTTAACAGAGATTGAATCATGAACAATTACAATTCGGTAGCTGTGAACACTCAAGATACAAATACATTAACAAAGTAAAAGGATGTTTCCTCTCCATCTCTGTAGTAAATGAAATTAACTCTCTGTGTAGTGAGTGGTTTGAAAGAAAATGGCCTCCAAAGAGGGCGGCACTATTAGAAGGTGTGGCCTTGTTGGAATAGGTGTGATTTTGTTGAAGGAGGGGTGGCTTTGAGGTCTCAGGAGCTCAAGCCAGGCCTAGTACGGCATGCTTTTTCCTGCTGCCTATAGATCAAGATGTAGAACTCTAAGGTCCCTCTCCAGCACCATGTCTACCTTCATGCTGCCATGCTTCCCACCATGATGATAATGGACTAAACCTCTGAAACTGCAAGATAATCCCAATGAAATGTTTTCCTTTGTAAGAGTTGCCATGGTCACAGCATTGCTTCACAGCAATAGAGACCCTAAGACAACCTACTAGGTTCTCTTTGTTTCTCTGTCTGTCTGTCTGTCTATCTATGTCAGGGAGTACCTCTAGCCTGGTAATGTGGCTGTGTCACAGATGGGTTCTTTTCTGCAGTTCTCAGTTATCAGACATCAGAATATAGTGCCCTCTAGGTGACCCAGGCCTGAGGCTCCTGAATTATTGTAGGCTCTTGGGCTAGCATATGTTTGGGTTGGTGAGTTCTAGGACGTCTTTGGACAGAAGAAAGAAACAAGGAATGTAGCAGGGTGACAAGGGCTTGTGTCATGTGCACAAAGAATTTGGGCTTTTGGAACTCCCTATGATGAAAGAGAAAATCAGGGTAAGAGACGGATTTAGATGTAACCAATTAATGTTTACTCGTTCCCCAGTGATGTTCAGTAGACCCTTTTTAGTTGGCTAATCCTGGTTACAGGAATGACTGTTCTTATAGGTTTTTCCACTCCAGGTCATTAAAAACTAATATTATTTCTTTTAACCTTTCTCCTATGACATCCCCCCCCCCAATTTGCATTAGTAGGTAGCTGGGTTCAGAAATAAGGTTTGCTTGTTGAATGGCTTTGGCATATGTTACTAGTGCTATCAGGAGCTCCACAGCCATTGTGTCCTGTGTGATCATGGCCCTTTGGCTGTGATTGAGGGTAGTTCTACATGGCTGTGAGTCATTGGTCAACTGGTGGGCTCTATGTACCTCTTAGGTTAAACATGGATTGTCACTGGCCTCTGGATTTTGAGTCTGGACTCAGTAGCTACCACCTTTGTGTTGCATGAAAGAAGCTTGGAGAAATATCCCTCAGCTCACAAGTCACAGTGATATTTGAACAGGAGGTATGTCAGGTTTAAACTGGATCCCCCAGGCCCAAATCAGGCATCCCACAGAAATCGGCCTGTAGTTTCCGAGTGGTACTGGAAGGAGGGGATAGTAGGGCTTTTCATACCCTAGTTAAGGATGAGAGCAAAGTTTAGGGCCATTTGCTTACCTCTTGCCTGGCTGGCTGCCACCTGTTACAGATGGGGATCTGAGTGTGATTGCACTTGCTGAGTTTTTCAGGCTTTTCTTCGCAGAGCCATGAGTCAGGCCAGGGACACATGGTTCATAATAGAGAGTTTATTTTAAAAAGGAGTGATGTACTCCTGGGGGTGAAAATGGGCCAGTGAACCAGAAAACAGTACCCACAATTTTCATCATAATGAAGGAAGGTGCTTTCTATGGTGGAAGATTAGGAACTTCAGAACTGCCGGGAAATAACATTTATTGAGAGTGTTTTATCTCCTAGGCATTATGTTAAAATGTGTTTTTTTTTTTTTTTTGTGCATCGTGGCCTATATCAGCATGCATAATGTATAACTGAACACAGCCATCGTGTAAGATGCTTACATGTAAGCAATCAGGCTGTGTATTCAGCAGTGTGGCCTCTCTTTAATAAGAAAAGAAAGTCAAGACTGGAGAGATGGGTCAACAGTCAAGAGCACTAACTATTCTTCTAGAAGATCAGGGTTCAGTTCCCAGTGCCTGCATGGTATCTCACAACTGTCTGTAACTCCGGTTCCAGGAGATCTCATGCCCTCTTCTGGCATCTGTGGGCACTGCATGCAAGCAGTGTGCAGATGAACATGGAAGCAAAACACCCAAACACATTACACACACACACACACACACACACACACACACACACACACACACACACAAGCCAATGAATCAAAAAATTCATACAATAGTTCAACACCATAGGTTCCTTTGTATCTAGAAAGAGACTGGGAAATTTCAACAGCATCAAGTGCTTATTGTCATGATCTGAATGTCTGTACAGTGAAACCCAGACCTTAACCTAGTAGGAGGAAGTCTGGGAGTTGACTGGATTGTAAGGGTGGATCCCTCAAGAAGGGATTAATGTCCTTATACAAGAAGCATCTTGATCCTCTTCCTCCTTCCCCTTCCACTGTGTGAGGACACAGCAAACAGACGTCACCCATGAAACAGAGAGCCTTCATTAGACATGGAATATTCTGGTGGCCCAGTCCTAGGCTTCCAGGATACAGCATTGTTAGCATGAAACTTTGCCCTTTTTAAGGCACCCAGGCTATGACGACTTTTTACAGCAGCCTAAACAGAATGAGCACACACATGTCTCCCAGCAAATACCAGGGTAAGCACCAACTTTGTGCAGCCATTGTGTTATTGCCCTTACAATGATTTCTTGAATTCTCGAGCTAGGTAGGAGTTAACTACCTCTGCTTTGTAGGTGAGGAAACTAAAATAGACAGACTGAACAAGTGATAACCAGTAAATCAGGTTCTAATTGTTGGAGGAAGGGGTGTCTGACTGAGGTCAAATAGGTGAGCAGGCTGGGTGTACTTCTTAGCATCAGCCTTGTTGGTGTGCAGGGGAGGAGCCAATGGCAGGGTTTTTCATCTGTCCTCATCCAGAAATACGGCCTGTGACGTACTGAGGACAGTGGGGAGCCCTGCCGGTTATATGAACATGCTTCTATGAGCAAGCCACTCTTCTGGGCTTATCATCCCCCCCGCCCCCCTCCCCATGGGGGGAGGGCAGTGCCAATTCCTAGCAAATCCAGAAAGTTTGCAGCCAATTCTGCCTTCTCTAACTTTTCCAGGGTTCTATAGGCCACAAAGGAAGCTGGTTTGGGTTTTGGGGGGCTAGTTGACAGGACCAGGTTCCAAATGTAAGGGGTAGGATGAAAAGGAGAGGCCAGCACTGTAAAGTTGATTTCAGGACCTGGCCAGGTGTGGTCCATCAGCCAGAAGTGTAACTGAAGCCTCCCTCGGGGCTAGGACCCTGTACTGCTTAAGAGTAGAGGCAGTGGCAGCTCTTGGCTAGAGGCCAGAAGGCAACAAAAGCTAGTCTGCTCCTTCAGGGCCTCCACACCTGGTGCCTGCAATTATCATAGGATGATGGAATGCCACAGCTGGAAGGGACTGCAGTGGCCATGAGGTCCAGTGGTTTTCCCTATCACATCAGTGAGAACTTTCGTCAAAGGAAATTTCAGACAGTAAAATCTTATGCAGACAGAAAACCTGGTAGTGGCAGAAGCCCTTCAAAGGCTGAGGCCTCCTTGGGGCCCCAACAGCTCTGCCTAGTCTGAGCCCCACTCATCTCTTATGAATCTCCTTGGCCACGAGACACAAAGAAGACAGAACAATGAGGAAGGGATTCCTGCCTGCAGGGAGTGTCCAGGAGAGTTGGCTGTCTGTCTTGAGGTGGATCTTGGAAACTGCACAGTTACTTAGATGTGGTGGACAGAGGTTCCTTCATAGAAGATGGCCTTAATTCTCCAAACCAAGACTTGGAGTTAACTGCAAATTCATGGAGCCAGGTGGCCTGTGTGTACCCAAGATCAGCTACATCCTTCCATACAAGATTATGAGGATACAAAGGCCAGGCCTCCTCCTGGTCTAGAAGAAGATAGTGATAATCTTATTTTGGGTCAGGTTTCTGAGTCTGGAGAGAGAGCTGACAGATGGATGATCCTAAGTGGATGGTCTGGGTAGCCTTGTTCTTTTCTGGGGAGAATTTAGCAGAATGCAGTGTTACCCATCAGCCAAGGGCAGTGACAGGAAGGGTTCTTGGCTGGTAGGGTCCACAGTCACTGGAGATGTTATTCAGCTTTGCCTGGCAGAGAAGGGATGGGATGCATATGAGCCCCGAGGCCAGCCAGTACTCATGCCCTGGACTTCAGCCGAGCTCCGAGTTTATGTGGCCCTCAAGCTGACTGTCACAACTGGGCTGTGCTCAGCTGCAAAGAGGCTTATCCTGGTGGGTTTAATTGTGATTCTTGGTGCATTTTACCAACTCACCAGTTCTTACTTGATGGCTTGGACTTCATGTAGTTCAGGGGCGTTGTTTCGGTGTGTGTGTGTGTGTGTGTGTGTGTGTGTGTGTGTGTGTGTGTGTGTGTGTATTCAAAGCTTTACCCTGTTCTTGCTTCTTCAAACCTAGCTGGTGAAGTTCAGCCTGCCAGCCCTTTCCACCATTGCCAAGTACAGGTCCTAACAACAGGTCAGGTCCTCTGATGTCCTACTGTGGGGAGTCTTCATATACAGTCAGATGGAGTTGTAATATATCCTTGTGTTGACTACTGAGCTGGTGTTAGGTTTGACCAGTGGCCCACCTGTTTACACACTCCTTGGTGGCATCTACTGAGCTAGTAGAGTGCAGTGCACTAAGACATGAACTCCACAGTCAGCCTTAGGCTCTGTCTCAACTCAGCCCTGCTGTGTGACTTTGAGTAAGGAACGACCTTTCTAAACTTCACTGCCATCGTTTGTGAATGAGGTGACCAAAAATTGCTGGAAGATACCCAGAACAGTATATTGCATGGAAGTACACTGTGGTAGAACACGCCGTGGACCTTGGCTGCTGCTGGTGGTGTGAGCTTCAAGATGTGTAGGGTGTGCATGACAGCAGGATGCAGGGCTAGAGCTAAGCAAGTAATGAGGGAAAGTGGGAAGTCAGACCTTTAGGAAAAGCAAACAGAGAACACTAAGTAAACCCCAGTAGCTTAGCTGCTAGGAGACTAGTCAAGGAAAGATTGTATGGACAGATCCAGGGAGCAAGGGCAGAGGTAGTAGACAGGGGATGGTAGCAGCACCTCACAGGCCCAGGGATTCCTTGGGGACACCTGAGACATGTCCTAGTATCATTTCTTCTTTCTAGCTGGGTCTCTAATGTTTTCTCTTTATGCTTGCATGTCATAAAATACTACTTTCAGGCCTCAGAGCCTGTCTGAAGGTTGAGGAGTCAGGGCAAAGCCTGAGGCTGGGTGGACCCTAGTAGAGTGTGGCAGGCTTGGAGGACAGTGAGAGCTGGATGATGTCTGGAAATGACTGCATTGCAACATGCAGTGAGGAACTTTGTAAAGTAGTTCAAATATGGAGGGAGGGGAGGAGGGGGATGGGAAGAGAAAGAGACAGAGAGAAAGACACACACACACACACACACACACACACACACACAGAGAGAGAGAGAGAGAGAGAGAGAGAGAGAGAGAGAGAGAGAGAGAGAGAGAGAGAGGGAGAGCCTAACAGCCCTCACCAATCCTATTTTCCACATAGTGCAATGTCCACTTCCATCAGATGGGTGTCCTCTCCTCCTATGGCATTACAGGAAGAACACAGGGACTGAGTGCCTCATACCCTTAGCAGGGCATGGAACTTGCAACCTGTCTGCCACTCTTTTCTTTGCTTTCTCTCTCTCTCTCTCTCTCTCTCTCTCTCTCTCTCTCTCTCTCTCTCTCTCATCATCCCCAGTTGACTCCTTCTCCTGCATCTTCCATGAGGCCCTTTGGAGGCCTCAAGCTCATTTTATGTGTTAGGCACTTCAACTGAACTCTAGTTATTGAAAAAAATCCCACTATGATTCCCTGTGTCTTCCCACTTGGTGCCCTGGTCTGTGTTTCTGTTTATGAGGCACTCTGCCTTTTGTCTCCATGGAGCACTTAATTGCATCTTATTCTGGAAAGAATTCCAATGCACATTGCAGAAACCATGCAAAATCATGCGAGAATGTTCTGCTAATTTCTTCCAAACTATTTTTTATTCATTGGCTTATATTTCCCTTCATGATAGTGAAGTACAGAGAGGAGGAATGGTGATAGGGGGGAGTTTGCTAACTTAGATTTATTTATTTTTTCTAGTTTGCACGTTTGTTTTGTCCCCACCCCACCCCCCCTAGAGAACCTTAGAAATTCCTACAGCAGATTATGTTTAACTCTTTGTCTCCCTGACATTTTAAAACAAGATACTTCCCTTGGGGGCATTCATGTCCATCCTGGGGTCAAGGTAGGAAAAAGCTCAGCCCAGAATTTGCTGACCACAATCAGGGTAGAGGGAGTTAAGGGCTGGCTCCCCAGGTAACACGCAGACCTGGTCCTCAAGGCCCATCATCTTGTGGCAGCCCAGGGCACCTCTTAGTTCCTTTTAAATAAGAAGACAGCAATGTGAGCTGAGCCTAGACAGGCAGGAACCTGTTTTATGCAGCTATTTAGCCTCATGTGATCCTTCAACATTGGTAGCTGCTGTGGCATAGATGTAAAATGTCCCCAGCCGGTTCATGTATCTGAATACTTGGTTCCCAGATGTTAGTATTGTTTTTGGAAGGTTGTGGAACCTTTTAGAGGTAGGGCCTAGCTGAAGGAAGTAAGAATGGGGCAGGGAAGGGTTGGACTTGAGCTTTTCAGCTTGGTCCCACTTCCTGCCTTTCCTCTCTGCTTCCTGATCTGCTGACATGTAAGGCACCCAAGCTGCTTACTTGTATCACCACGAACCCTGCCATGCCTTCCTCTCTGTGATAGACTGGATCCCCTCAACCTATGAGCCAAATATATCTGTTAAGTCACTTTCTGTTAGGTATTTGGTCACATCAGTGAAGAAAGTATATATTGCATAAAATAATCCTGTTGCTTCTGCCATGGCCAAAAGGAAAAGAAAAAAAAAATCACCAACTGATTCAATGGAAAGGAAATACAGGATCAAGTCCCATCACTTCCGAGTGTCCTAGTTAGGGTTTGTTATTGCTGGGAAGAGACAACATGACCACAGCAACTCTAACAAAGTGAAACATTTAATTGGGGCTGGCTCACAGTTCAGATTTTCAGTTCATTATCATCAAGGCAAGGAACATGGAGGGTCATGCATGCAGACATGGTGCTGGAGAAATAGCTGAGAGAGTGCTACATCTTGCAGGCAACTGGAAGAATAACACACTTGGTAGTATCCTGAGCCTAGGCAACCTCAAAGCCCACCCCCAGGGTGACACACTTCCTCCAACAAGGCCATACCCAGTCCAACAAAGCCACACCTCCTCATAGTGCCACTTCCTTTGGGGGCCATTGTCTTTCAAACCACCACACTAAGTTATTTTCTACTATAGGAAAAAATATAAGATATTTGTATGAAAGTGTTTTTAAAAGGAAGGGGAAGAAGCCAGGCAGTGGTGACACACCTTTAATCCCAGCCCTTAGGAGGCAGGAACAGGTGAATCTCAGTGAGTTCGAGGCCAGCCTTGTCTACAGAGTGAGTTCCAAGACAGCCAGGGCTACACAGAGAAACTCTGTCTTGAAAAACAAAAAAAACAAAAACAAAAAAATGAAGGGGAAGAAGAGAGAAAGAGAGGAGTGACAGAGAAAGAGAGGGGACCAACTATGCAAGGGTCATCCCCTTGGCATCCAACTAGTTCCATAAGGTCACTTATGGCTTCTTATTGCTGACCCCACCAGGCCTCACCCTTCCATTCCAGGGGACTCAGGTGTGCACAAGTCCTAGGGCTTGCTAGTGCAGAGCCCACACTGGTTCCCAGGCTCCCTGACCTCTATGTTTCCAGGTCTGCCCTTGAGAAACCTTTAGTTTGCTTTGGCAATTGCAGTCCATTGATGCCTGCTCAGCAGCCTCGGGTGCACGTATAGTAAGATGCTAGGCAGCTACATGCATTCTCGGAAACTCCTCCCCCAACACTGTAAACCAGGATTGTGCATACACACAGGCCAGGAGCCAGCCAGCCTGTCCATAGATTCTATTTCTTGCTCTGGGAAGAGTGAGGGGAGCACTGCCTCTTCGTGCTCCCTCCTTCCTCCCCTCCTGTCTCCTCCCCTGCCTTTCTCTTCCCTTCTGGCTTGCAGGTCTCTTCCTTCCAGGAGCTAGCACCTTGCATGGTCTGGTCCCTGGGATGCAGACTCAGGCTCATGAGTCCTCAGCATGGAAAGGAGAGCCAATAAAGCTTTTAAAGCCCTTGAAGAATGTTTTCAATTATAACTCACATGACTTGGGCCTCTGCTCTTTCTGCTTCCAAGTTAGCAGTCTGGAGGCAGTTGCCAGAACCCCAAGCTGGCCAAGGATGGAGGCCTGAAGCTGGTGTCAGCAAAGGGAAACTTAGTCACAAAAATAGTCCATGACATTGTGTAGATTCAAGCAAGAAGAACAATTTGTAAAATTCCACTGTGCAGAGTGAGCATTGCATGGTATCTTTGTATATTATAGAGTATACATGCATGCATACATGGGGGTATACACATATACATAAGACACTCTTACATTCGTATTCCTTTAATTCTATGAACTTTGAATTTATAGAAATGGCAGTGTATAAGTCGATCTCCTTTGCCTTGCCTTCCCTGTCTTCTGTGTTACCATCCCATTATTAAGCCCTTCTGCATTGAGTTTGAGTCCCAGCAAAGCTTTCCTCACATGGGGAGAATGTAATGAATTGAACATCCTCACATTACAAATCACTTCTTTTATTTCCTGGAGCTGTGCTACCCCAATGGTGCAAGAACAGCTGGCAAAGGCGATTTGGCAGTTTACTTTTGTCTAGGTGGCTGGTGGATTTGAAAGCGCCACAGCCCTGTCCAGGCTGCTCTCCTCAGTTTTCACTCTTGCCCTCTG
Organism: Cricetulus griseus; assembly: GCF_003668045.3. NCBI lineage: Eukaryota > Metazoa > Chordata > Mammalia > Rodentia > Cricetidae > Cricetulus > Cricetulus griseus. Next base: position 114,592,205 of record NC_048596.1, on the reverse strand, counting down.
GACTCCTTTGTCATGGGGGCTCTGAAGAGGTTCTTTCCTCCTGGCCTTTGTTTGAGTAAATCTCAGTTTATTGAGGGGATTAAGCAAAGAACAAAGTGGCTTTTGTCTGGGAGAGGAGTTTGGGGTCCTGAAAGGGAGGGTGTGAGAGAATGGACATGAGCCTGTGGCTGACAGTGTGCCAGAGTGGCAGGACCTCCCGGGGATATGTTGGTGAGGTCTGACCTTGGGCACTGAGGGTACAGCCTTAGAAACATCCCTGTCTTGCTTAAGCAAGGCCCAGAAGTAAGGGGGTGCTGCCTCCAGGAGATGGGGTGTCAGCTGTGTGCAGAGCTTGCAGATTCTAAACACCCCAGGAAGATAAAGGACTCCCTCAAAGGGGCCCACTCACTTCCCCATCCAGGCAGGATTGAATGGGATTGATACTAGGTTTATTTTGATTTAGAAGCTACGGAGAATGTAAGAGAATTGTTCCACCATTATTATGGCCACAGACATCTTAGTACATATCTAAAATGATTTCATTGAGACAGAATCCTAAAAATGAAATTGTTGAGTTAAATTGTATAAAATAAAATTTATGGGCTACATTCAAGGTACATGCAACATGATGCCATGAGATACATGTGCCGTGAACTGGTGACAACTGACACATGAGCTGTCCTTCACTGACATACTGTTCTCTCCCTGTGGCAAGAGCAGCTGCAGTCTCCTTTAGCAAAAAGTCTGAACACAGGAAGCTCAATGCAGAGACCTCAGGTTACAGGAGAGATCTTCTGACTTCTTTATTCTGCATATTTATGATTTTAGATTCTTTAGCTTAGACATGCCTATTTTTAGTTTCCTTATTTATTGAAAAATCACTTTATTGCAATGAGCTCACAAATGAAAATATCACACAGTTAGTTTAAGGAACCACTTAGACAGTTGCTGTTCTCAACTGTGTATCTCAGTGAACTTCTATGCAGTTAAAATGGGCATTGTAGCCATGGAGCTTTGTTTAGAGGTTGACACTTTTCATTGTCAACTATTTTTTTATGGCCTTATCCATCTCACTCCCTACCCCACACACAAGGAAAAACAATGATGACTAGAAAAACAATTGTCCTTATATCCTCTTTCAGGACTCACGTGTCCTTTTTTGTTTGTTTGTTTTTCTTTTCCTGCATCCTATCTTCCCTACAATTAGGTCTCAAACCCAGGACAAAGGACTAATTAAGGTGTCTATTTAACATATCAAAGCAGACCTGGCCTCTAGGTTCTCCCAGCATCTCTCAGTCCTTACCTCCTTACCTGTTACAGAGTATATGGCTGGCATACTCTGCCTTCTGCCCTGAACTCTCTAGCCTACAGACTGGGCTGCCCTTCTCTCTGCTGCTCCTTCCCACTATATAATCCAGCCATTTTGGCTATGCTGGTCCTTTTAAATCCAGTTTTACTCTTTACCCTCCTGAACTCTTGTCTGGCTCTCCTCTTCCCCCTTCTCCCTCTCTCCTGTCCTCACATGGCCCAGCTCACTCTGGACTCTCCCAGGTGTCTCTGTCTCTGGCTGTGCTCTCCCTCATAGCTACAGTAAACCTTCTTCACCACCATACCTAGTAGCAGCCATGTCCTCCTCTTTATTTCTATTCTTTCATTCACTTGCTGTCTGATATCAGCTGTCCTTTCCTACTCCTTCCTACATGGTACTCTATGCCCACACTTGCAGCTGTTTAAAATCTGATACTCAGGAGACCATGCCTGTTTTTTGTTTCTTTTCTGAATTTGGGACCTTGCTTAATATTGTACATGTTAAATCCAATGATTTTTCATGCAAATTTCATTTTCTTTACAGCTGAATAATATTCCATTTTATATACATACCAGATTTTCATCATCTGTTCTTCTGTTGATTGACATCTAGGCAAGTTCTATTTTCCTTGCTATCATAGATCAGCAATAAGACAGGTATATGAACACCTCAATAAGACAGGTATATGAACACCTCAATAAGACAGGTATATGAACATCTCAATAAGACAGGTATATGAACATCTCGATGGCAGGATGTAGAGTTCTCTGAATGTGTGCCCAGGATTAGAATAGCTGGGTCATAAGATCGCTATACTTTTAATTTTTTGAGGAACTTCCAAACTGTTTTCCATAATGACTGTACTAGTTGTACCCATACCAGCAACTGATAAGGATCCCTCTCTCCACAGCCTCTCCAATGTTTGTTGTTATAATTCCAGATGACGGCCATTCTGACTGGGGTGAGGTGGTATCTCAAAGTAGGTTTAATTTGCATTTCTCTGATGACTAGGGATGTGGAACACTCTCAAAACTTTTGAAACAGTTATTGTCTGTGTGTTATCTTTTGAAAACTGTCTGTTTATTCAATTAGGCTGATTGTTGACTGGCAGTTTTGTTTCCTTGATATTTAATCTTTGCAGTTCTTCTTTTGAAAAGGTTTGTTTTATATACTAGGGTTCTTTAAAGGAACATTATATCGAGAGGCTGATAATCCAGTAGTCATTCAGTCCTTGAAGCTGGAGGTCTTAGCAGTCCCAATCTGCGTTAGAATCCCTGGAAGATTCCTGGAGAGCTGCTGGCCTTCAGTCTATGTTGGAATGCTGAAGAAATTGGAATTAATACTGGCTTCAGCAGCAGTATAGCAAGCCTTGCCAGGGAGTGCTAGGACAAGCAGGCAAATAGCAAGATTTTCTTCTCCCATGTCCTTTTATTTGGGTAGCTACCAGGAGGTATGTGGCCTAGATTTAGGGTGGGTCTTTGTCCTTCAAATAATCTAATTAAGAAAATCACTCACAGTTGTGTCCCGCATCCATCTAGGGTTTTAGTTGATTCTGGACATGGTTAAATCGACAACTAAGTTGAGCCATCACAATGTGTTTGAGTGTTTTGCCTTAACGTATATATGTATATTTAATAAGTGTGTGCCTAATGCTCTTGAAGTTAGGAAGAGGGCAACAGATGCTCTGGAACTGAAGTTAGGGATGGTTGTGTGCCATCATGTGCATGCTGGGAAATGCATCCAGGTCCTCTGCAAGAGCAACAGGTACTCTTAAGTGCTGAGCCATCCCTCCAGTCTAGTTTCTTCAGTACTTTGCAAATTCTGGATATTAGCTATCTGTAGAACTGGTGTAGACTTTCCCCTGCTCTCTGGGCTGTCTGTTTGCTCATCTGCTGACACCTGGGGCTAGTTCCTGTGCTATTGATGCTCTGTTCAGAGAGTTCTTGCCAGCCCCAGTGTCTTGAAGAGTATTCCCCGTGTTTCCCTCTATCAGATTCAGTATTACATGTTTTGAAATCAAGGTCTTTGATCAGTGAAAACTGATTATTATACAAGGTGAAAGTTATGTATAAATTTCTTTCTTCTGCAGATGGATATCACTTTTTTTTTTTCCCCCGAGACAGGGTTTCTCTCTGTAGCTTTGGAGCCTATCCTGGCACTCACTCTGGAGACCAGGCTGGCCTCAAACTCACAGAGATCCACCTGCCTCTGCCTCCCAAATGCTGGGATTAAAGGCATGCGCCACCAACGACCGGCTGGATATCACGTTTTACCAGCACCATCTATGGAAAAGGCTCTTTCTTTGTTCATAGCATGCTTTTGCTTCCTTTCTCAAAAATTAGGTGGCCATAGTTCTGTCAGTTTCTGTTTTTCGATTATGTTTCATGGCCTCCCTGTTTATTTTGTATGTATGCTACTTGGCATTCTTTGACTTCAAACTGCCTATTTTAAAATATTTGCAATGATTGGTAAGTGATGTTGACTTCATTGTCTTGGCCATCAGTGTAATTCACTAGGGTTCATTTGCTACAAAGCAATTGCTTCAGTCCACATTAACATGGGAAACATGAAGTCTGTGTTATCAGGTGAGTTTCCTCACTAGACAATGAGTTAGTCTTTTAGAAGGATTTCCTTGGACTTCTTTTTCCTGGAGTTCCGTGGGAGCTAACCAACGACTCCGGTGACTTTCGGATCATTGGCGCCTAGCTGCCACCATGCTAGACATGTAGGATGGAAGCTAACTTATTGCCCAAGAACTATGCTTTGGCTTTTCTTCTCCTGGGAAATAGAGGTTGGAAGAACTGCTGTCTCTGGGTGGTCTGGATTCTACCTTTAATCTTCTCCCACAGGAACAGATAAGTGGGAGTGGAGACAGTGAACTTGGGAGCTAGTTTCCTGTTTTTGCCAGCTTCTCGCTCTAGAAATGTGAAGCCCACATTTTCTATCTCACAAGTATGTTTAGTTTGTGTCTTTGGCGATTTGTACTTGCTTTTATGATGTGGAAAAGTCTTAGTTCCTTTGCTTTCCTTAGTATTCTATGTGTTAAGAAACCACCGTGTTCTAGGTCAGGGTATTGGATAGCCAGCAAAGCTTGCCTGTTAAAGCTTGGCACCCTTGGCGATGGATGCTAAGGGGAGATGGAGGAACCGTTAGAAGTGGAGGTCCTGAGGTCATGGGGAGCATGTTCTGAAAGGGGATTGTGGGACTGTGGCCTTTTCTTTGTTTCTTTTCTGTCATTTCCTACCCGATGGGCGGTTTTGCTCTGCCGTATGCTACCAATATGGTGTTCTGCTTTGTTACAATGGCAGGCAGTTTTCTTTCTTGTTTATTTGTTTGTTTGTTTATTTAGAGGCAGGTTTCTCTGTGTAGCCTTGACTGTCCTGGAACTCACTCTGTACACTAGGCTGGCCTTGAATTTGGAAATTGGCCTGCCTCTGTTTTTCAAGACTGGAATTAAAGGTGTGTATCACCACATTCCACTGGCAGACAGCTTTCTAATACACACCCAATTTCTCTCTTGTTTTCTTTGTTTTCATATCCTATTCTACCCATTAACATAGGTGGGTGTCTTGAGTCCTCTAGAACATTCCATGAAGACACACACTCACCATAGTCACTGTCTGAGACCCCATGAGAATTTTCTTTGTGTATTTGCTACTTGAATAAAAAAAAAAAGAAATAGAAAAGGAAGGACATGACTGCTCTTACGTATGGTGGAGGAGAAAGTTTATTGTAGATAAAAGGGAGAGCATAGTCAGAGGAAGAGACATCTGGAAGAGTTCAGAGTGAACATGATGCTGATCTGGGCCGTGTGAGGAGAAAGGAGAGAGAACATACGAGAGCCAGGAGACCAGGAGGGTAAAAGGTAGACCAAAAAGGGGCCAAGTAACCCAAATGGCTGGATTATATAAGGAAGGAAAGCCAAGCCCCTGGGCTAGAGAAGTTTAGGGTAGGGACAAGGTATGCCAGCCATTTCCTGAACGGGAAGAGAATAAGGAATGTTGGGAGAACCTGGTGGCCAGGTCTGCTTTGATATAGTAAGTAGGCATCTCAGCTGCTTGTCCCGGGTTTGAGACCTAACACTACTTAAAGACTTTTTAAGTTCTATTTTGTACTCGATGGGATCTAGAGCAGTTGCAGCATCTGCAGTATTTCTGGTTTCTTTTATTTCTGCCTAGAAACCAGCTCCTTTTTCCCCAGTGTCACTGACTCTTTCAACACCTCACCAAATGCACCAAAAGCAGCACATACACAGGTGATGTTGGGTTTTCTGATGTCTTACTCAATCCTCTGGGGATCAGCAGGCACACTGTCTACCTCTTATCACTTCAGATGGTGGGTTTTCCACATCCTCCGCCTCTGGGTAATTATAGGTAACAGCCCCTAGCTGGCAAGTCCTCACTACCACTGCCCTGCCTGCTGAGCCAATTCACTCTCAACAAAACCATTTGTATTAGTCAGAGAAAACAGGCCTCGAAACACATGGCTCCAGAACCCAATGGCTTATTCCCCTAAGATTTCTTCACATACCCAGAGTTCCTTGCAGCTGTTCATACCTAGGAGGCTCTCCCCGTAACTTCTTCTCCAATGAGTTGATTCTAGGGTCAAAGTTTCTGTTATCAGCTGGTGACAACACCAGCGCTTGGCCACCAAAGAAGACCATGCTGTTGCTTATCAATGGCCAAGACTAGACACGGCCTCCTTCATGGACATTCTACTGCTTGTACCTAGTCATGAGGCCTCATCTAGCTGGGGAGGATGGTCTTCTCATGAAGAAGTAAACTTAAGACAAACTAGAAGGTGCCCAGCACTTAGTACTGTGCCTGACCCACAGGAGACCTCCAGTTCACATTCAGTGAATTGCATACTGAGTTTTCAATCTCTATGTATCCTTTCCCTTATTATATCTACTTTTGCTGTCTTGCTTAAAACATGAATTTTACTTTGTTTCTACCAGTGTATTTGATTTTTATACTAAAATTTTATATTTTCTAAAATTTGTTTGAAAAGTGTGGGGAGATGGAGCCATTTCCATTTTTCACTTTTAAATGATTAGTCAATTGCCCCAGAACAATATTGAATATATTGTCTCTAGTCTTTTCAAATTGCATGAGACCTTTTGGTTTCACTAGATTGATAATTAGAGGTGGGTTTGCTGTATTATTGCTGTCCTTTGTTCTTTGTCTACCACAACACCAGTACTGTAAGGCTTTAATTATTGCAACTATATTAAAATTTTAATATCTAACGCAGTGTCCCTTTTATTTATTTAATTAGAAAACATTTTCATCTTACTGTTCAAGGTAGATGCTAAAATGCTTTTGAGTAGTTAAGAAATCCTTTAGTCATCTGAATGAACTTAAAGTTCACGAGTGACTCTGAAGACAACCTTTGTCCTTACTTTTTAATCGTTCCTAAAAAGGAATCTCATATATGGAATCATTTTCAAATCTCCTGTGCTTTCTACAATAAGGGTTAAGAGTCTTTCTTTTTGTGCCTAGAGTCTACTTTGTAACAATTTCTCTAGGTGTGAATATCTATCTATGTATCTATGTATCTATGTATCTATCTACCTACCTACCTACCTATCATCTATCTACCTATTTCTATTTGGTGTAAGCATGGTTTATATGGTTTAAAGATAGAACTTCTAGCTCTGTCTGTTTGTCTGTACAATTTTAGCAAACCCTTTCTTCTTCTAGATCCTGGTTTCATGTTGGGTGAAGATGATGAGGGGTGAGGGACTGGGAAAATGCTAGTATTGGACCATCCATAGATATCAGTTCTTGTATCCTTTGCCACTTTGAAATTGATGAAGAATCTTCAAACAGTAGCCTGAAGAAGACGCTGGATCTGATAGAACCTCCACAAAATAAACAACTTCTCATTGTGCTTGAGCTGTGAGCCCTGAGAGTGAGTCTCAGTTCTGCTTTCCCATGAGCTGTGCAAACCTGGGCATCTTCTGAACCTCAGGTCCTACCCCTGTGCAATAGGAGGTGGGAGGGTTGCTGTGAGAATCAAATGTACTTAAAGTGCTCAGCGTCTGAAACATCCCAGACAGCTGGAGTCCCCCCAGGAATGTCAAGTGAGACCCAGTGAAATGCTCTCTTTCTCAGTTACCACTGAGCTTCCCAGTCACTCTGTGATCGTCCTGGCATGGAGACATGGAGCCAAAGACTGTGTACTGGCTACCTGTAAGTAGAGAGCAGCATGGATGGGATGCTGACCCAGCTGGGAATCAGACTTTCTGACTTTCCTATTCTCAACAGGCCTTGGAAGTCATGTTGTCCAGACGGCGTCTGTAATTGAATTTCAGCTTATTTATTCAGTTTTTGATTTGGGAAAAAAGATTCTACTCCTTAAGATGATAACAGAAGCCTCTATGAGCCAGCTGGCCACATTAGGGAATTCTATTTCCCATCCATTACTCAAATATCTGTTTCTCCAGTTATTCATTCTATGGGCACTGTGCGTGTCATTTACCTCAGCTGCCTGCCATCCAGATTTCAATAGTGAGCACTGCCAATATTTGTAGGATTTTTTCTAACCCTAGAATCACAGATTGGAGAGCTCCATACTTGTCTCAATCTCCCCCATTTATAATCAACTGACAAAACAGATGCCCTCCAATTTGTTTTTTTCTCCACCCAGCACAACAGCATCTACTGCTGAGAGACATGTCTCCTCTTCCCACAGGCTCACTAGCATGGAGAGCTCAGGCTCCAGAAGGACCTTGGGAAGACCTGTATCTCAGAGAGACTTTTCCAAGTAGAGCTTGGGGTTCACAGGAAGGGAATGTGACTTTGCCATGGACTCAAAGCCATAGGAAGATTCTGAGTTCCTGATTCTTTTTTCTGTTTTATTTCTACCTCCATGTTTGATGGAGTCCTCTGATGTCTTAATGAGAGGTTCAGAGAATTAAGTCAGGCTTCTAAGAGAGACCTGAGGGTTGGAGACAAGCAGGAGTTGAGGGGGGAGAAGTGAAACCAGCCAGTGGGTTCACCATGAACCTCAGGGTGCAGGAAGGTGACAAAGGGTTGGAGTCACAGACACCTGAAGTTCCACAAAGACCTGAACAGGGAAAGTTATCCATTGTTTCTTTTCTCATAATGGTCAATGGGTTTTAAAGTCATTTGCTTATTCATTCTTCTTCTTATTATTATATGTACATGTGTTTTGCCTGCATGTGTGCAGTGTCCATGAAGCCAGGAGAAGGTATCAGATCCTCTAGAATTGGAGTTGCGGATGGTTGTAAAGCCACCATATGGCTTCTAGGAATCCAACCCAGCTCCTCTGGAAAAGTAGTCAGTGCTCTTAACCACTGAGCCATCTGTTCAGGTATTCCCAATCTGCTCCAGCACATGATACAGTGCAAGTTTGCAGGATTCTTGAAGACTGAATACAGCATCTTTGCATTCACAGTGACCTCTGATCATCCTAAAAAGAGAATGAAATGAAATGAAATAAGTCCAAATGCTCTACAATCATGTAACTTACTGCCTGTGACTTTTATGTAGATGGTCTAAATCTTATCTAATACCTAATAATACTAAGAATGTAGAAAAATGGTTACAATGTACAATAATTTTAATGTAATACAATATTAAATGAAATTTAATATTAAATACTGATTTTTATTTGAATAGCAGAACAAATCCATAAATACCATGAGTGGTAGTGTGCTTTATGCCCCTGGGTGTGATGCTCCCATTGTCTGGAATTACTTCCTCCCCATTCATTTTTTCCTATGGTACCTGAGAAATCTATCCTGATGTTTCCGGATGGGCTTTCTGGTGTGTGTGTGTGTGTGTGTGTGTGTGTGTGTGTGTGTGTGTGTGTTGAAAGGAGGGGACCGCCAGCAGTAAAGTAGAGCTGTTAAAGGATTGGATGGGAGAGGGCAAGGCGATAATGAAATATGTAATGTGAGAGTGGAAGGTAGAAGTATTTCAGGAGAAAGAAGGGCAGCAAGAGGCAGTCAAGGGTGTTGAGGGAGCATAATAAAGGAAGGAGATAAATAAGAACATGATATAATGACATATATGATATAATGACACATATGAAAAGCTAATCATTTATCTAGTTCTAACTCTGTCTCGGAGTTTTTGGTTTCAGTGGGGGTAAAGTACTCACAAAGATATCTGACAGTGAATATATGAAATCCAATATGAAGCTTTACAACTTTTTTTCCAAATGCCTATTCTAACTGTATAGAAGTTCATTGAGTTACATGGACTTTGGTTCTTGTTAAATTTGTGTGTGATGTTTTTAAATTTTAATGTGTTATTATTACTATTTTAAATTTTAATTTCTTATTATTTTTCTATACAATATATTTTGGTTATATTCTTTCCCTCCCCCAACTAATCTAAATCCTACTATCTCCCTATCTACCCAACATCATATTCTCTCTTTTTCTTTCTCAAAACAGTAACAAGAAAAGAACAATAATGAAAATCAAAATAGATAAACTAAAATAAAGGAAAGTCAACAAGACAAAAAAAAAAAAAAAAGACCAAATCAAACAAAGGATGAACAAAGAAATGTATGGGTCCTTTTTGTGTTGACCAACTACTCCTGGGCATGAGGCCTGCCCAGTGACACTCCATTGGAGAAAACCGATTTTCCCTTTTCCAGCAAGTATCAATTTAAAATAGCTTCTTGCTTAGGGGTGGGACTTTGTGTGCACTTCCCCCAGATAATTGCTCAGCTTCATTCTAGTTCCCATTTATAACTTATGTATTAGCTAGTTTTCCCACTGCTATGATACAATTCCTGACAAAAGAGACTTAAGGAAGGAAGGATTTATTTTGCCCCACAGTTTGAGGCACTGGGTCACATGGTTTCTGCAATCAAGAAGCAGAGAGAGATGAGATCTGATGCCTGGTTCACTTTCAGTCTGGGCTGCGGCCTATGGGATGGGTCTCCCATCGTTAACTAAATCTTTTTGGAATTGTCTTCACAGACTTACCTAGAAACATGTTCCCAGAGTGATTTTAAAGCCAGCCCAGTTAACAGTGAAGACCAACCATCACATTTGACAATTTCTTTTTTAAAAAATTAGAAATATTGGAGCCATTCTGCTGGAACAAACTCCATAGAGCAGAGAGATTCAAGTCACTATTTTATTTGACAAGGACACAGTAGTCCAGAGTTCGGGGTCTCCAACCCTCAGCCAGGATACTTCTGTATCCCACATTCAGAAACCATTGCAGAGGCCCCTGAAATAAAATGCAGGAATCACAGCCCCACTGCACCCCTCCCTCTTCTCTGAGGCTTTGCATGAGGCCCTTGCTGTGGCTACAGAGGAAAGGCTCCCTCTGGTTTCCTTGGTCTGGGAGACAGTGTCTCTGAAAGCTGAATTGTTCGGCGAAGGCAGGGGACACATGGACATGCATTTCAGCTTTTGTAAATCAGTGGTACAATGAAACCCAGACAAAGGAATCACAGTTTGTGGCGATATTAACAAAAGCTTCTGAGCATAAATTATACCTTCTAGAATAATACAGTAGAGATTTTAAAATTGAATACTGTCTTTGTCATAAGAATAAAGTTCCCGCACACAGAATCATATCTGGTGGGGTGTTTCCAATTAATATGAGGGCTAAAGAATATAGCCTGGTGCCCTGAATTGAAAAAAAAGTGCCAAACAAATAACACTTCACACCAATAATTGATATGAGAAATAAAACACTAAATATATGGTTTAAATCATCAAGGTGACATGTACTAATTTTCAATCTTTTGATTAAAAATGCTTTTAATTTTGATTCTGTCTTTGAAAGCTTCAAAATGAAACTATAGACTACATTACTATGCTGAGGATTGAAAACTAAAATATGCTCAGTGACTCATATACTGTAGTAATAGACAAATGGTAAAGAATTAACATGAAAGTGTGATTACTTACAGACCTCCCATCTCATTCCATGTGGTATAAATACATGCTGGAGCCATTTTTTTGTTACCCAACTTCCTGACAAGGAAATGCTTCCTGCCCAGACCATTCTGCAATAGGTTATAGACCTTTATGTTGATCCACTCATCTTCAGATGGAGGCTGGAAGTCTACACCATCACATGGATGGCATCCTGCAAAAGCATTTGATTGTTGAATCTTTAATGGCAGAACTGAGTCCTTCTTCTTTTCCTTTCTTTCTTTTTTTTTTAAGGAGGAAATATTACCTAGAACCCCAGTGGCTCTAGGCCCCACCTGTGCAGGATATGTGGAAGGTAGTGGGTGTGTTTGCACCTGGGGCTGCATATTTTCTCTGTGTTGGTTCTACAACAGAATCACTTCTTAGACCTTCTTTTCCTCATTCTTTAATGTGTGTGTGTGTGTGTGTGTGTGTGTGTGTGTGTGTGTGTATGAGGAAACCAGAGAAAAATCTTGGATGTCATCCCCCAGAATCTCGTCCACCTTTATTTGAGAAACAGTTACTCATGGACCCACAGTTCACCAATTAGGCTAGACTGACTGGCCAGGAAGCCCGACCAAGCTCCCCTCCTCAACCTCCCCATTGCTGGGATTAACAGAATGCTTCACCACACCTGATATTTTTATGTGGGTTCTGGGATCCAACTCATCCTACATGTGAGGCAAGCACTTTATGGATGGACTATGTTCCCCGATCTTTATGTTTTTACTCACTGTGTGATCTAAAGAAAAGCTTTTAATTGCTTTGAAGTTTCTGTCTTCATCTGAAAAATAGGGGTGTAGATGAGAACTTCTCCCATGGGGTGAATGAAAAGACAGTGACTCTAAAGTTCACAATATGTGACTGGCCCAGGAGCTAAGGACATGCCCACAGCCTATGACATCTTTTCTTTCTCTTGATGTATTCTTCATTTTTAATCCCATCCATTATAGGTGGCTCATAGAAATCTCTAAATCTCTGATTATACCTTACCAGAATTTGATAAGATTCTTCTGAGATGTCCACTATGTTCTAGAAAGCTCATGGTGTTCCTTTGTCTGGAACTAATCATCCCATCTTTAATCTACCTAACCCTGATCTTTCTAAGCCATGAAGAATTTAAAAGGTAAGAGTCCTTGGCAGGCAGATTGCCATATGGCCCACAAGAGACTAAGCAGGACACCTCTTCTGAACATCTAAGTCTTAATGGAAGACATTATCATCTGCAAGTTAGGTCTTTTCTCTGAGTGACACCATCTAAGGACAGAGCTCTCTTTTCAATCACTTGGCATTTCTCACCAGCTAGACAGTGCAGACACTCATGGAGACCAGTGGGAGGTGAAAAGTGGCCCTGATTCTGAGCATGGACAACACCCTCATCCAGTGGCTGCTTCCCCTTCCAGAAAAATCTCTCCCCACCTGCTTGTCTAGATTATCTTCCCCCATAGGAAAGCCCTTGCTTGATTTCTCATTTTTATTAACCTCTTTACTAGCAGTCTTTCCCTCCTGACAAAACTATTATAAACACTATACATGAAAATATGGAGCACGGGGGGGAGGGGAGAGGGAGCTAGGAGAATGAGAAGGGGAGAAGAGGAGGGGTGAGGAGGACATGAGGGAGCAGGAAGTTTGAGTTGGGGGAAAAGTAGGGGACAGCAAGATAACAGATACCTTAATACAGGGAGCTATTATAGGTTTAAAGAGAAGTCAGGAGCTAGGGAAATGTCTGTAGATCTATAACAATGACACCAACTAACAATCTAATCAACAAAGGAGAGGCTACCTTAAATGCCCTCCCCTGATAATGAGATTGATGACTAACTTATATCCCATCCTATAGCCTTCATCCAGCAGCTGGTGGAAGTAGAAGCTAAAAGCTGAACTGAACTGGAATCTAGTTGCAGAGAAGGAGGAGTGATGAGCAAAGGGGTCCAGACCAGGCTGGTGAAACCCACAGAAACAGCTGACCTCAACAAGGGAAAACTCTTGGTCCCCAGACTGATAGCTGGGAAACCAGCATGGGACTAATCCAGACCCCAAGAACATGGGTGTCAGTGAGGAGACCTCAGAAATCTATGGGGCCCCTTGTAGTAGATCAGTACTTATCCCTAGCATAGGAAAGGACTTTGGGAGCCCATCACACATAGAGGGATACTCCCTGAGCCTAGACACACAGGATGGGCCTAGGTCCTATCCCAAAGGATATGACAGACTTGGAAGACCCCCTATGGAAGGCCTCAACCCCCCTGGGGAGCATAAAGGGTATGGGATAGGTAGGGTGTTAGTTGGGGGTGGGCAGGGGAGGAGGGGAGGTAGAGGGAACTGGAATTGATATGTAAAACAATCTTGTTTATAATTCAAATAAAAAATTAAAAAAAGAAAATATGGCATTTCCCCCAAACAAAACGTTTAAAGGAACTACCACATACAATCTAATAAGATCTACCACTGAACTGCCAATTTATTCTTTATTATTACTAATTCTTAAAAATGAGCATCATTCTTGTTAGGAAACCCTGAAACCAGGGTTTCAGTCTAGACCTTAGGATATCCTTTGTTCTACTCCCCACACCAGCTCTTGGATTACATATTAGGGTGCAGAGTGCCTTTGCAGCATCCTTAAAAAAAACAAAAACAAAAACAAACAAACAAACAAACAAAAAGACTCTATTGCTCCTATTTTACAAAATGGTGAAACTCTCTCTACCCTTTTCTCTGCTGGTGCCATCCTCCATCCTTTCTCCATCCAAATGCCCTTGATGTTTATTCCTGGAAGAAGGAGTCACTCAGTGAAACATTAATTTGCTTGAGTGGCTAAGTTTCAAATTACTTTGAAAACAAGGTTTCTCTGGCCTGTGCTGTCACAAAATGCCACGAGTCTTTGGTATAGTATCTTCACAGAACATCTATATGCTTCCTCTTAAAGATTTTTTTAATGTGTATGTGTGTGGGGGGGATGTGCCTATGCATGAGTGTGTGTGATGCATGCGTGTGTATGGATATGCATGCACGTGTGTGTGTGTGTGTGTGTGTGTGTGTGTGTGTGTGTGTGTGGCTTATGTGTGTGTGTGTGATGTGTGTGTGTGTGAGAGAGAGAGATAAAGAGAGAGAGAGAGAGAGAGAGAGAGAAGAGAGAGAGAAATATGCATGTGTGGGGTATGAAGCTTATCAATTTAGCTAGACTGGGCAGGAAGTCTCCGAAGTCTTCTTTCCTCTATTTCCTTTGTACTGGGATTATAGGCACCAGTGGTTGTTCCAGGATTTTTTTTTTTTACACTCCTGCTAGGAATCCAAACTTACATCCTCAGGCTTGCACTTCAAGCCCTTATGAACTGAGCCAACTCCTCAGCTCCCATCCCCTGAAATATTAAAATGCTCAGAATTTATTAAAAACCATTGATTAAAGTCAACTTGAAAGTGAAAGTACTCTGGTTTTCCATCCTTTCCTATGGAAACCATTCATCAATAATGATTACTTACAGGTATGGCAAGATATCTCATATGTGCAATAGTGACAAACCTGTTGTTGGGTCAACCAATTGCTTTCTGGTCAGGTTGAACTTAAGGATTTCTCCACAGAAGGAATTGTTAATATGATAAGAACCCAGGAATGTATTACTCAAAGGTCCCAAATGTAAGCCTATTACTATTAGATAGACATAGTATTATTTCAGTGGAGGAAAGCAAAGGAAATCTCTCAGACCACATAAAAAATGTTTCACCACACACCAGCCTACCGACCAAGGAAGTCGTTGGAAAAACTTGTCTGTTCATCTTTTTTTCAGTGGTTTGCTGCTTGCTGAGGATTAATTGTTGCCTTACAAGGTCACAGAAATAAACTTTTAAGCATACAAAGCCCTCCCAAAATGATACCAACATCAACGACAATTTGTATATGTATGTGTAAGGGACTGAAGTTGATGCAAAAAACTCACAACTGGTCTAGCAGAGAATAAATGTCTATGGAGTGCTTGGTCACAAATGGGACATTTACATCACATCCCCAAGTCTCGGGGCCATTGTGGAAGAGGGACTTCAGAAAGATTGCAAAACACAGAGGTCAGGAAGGACCAGAGGGAAACAGTGTTTTCTGGACATGACAAAGTCAATTCACTCATGAACTCTGAGCAGTTGTGTTTGCCTGCCGAAATTCTGTCCAACATAGCAGGGGAAGTGCTGTTGATAGTTGATGGCTTCTGGGGAAGGGAGACTCAGTTTCCTTTAAGGGTGTGGCACTGATAAGTTGACCACGCTCTAGTAGATGACTCTGCATGCATGAATTTATGGATAACACAAATTGGACTAGGTGGGTTGTTAAAAAATAACAGGGTATAAAATTGTGCAGATGAGGAAAGGAGGTGAATCTTAGAGGAATTAAGAAAAGGAGTGGGGGTGAATATGATTAAAATACATTGTATGGATGTATAAAATTACCAACGAATTAATCATAAAATACTTAAAAATAATTATTGTTCACCATTCAACTATAAGTCATCATTCATTTTCTTCTTGCCTATTTTCACAAAGAATCAGGAGCCACATACACAAGCTGCTATTGCAAACTCTGTGTGGCTGGGTCAGAAATGCATAGAGAAGCTAAGGCTACAGGTGAGGGAGATGGCTCAGTGGGTAAAGTGTTTTAGGCACAAGCTTAAGGATCTGAGTTCCAATCCCTAGGACCCTCACAAAGCCTAGAGGGGTAGTGCATATCTGTAATTCAAACACTCCTATGAGAGATAAGAAGCCAAGATAGGAGAATCCTCAATGGTTTGCAGGCCAGTTTCCTGGACCTGCAGTAATAAACAACAAAGAGAGACCTTGCCTCAAACAGGGTATAAGGCAAGGAATGACACCCAAGGCTCTCCTCTGACCTTCATGTGCATGCTGCAGCACACACATGCATGCATATGAACACACACACACACACACACACACACACACACACACACACACACACACACACACGAATGCATATGAACACACACATGCATGCATATGAACACACACACACACTCACATTAAAAAAGCTAAGGTTTCATCATGTCTTCCTCACCCTTCTTCTCCCCTTCTCATGATGGGACAGGGAGGTTGAGTTGGGGGAAGATAAGAAGAAAGCAAGATAAGAGATAATATAATAGAGCAATGTATTATAAGTTCAAAGAGAAATCAGGCACTAGGGAAATGACTGGAGAGATACAAAGATGACACCATATAATAATCTAAGTAACAGAGGAGAGGCTACCTTAAATGCCCTCTCCTGATAATGAGATTGATGACTAATTCATTTGCCATCACATAGCCCTCATCCAGAAGCTGGTGAAAGTAGAAACAGACACTCACAGCTACACCTTGAACTGAACTGAAATCCAGATGCAGAGAAGGAGGATTTCTCTGATGAGCAAAGGAGTCCATAACAGGCTGGTGAAACCCACAGAAACAGCTGACCTGAACAAGGGAAAACTCTTGGTCCCCAGACTGATAGCTGGGAAACCAGCATGGGACTGATCCAGACCCCAGGAACATGGGTGTCAGTGAGGAGGCCTTGGAAATCTATGGGGCCTCTTGCAGTGGATCAGTACTTATCATTACCATAGGAATGGACTTTAGGAGCCCATCCCACATGAGAGGGATACTCCCTGAGCCTAGACACAAGGGGGTTGGCCTAGGCCCTATCCCAAAGAATATGACAGACTTTGAAGACCCCCTATGGAAAGCCTCACTCTCCCTGGGGAGCAGAAAGAGTATGGGATAGATAGGGTGTTGGGGGGGGCAGGGAAGGAGGGGAGGGAGAGGGACCTGGGATTGACATCCAGGGCTTGGCAGGCTATGGAGCTTCTTCTGTATGTCCTTATAATATATATATATATATATATATATATATATATATATATATTACCTCATTCTTAAACAAATGCAAAACTTGGGTCTGTGAGATGTCTCAGCTGGTAAAGAAGCTTGCCACCAAGCCTTATGTTCTGAGTTTGAGTCCCTGGACCTACATGGTTGGTGGGGGAAGAGAACCAGCTCCTGATGGTTGTCCTCTAACCTCCATACATACACTGTGGTACAAGTGCACACATGCTTACACACACACACACACACACACACACACACACACACACACACACACAGAGTGCAAAAGATTATTGAAAAATAGCTCATAAGAAAATAGACTTATAGGTAAATCTGTGAAACTAGGGACCACTGAACAGTGAAGGGCACTTGCTGTCTTTGTGGGACAAGAATTTTCCCAGATGCTCTGCCGTGTTGTAGAGCAAACCTCTGGAAGTCTTCCGTGAGTGGAGGTGGAAAGTGTCAGGTGCAGGAGGTGAAGGGAAGAGTGTGTGAAGGTGGAGGGAGGCGAAAAGAACAGTGCTGTTAAGCTAGCGCCAAAGGTCAGACTGTGGCAGCTTCCCCGTGACCTTGGGTGCCTAACTCCTGTAGGCAGGGCAGAACTCTGCCTTGCACTGTCCTCACATTGTGCATGCTGACTGCTTTTCCTGAACGCAGACCCAGCTGCATCCCATGAGGATTCATGTGTGCTGTGGGTACAGGCCCGAGAATTGGGCCATCTCTAGAAGGTCACTGTCTTTCAGTGGTAGCGTTTGGTGGAAGACCGTGTGGATGCCTGTCCCTTGTACAGCTTTCTCATTGTGCCCTCTACTCACTGACTAGCTGGGTAAATCCCTTCAGTTCTCTTGGCTTCCATTTACTCACCAGATCCCGTGGTGGATCACCTGTAACTGTCTTCTACTGCTCTGTTATCTCTTCATTCGTGGTCACACCAAAACCACTCTTTCCTGTTTGACTTTCACATTCATTGTTCTGTCCATAAGGGTCGCTAAAGGGACACTAGCCCACTTGCCCATTCAGCATGTGGCTCTGGCAGGCCTTGCCCTTCAACCCCATTTCCTCTGCTTTGCTAAAAACTATTAGATTATATTCCTAAAGCTAGTCACCAAGGTCTATTATCTTATTTGGTCACTTCCTCTTCCTGAGGCTGGCTACCAAAGACCAGCAATCAGAACCCACTTTGGATCATCTAATAACATGTCCAATCAAAATTAAACACCCCATCTTACATGGGGTTTCCCCCGTTACCTTTCTAAACTGCCATTTTCCTGTGTACCACATCTGTCTCCTCTCTATCCAGAGCCAGTCCTTTGTCCCTCCAGGACACACATCCCTGCTCCCTTTCTCTTGTCCCCCCTTGTCCCTCATCTTTTCTATGTCCTTTACTACCTGTCCCAGCCCATTCTAACCCAGACTGCCCCTTCTTCTCATCTGAAGAATGACACCTGCAAGGTCATCTGCTGCTGTTTTCTGCCCGAGTCAGAAAGCAGCCACTTTAGCTTATTTCCCCACTTAATAAAGGATCTCTGTGAGAACAGGTGTTAGGGTGTGGCATGTGCCTAATCTGGGGTCCAGGAGGGAGCCCCCACTGTGTGGGGGGGTTCCCTTAAGTTGCTGAGTGCCCTAGTTCATAATTATCTCCACTTTATGATCAAACCAATTTGGCTTTCAGAATGGACTGTATTATTGAGATTATGTCTGGAAAAGGAAGGCAGACAATTGAGAAAATGTTCAGCCAGCTTAATAGTCACTTCCTTGATAACCTCTATTTTCTGCATAGATACCACTCTTTTCTATTTCACCTGCAATGTAGAGGAGATGGCCTTTGTGTTCAATATGGATTTTTCATAAAAGAAGCCAAATTGGGCCTTTTCATTTCTGTTGACTTAATAATGTTAGCATTGTTGTAAAATGTCAGAAGTTTCTTAGGAAACAGTTCAGGAATAGATATTGAATCAAGACTTGCAGCCTTTTGACACTCTAGGCCCTCATCAAGTTATCTGTCTTAAGGGTTAGTCATTAATGTTGGTAAAGTTATGCACAAACATACATTTCAGAGCTTTATATAAGATGTAAAGGAAATTGTAAATGTTGTGTAATGAAGAAATGGCTAAAATATCATTACACCTCTACTCAGCAGAATATTATGACCAATGAAACATAAAACAACATGAATACATTGTTAAACTACTGATGCACTTCCAATGTAACAAATGGCAATCGTATAATAGACTCATTATTTTGCACAATTAACCTCTGCTAATAAAAAGTAACAATAAGCAGAGAGCTAACATTGAGGAGGTGCTTTTACACTCACGTGTGATGGTATTTATTTATTTATTTATTTATTTATTTATTTATTTATTTTTCCAACTTAATAGAAGCTGCAGTAACCTGGGAAGAGAGAATCTCAACTGAGAAAATGCTTCCATAAGGCAAATCTCTGTGGGATTTTGTTGATTAATGATTGATGTGGGAGTGCCCAGCTCATTGAAGGTGGCGCCACTCCTGGGAAGTAGCCTTGGGTTGTAGAGAAAGCAGGCTAAGTGAGCTTCTCTATGGCCTCTGCTTCAATTTCTGCCTCTCCCCTCCAGCCAGGTTCCTGCCTTAAGTTTCTGTCCTGAGTTCCCTTCATGATGAACTACACATTGCAAGCTGAAATATACTCTTTCTCCCAAGTCATTTTTGGACATAGTATTTATCACCACAACTGGAACCTAACTAGGACAATATATAAACAAATGAAACATGCTACCAACTGGTGTGCATTCAGGCAAGCTATGATGTTTTGTAATGATATTGTAGTGGATTCACAGAAACCCTACATCCAGCACCTACATTCCCAAGTTATGGGTGAGAAAACCAAAGCTTAGACAAATTAAGGAACTTGTTCACAGTGCCAGGGAGAGACCGGAGCTGGGATTTGATCCCTGGTCTCTCTGATTCTAAAGCTCGAGCTTCTACAGTTTCTGACAAATGACTTGGGAAAGTTCTGGGGACTGAGGACTGCAAGATCAGATCCCAGGGAGTGGAGGAGATGACATCTTTGCTGAGGTGCAGGGGCTCGGCAGAGATGTGTTTGCTGAGCTGTCAGTCATTAAACTGGAAGGCTGGATGATTGCCTCAAGACTTGCTGCAAAATGAAGCACTCTCCTGAAGTCCTGTTTTGCAAATGAGAAGAACCCCTGCCTTGGCTTTACTCCAAAGAGGAAGAGATGGGTGAGGAGTGGGAATAGGGGTGCAGAGTGAAGGGTGGGGCCTTGCTTCCATGCCCACGGCAGGGACAAACTGCTGATCTTTGGAGAGCCCTTGGCCTTCAAGGATCACTCTCAGAAGGAGCAGGGTCCAGCTTTGACACTTTTACCAAGTGCCTCTGCTCCTCCTTTGTGTCTTTTTCTTTTAACATCTGCATGTGGATGTAATAAACATCTGCTGGGCACTGAGAAGAGGAGAAACTGGAGTGGTGTAAGTGAGCTGTTACTGCCTCTCTTCCCAGCAAGCATTAGCTGAGTAAAACATGTAGTCAATAAAACACAACAAAACAATAAAAACGAAGCCCTTTGGTGCTCTTGTATTGGGTGTTAGGCAACCCAGAAACCTGTGGTCATAAAAAGGGGAATGAGGGGAAACTTTACACTCGCAGGAACAAAGACAGCTCGGCACAAGGTTGAAAATAACACTAGCCTAGCTCAAGTCATACCCTTGGGCACCTGGAAGCAGTTAGGTTTGGAAGTTGCACAGACCTCAGGCTTGCTGCTCCCAGCTCTCCCAGGAATCTCGTTAGGGCAGGCAGTGCAATGTGCTTTTCATTAGGGAGCCCATTGATCCTACCCACAAAGATACATTTCTTTTCTTTCTTTTTCTCCAATGGTAAATTTATTAGCTATGAGCACAAAGATCATTTGCAGCCCCCCCCTCCCTTTTGGCTGGGGATGTATATGCAGGAAATTTGGAGCTGCCCTGGGTGCCAGCTGCCCTAGGCTACAGTTCAAGAAAGTAGTCTCGGAAAACTGCAAGGCAAACTTCAACACTTTCCTATTTCTGGTTAAGACTGGAAGAAAACTGGGAGGCTTTCCTTTATTGTTGGTGCTTTGTTAGGACTTGATATAAAGTAGGCCAGTGCAATTTGTCTATTTTGGGTCTTAGAAACATTTGTTCTTCCCACAAGAGGTATTTTAAATACCTTCAGACCACCACTGCAACCAACAATTCATTAAAATAGGCTCTTTGGAGCCCAATTTTAAAACAAAATGATGTTGATGATAATGATCATGAATGAATGAGGCAAGTGTGACTGTCCCATCTTTGGGCTTCAGTACTACTGGGCTAAGTAAACACATGAAGGTCCGAGTTGTGTCTTCCCTGCCTCCATCTCTCCCAGGATGCAATTCACTTTAATGGAAGAGAATCAGATTGAGAGAAAGAAAATAATCTTGGCCAAGTCACAAAAACTGAGTCACCAGGGAGGAAGGGCCATTCTGAGCCAAGCCTGCTGTATTTTCCCTCGGATTTGTCTCCTAGCCCAGGCCTAACTGGAATCATATCTAAGCACCATGGTAAATGTGCAAGGGCTTTGGTAAGCCTCAAAAGTGCTGGTTTAGTAAAAACTGCAAGACATTGGCCATGAACAGTCACAAGAATATAGAATCAATGGAGAGACCGTCCTTCCTCTTGGAGGCCTGTTTGCTAAATGCCTTCTGGGGTCATTCAACAGAGAGCGATGCTGCAAGAGACAGGAATAAAATGTCACTAGGCACATGATAGCATGTTGGATATTCTGTAAGTAACTGTGAGACCTTTGGGTTCTTCTGAAATTCGTGTTGTATGCCTTGGAACAAGTGTGGGTGTTGTTTAGTGATGTTTGTGGATGGGGTGGGGAGACTTTGCCACAGGCTACAGTTTTGTATTAGTGAAAGTGGAAAGAGGAAAGAGCCATGCACTGTGTATTTTGTCTTTTTTAACAATAGCTTTGTTAAGATCCTTTGCACTAGAGTGTAAATGAATGGGCTTGCACACACATGTATTTGCAGTGTTGAGGAGGGGTCTGAACCTAAGGACTGTAAGCATTTTGAAAAGAACCTGCATGAATATTTCAAAGGTATAATCTGAGCTTGTGTAGATAAACGTGCTATGGTGGTAGTAGCTTGTTTTGATCATGTTAATCCAATCGCTAAGCTTTGTGCTTTAATAATACTGCCTCTTGAGCTGGAAAAATGGTTCAATCATAAAGGAGCTTGCCGGCAAGCCTGAATATCTGGGTTCAATACCGAGACCCACAGGGTGGAGGGAGACAACCAATTCCCACAGGTTGTTCTCTAACCTCTAAATGTTCTGTTGCATCTGTACTCACCCACTAAATCAATCAATCAATCAATCAATCAATCAATCAATCAATCAATCAATCATGAACTAGAATTCCTGAGAAGAATCTGTGTTTAGAAAAGCTGATTAAAACTTAAGTGACGGTGGAAGGTTTGGGACATTGAAGGTGAAGAGCCTAATTACAATTTCTCTCTTCTATCTTTAGCCCTCAGCCAACCATTCCTTTTCCACATGTGTGTCAGGCCAACATCTGGGTAAACAGATAAATCCTTTGGAATGTGTTAACCAAACACTATCCTGCACCAATGGAAGGGCTAAGCATGCCATCAGATGAAGTCATAGTTGAGATTCCCCCACCTTGTGAGGCAACCCATGTTCCTGATGTTTCCACCAATGTATTTTTAAAATGCTTGATTTATAACTTTCTCAGTTTCCTCCATTAGACTGCCTCCATGTTGGAACACTCCATTGGGAGGAAGCCTACATGCTAAATGGCCACTCCCATTTTAGCTTTGGAGTAAACTCTCTATTCCCTTTGAGTGGAGAGCTGTGTTTTTGTTTTGTTTTGTTTATGTTTTTTAACTGACACAATAAATAAGTGAAATTAAAGAAAAATACTAAAAAAGAACACTGCCCCTCGAAGGTGCTAGATGGGTCTTCAGTCCACAGTTGACATTGGGGAACTAACTTCTCTGTTTTCCTGTGCTGCCTGTATGGATACTCTGGTTACACTAAGAGGACCTGTTATTAGCACTTTTTCATTCTGTAGAGAGATGGCTGGTGATGCACACTGAATTCTGTCCACACACATGAGCCACTCTCCTTCTGTCAGGAGTCCCTTAGTTTTAATCTTGTGATATAGCTGATGTAGTTCTCCTGACTTCTTTTTCCTGCCCATTTCATATGCTTATTGGTCCTGTCCTTACTATGGTATTGGGTGACAGTGAAGAGCTCTGAGAGGGAGTTCTCCCTGATGCTCGGAGAAACCATTACTATCTCTGTAACTGCTCCCTAGAAGTAACTCTGCTGTGGAGAGAGCAGTGACAGGGTGACATTGTCAAATCCCTCAGGCTTATGGTCCTGTACCCCCGACTCACCATTTTGTGTTGCATGCCCCGTAAGCTCCCTTCACACAACCCTAATGACATCTCGTTTCATAGGGAGCATTTAGTTTTAGCTGTAAATGGTTCCATCCACGCACTGCTTCCATTGTTCGTCCACCTGTTCTCGGCACACTTCTCTTTCCTTTGAAATTGATGCTTCCCTGAGTTAGCAGATGACGGCTACAATCCCGTGCACTGTGACAGTTTTTTCCCTACCCAAATGAGAATCTGAATCTGTGAAATGCGATGGCCCATTTCCAGGAGGGACTTATGAAGCAGGATTGAAAAATTGTTGAAATATTCCCATCTGGGACTTGGGCAGTGGGTGTATGCATTGCCCGGCTCTCACATTGAGGCACTGCATATAGATCACACCTTCAGTACCTTTTGTTGCTTACAGAGGGGAAATATTAAAAACATAACTGCAGTAGGATTTCTTTTAGGCCACCAGCCAGCTCCCAAATCATGACACAGAAACTTAGTATTAGTTATGAATGCTAGGTTTTATCTTAGCTCTTATTTTAACCTGTTTCTCTTTATCTACATTTGCCTTGGTCTTTTTATCTCTCTCTCTCTTTTCCTTCCTTCCTTTCTTTCTGTATGTCCTATTTTTTTTTCTGTGTCTGTCTGGCAGCTGCCTGGCTTCTGACCCCAGGCGTGCCCCTCTCTTTCTCCCTCATTTTCCTCTCTCTTTCTTCTCCTCTTATTCTCTTCTATTTATTCTCTCTGCCCACCAGCCCTGCCTATCCCTCTTTTCTCCTTAGCTATTGGCCATTCTGCTTTTTTATTAGACCAATCAGATACCTTATGCAAGTAAGGTGAAACAGCAACACATCTTTAAATAATTAAACAAATGCAGCATAAACAAATGTAACATCTTTGCCTAGTTAAACAAATACTCCACAATACAGAACCCCAAAGGCATTTAAAGGAACCCCTTACAAGAGGGAAGGGCAGTGAGAATAACAGCTCAGAAAATCTGACCATGGATCTCTGGTACAAAAAGTGAATCATTTATTTGAAACTGACTAGATGCTAAGTGTGACCCTCTATGCCATACTTGACTTGCCAAGCAAGACCAAGTTTCTACTAGACAATTGGCCCAGATCATTTCATTGAGTACTCATAAAACAATGAAAAATTATGACTTTTTTTGTAGAGAAAAACACAGAGCTGAGAGATTAAACAATTTACCCAGAAGTACACAGGACATCAGGGCTTAATTTCCAAGTCCAGGCTCATTCCCAAATCTGTGCTTATAGATGGTGAAATGAGGCAGCCTATTTATCTTAGAACTATGGTGTCTTCAAATGTCAAAGGGTCTTTTGAATTTTTGGTATTTGGGGTTTATAAAAAAGATATTCCCAGGTGCTGATGGTCTTGGCAAAACATAGCCAATCCTTGAACACTCTACAGGTGCTGGGGTTTAGTGTCAGCAGGCTTGAGTTAAGAAGAACACATCCTAGAAGAATCAGGAAGTGCTGTCTGTCAGGTAGCAGTGACCTGTGCTGGGACCACGCTTAGGAGAATTGAGCCTTCTCAGTATCAAGCTGAGTTCTCGGAAGCAGCTTCTATTTACATGGCACTCTGAGCTCCTAGATGAGGTCAGCTCTTCTTGTATGTATTCCTATAGCCTGCACATCTTCTTTGCATTGTTTAGGACATACTCATTATTTGTGTATTTTTAACTAGCAACTGCTTCTCCTGATAACCTTCTTAAGTTGACATTTCCATTATCAACTGGTGTTGATCTTGAGCTCAAGACATATATTTCTGAATGAAAAGCGACATTGCTCTTACAGCAGAGTGGAAAACACAGAGCAGCCCTATAGTGACAACAGGCATGGAAAATTTTAACAGTAACCATTGTGATGGGCTTGTTCTTCTGGTAGTGAACTAGATCCTCTGAAAGCCTATGTTGTTAAAATACAACCAAAGATAGCATGCATAACTTTAAAATTTGCTAGGCCAGAAATAAAACAAAGAAAATCTCCAAGGGCAAAATGAATTCAGAAGCTGAGTTGGTTAAAAAGAAACTATTTAGAGGCTGTGGCTGTAGCTCAGTGTAGAGTGTATGCTTAGCATGTGCAAGGCCCTGAGTTCACTTCTTAGTGCCCCCCCCCCCCGCAGCAAATGCATGAATGAATGCATGATATCTATTATTTACTCCTTCAGTCATACTGTATTGCTGTGAATGCTTTCTATTTTTTGCAGATATTTTTTAAATGCACTACAAAATATTGTGGTGTGGTCCTGGTTGACATTTACTTTCATATGTTCTGAATTTTTGCTATTTGGTACATTGAGATTTTCAGTTGCAAATTCTCTCTGGTGGACTGCATTTCTATTATTTCTATTTTTGAAAAAATAAGCTATTCCCGTACTTCTGGTGTGAGTATGGATCTGTGTGAATGTATGCAAATGTGTGTGGGTGTGCATGCCTGTGCACTTGTGAGTGTTGGGTGTCATCCTCTGTCACTGTCTGCTTATTCCTTTGAGGCAGGGTCTCTCCCTGAACCCAGGGTTGACATTTTCTCCATCAGACTGGAAGTCAGCAAGCCCCAGCCACTCACCTGTTTCTGCCCACCTCAGAACTGTGATTGCAGGGGTGTGTTAGACATCCACCTTGTTATGTGGAGGCTGAAATCTGAACTCCCGTTCCCAGGATGGCATAGAAGTGCTCCTAACATCAGCACCATCTCTCCAGTTTCCTCTCCCTGCTTCTCTTTCCTTAATGCATCTCTGTCCTTAGAGTCTTCTTCGTCTGGTATTAATATGTATATGTTTGCCTTTTGGAGTATGCAAACCATGCTAAACTGCTAAACCTTTTTCTGTCTTTCACTTTTAACCACTTTGTACCTTTATTATTATGGTGTGCTTCTGGTAAGCAGCACATGATTGGGTTAGAAGCATCTCATCTGAAGAGCTTTGTCTTTTGAGTGGACTATTTGTACATTTGTTTTGAGGTTAGTCTGGAGAATATGGTGTAGGATCTGAGCTATCGGAGTGCAGTCCAAATGAGTCCTTCAACCACTTTCCTGGCAGAAGAGGCCCCTTGGAATATCACTAGCTCTATTACGGAATCACTGGGGGCAGCAAGTTTAACACATGGTGCTTTTAAGACTGGCTTGTTGTCTTTAGTTTATATCAGTGCTGCTGCCATGTACCTACACGTTTATTCTCCTTTACTTTGGTTTTAAATTAATGTCTGCATTTAAGTGACTTTTTACATCTTTATTCATATACTTGAACATAAATTACTATCAAAATATTTTTGTTTATACAACAGAAATTAAGACACATGGCTAATTAAAGATTCTCCTCCAGTACCTTGGTATGATGGCCTAGGGTTCTAAGTTAATATTTTTATTTTGGTAAAAAATTATGTATTTTTAACACTCAATCATTTCTTATTTCACTAACTATAAATAATCTCTACAGACAATATTCTCTTGACACACATCTTCCTTTTGAATTTTTTTAAAATTTGGAATTATACAAATTTGTGGGGTTTACTTGATAATTTAGTATATTATGCAGTATATAATGATCAAATCAGAACAGCTAAGGTTTCTGTCTCCTTAAATATTTAGTAATGTTTAGCATGTAGTATTTATACATATTTGAAGGGTCCAGTGTAGGGGAAGCTGTAGCCACGCCTTCTTAGGGGCTGGCTACAGGAGTACCTGACCAGGCTTGTGAGGGCGTGGTCAGAGTGAGTAGGGGGACTGCGTTTCGTTTTCGGTTTCTCTTTGCTTCTTGCTGTACAGACTACCACCGGCTGGCTGGTTCGCTCTGTAAGTAAGGCTTTTCCCTATTAAATACCCTTATATTTCTACCTGACTCCGTATTGGTAATTTCCCACTATAGTCCAGTGTTATAGTTCAATGAATATATGCAATGTATATTAGTCAAATCAGAATAGTTCACCCCACTATTCTATAGAACATTTGTGCTTTTGCTTTCTACATAACTATGTTTGGTACCTGGTCTTCAATATCCCACTATTCCCTCATCACCTTGTCTTTTGCAGCCTGGGGAAATCACTGTGAGACATTCTTATTAACCTTTAAAAATTTTTACACACTAGAGAACATTTGATTTGCCTTTCTTCATCTAACATGTTTCGTTTGAAATAACATTTTCCAGTTTCATCCGTTTTTGTGAAAGTGGTAGAAAATCCTTCTTTTCTATAGCTGAGAAATAATATTCTATTTTATATTTCTATTTTGCTCATATTTTCTTTATCAATTCATCAGTTGATTGGCATCTAGGTGTTTACATGTCTTAGCACTGACAGTAGTTCAGCAAGAAACAGGGGTTTACATGATAACAGTGCTGACTTCCTCTGGATACATTCCCAGAAGTAGGATTGCTAGATAATATAATAGTTCTATTTTCCTTTTCTCTTTTATTTTAAATTTTTTATTATTTTTAATCTGTGTAGGTGTTTTGGCTGCATATATGTTTGTGTACCACATGTGTACCTGATGCACATGGGGACTAGAAGAGGGTGTTGGATCTCCTAGAACTGGACTTACAGATAGTTCTGAACCAGCCACCATGTGGGTGCTGGGCATGGATCCTAGGATCTCTGGAAGAGTAACCACTGAAACATCTTTTCAGCCATGTTTTTCATTTCTTAAGAAACCTCTACACTATTCCCTGTAATGGTTATATTCATTTTCAATTTCATTTACAGTGTCTACAGATACCCCCTTTTCTACATTTTTGCCAGAATTTTTCAATTTTTATCTTTCGATTAATTATCTCAAAGGGATGGGAGGATATTTCATGTGCTTTTGACCTGTATTTCCCTAATGGCTAATAAAGAAGAGCATGTCTTCAGGAATCTTTTGCCACCTAAAATTTGCTTTTCAAAGAGTGTGTACTGAATAATAGAGGAGCCAGAGAAATTCAGTCAACTACAGCCCACCTGTTTTATTTTTTCAAAGAAGCAAAAAATACACACCGGAGAAAAGATATCATCTTTAGCAGACGCTGCAGTGAAAACTGGATATCCATGTGTAGAAGAATGAAACTAGATCCTCATCTCTCACCCTTCTTAAAAATCAATTACAAATTGATCAAAGACTTCAGTGTTAGACCTGAAATCCTGAAACTAAAGTAGAAGTAGTGGCTAAAGTGGAGAGTAAGCTTCCAGATACAGACATAGGTAAAGGTTTATGAATAATCCTGCAGTAATTGATAAGTAGAAATTCAAGAAATGACCAAGTTTCTGTGCTTCAAAGTAAACTGTTAATTCAGAAAAAAAATCAACCTATGGAATGGGAGTAAATCTTTGTCAGCTACATCCAGCAGAGGATTAAGATACACAAATCTAGACTATACAGAGTTCTAAAAACCTGAACTTAAAGAAAGGGGACAGCCTGCTTATGAAATAGTCTATAGAACTGAATGAAGTTTTCCAAAAGAAGAAACACAAAACTAATACATTCTTTAAAATGTGTGCAACATCTTTAACCACCAGAGAAAAGAAAAGGAAATTGCTGTGAGATTTCATGTTACCTTGGTCAGAATGTCTATTATCAAGAAAACAAATGACACTAGATGCTGTCAGGAAAGCAGGGAAAGGGGAGCCCTTAGCTATTGCTGATAGCAGTGTAATGCGGTACAGACCCTGTGGATTTTAACATTCCTTAAAAAGCTGTTATATTACTTTTGGGCATATATACAGTGTCTCTTTACCTCAGGACAGAGATATCTGCATATCTATATTCTTTGTCACTTTATTCATAATTGCATGGATATGGAGTCAGCCTAGATATTCACCAAAGGTTGGATGGGTGATGAAAATATTGCATGTATATACAATGGGATTTGACTTATCTGTAAAGAAAAATCAAATTATGAACTTTTCAGGAAAAAGGATGGAATTGGAAACCATGCCAAATACCCAGGCTTAGAAAGACAAAGGCCATATATTCTCTGTCATTTGTGAGTTCCAGCTTCAAATTTTTAAATTTGTGTGTATTTCTTGGAGTGTATTTGGAGACCAGAAAGCTAGAAAGTGCCTGTGAGAGGTGAAGGCAAAGAGGCTTTAAATGAAGGTGGGAGAAGGTGATAGAATGCCTGTGATTGAAAGTAGAGGGGAATAATGATGGTAGACAGGAGAGAGAAGAGGTTGGAAGGAGGGGTTAGCCAAAACTAAATATGTATTAAAGCCACGTGGAAGCTTACTACTGACTTGGTATAATGTTCATGTTCACTGTAGAGATTTGTCACTCACATTGGTTTAATAAAATGCTTATTGGCCAGTAGTCAGGCAGGAAGTGTAGGCAGGGCTACCAGACTAGGAGAATTCTAGGAAGAGGAAAGGCAGAGACACAGTCACCAGCCAGACACAGAGGAAGCAAGATGAGAAAAGGTACCAAGCCTTGTGGCTAAACATAGATAAGAATTATGGGTTAATTTAAGTTGTAAGAATTTGTTAGTAATAAGCCTGAGCAGTCGGTCAAACAGTTTATAACTAATATAGGTCTCTGTGTGTGTTTATTTGGGACTGAACAGCTGTAAGGCCAGGTGGGACAGAAACTTCTATCTACATGCTAATTTGTAAAGTAATTAAAAATATGATTTTTTTTAAGTAAAAGGAATTTGAAAGGAGGCATCCTACATAGGTGGATAATGCTATTCCCAGAATTCATAGACAATTAAATGAAAATCCTAGTGCCAGATGTGAGGTACCACCTTATGAATTTGGGTGTCCCAGAGGTACTCAAAATAAAACAACCTATTGCCTTTGCTCTTAGTTTCCTGCCAGAACCAATGGTCATACTCCATTGCTGAAGACACCACACTCTTTGTCTGCAGGGCATAAAGGAATAGTGAGTCAAGCTGGAACTGATTTGGGAGCTTTCTCCCTGCTGGGTAGCCTGAAGTCTACGCAGGC
The DNA here is from genome assembly GCF_003668045.3 of Cricetulus griseus. Lineage (NCBI taxonomy): Eukaryota > Metazoa > Chordata > Mammalia > Rodentia > Cricetidae > Cricetulus > Cricetulus griseus. Next base: position 114,561,813 of record NC_048596.1, on the reverse strand, counting down.
TATTGGGAAAGAAAAGTTATCAACAATCTCATCCAGTATGAATCCTGAGATCTATAGTAACAATCTACCAGGAAGATGTGACTTCTGGTACAATAATGATAGGAACAGTGAGGGGGTAACTAACATCTTTCAGATTGGATTTGAAGCGTATTCCACAGGAGGGAATGGATATTCGGCTCTGTAATCCTGGTCAAGAATCTGTCTGTGACTTGGAAGGTCCATAGGCCCTATTGAGGGATCCAATGTTATTGTTTTGATAAGTGGTCATGTCAAAATGTCTTCTAAATACTCATGTTTATATCCATAGGTTAGTACTCTGTTCAGTCTTTTTTTTCCCTCCATTTTTAATTTAAATTAGATATAAGATTGATCTGTTCAGTCCTCATCCGAAAAGTGTCAGTTAATACTGAAGACCACAACTGGCCAAAGTACACAAAGTCGATGATGGTAGAGTGCCCAGCTGTAAATGGCACATCTACAGTGTCCCCTCCAATGCCCAGAGAACATCCAGGAGGCAAGGCAGAAAGAGAACCAGAGGTTGGGGAGGCCGGGGGGGGGGGATGTGGCCAAGCATTCTAGATATGACATGGTTGTTGTACCCACGAATCCACTCATGGGGTGCTGATCTGCATGAGACCTGCACAAAATTAGACCCTTCAACATTTCATCACAGATGAAGGAGGAGTCTGTGAGGCCCCATTACTCCCTCAGGAACTATTGATAGTTAATGGTTGTTGGGGGAGAGGGTGACATTTTAATCAGTGGTGTAGCCACTAATGTGTTGCTCCTGCTTTAGCAAATAACATCCTTAATCCCCCACCTGCCCATAAAGTGTTGATCCATAGCTTTAAAAATCAGATTATTTGTATTTTTATGATTGAATTTTAAACTTCCTTATATATCCTGTATATTAATATTTTATCCAATGAATAGTGTGCACATTAAAAAAACCCTTTTATGGGATCTGGACTCATTATCCTGTTTCCTTTTCAGTTCAAAGTTTAGCATAATAGTATTTGCCTATTTTTTGTTTGTTTTTTTGGTGCCTTTAAAGTCTTATATAAATTGTTGGTGCCTATACTCATGTTTTCTTCTAGGAGTTTCATATCTTACATGTAGACAATCCAACCATTGAGGTTGATTCTGTATAGTGGGAGTGATGGAGATCAAGTTTCAACATTATATAATATGATTATATGATTTCTCCCTCCCCATTCATCAAAAATGCTCTCTTTTCCCCAGTGTATGTTTTGGGCACCTTTTTCAGGCATGAGTCAGCTGTAAATGTGCTGGGTGCTTGACATTCCATTCTGCTGTTCTCATCTCTGTGTGTTTTAATGCTGCTGGTCTGTCTTTTGATTACTGTAACATTTTAGGATATTTTGAAGTCAATAACATGGCACTTCTGGTTTTGTTCTTTTTTGCTAGAGATTACTTTGGCTATTTTAGAGAGACTTTTGTACTTCACATGAATCTTAACATTGTGTTTCCTAGTTCTATGGAGAACTAACTCCATAGATGGCAGTTTGATGGTGGATGTATAAATATTGCATTGGATATGAAATTGCCTTGGTTGTACTAAGGACAATTTAACAGTGTTGGTGCTTCCGTTCCAAAAACAGGGGCCTTCTTTGTTTTTGTGTCCTCTTCAATTGGTCTCATTGATATTTTATATTTTCACTGTAGACATTTCCTTGCTTCCTGGGTGAAATTTATTCTTAGGTATTTTGTTTTCTTCACAGGTACTGTGAACAGGATTGCTTTCATAGAGCTTTTTGTTTCATTGTGAGGCGGGCAGGGCTGCTTGGCTTTCCCATTTCTCTACTTTATCATCATTAAGTATTCAGAGCTGTGTAAGTGTGTTGAAGTATTTCTCTAGCACCAATCAATATGTCACAGTGATCCCAAGTCCTCACACAGGTTTCTATTCATACTTGACCTTTAATTGATTTTAAAAAATAATGTATCCCTACTCCACACTTAAAGAATAATCATTTCTGGGAAATGGGCCAACCATTCAGATGGTGACAGCTGAGCAGTTTGCACTGTAGGATGGCTGTGGATGGGAGAATTGTGAAGCAAGGCTGGCAGATGAAAATTATCAGACTCCAGCAAGATTGTAGGGCATTCCAACCACGTGAAAGGACACATGTAGTCTCAGGTATGGAAAACAACAGCGAGTCCCGGCATCTGCATCTGAACTCAGGTCCTCTTGCTTGGGAAGGGTGGGAGCCTGCGGCTGATCTGATGAAAATGACTGGCAAGTCAGGCCTAGTCTTGTTCTGGCATTTGACATCTTTCCTTTTATTTTCTTTTTCTAATTTCTAACTGTATTATGTTTTAGAATCCAAGGACTGGCAATTGTTGTTTACAGATATTTACTGGTTTGATCCAGTAGAAAACCCTTTAACACTGGGCTTGGCTGTGTCATCTCTTTCCAGTTAGATGTTGGCAGACTGCTGTAACAAAAGTTTAAAAGACACATTTACCATGGGGCTTACTTTCTGGTATTTCTTTGTTCATCCTAGGAAGCACACGCCTAGGTTATCCCACCAATTCTGGACATGTGGAGCAGATCACCACCAGCTTAGGCCTCCAGCCAAGCCACAATCATGCCCACACCAAACTCCAGGCAAACCACAATGGCTCTAGGCAGCTGACCAAATGCAAGAGTCACCTAGCTGGGACTAACACACATCAGTCAGGCTTCCACAGATCTACAGGTGTGTGTGTGTGTGTGTGTGTGTGTGTGTGTGCTGAGCAAAATAAATGCCTGTTTTGTTATGTTAGTGAGATTTACCAGCTATTTATTTGTTTTTACAGAAAGCTAACCAAAATACTGGAGAGAAAATCTGTTCCCTCTTTCACTTTCTCCTGATGTCACTAGAACCTGACTCATGCTGAAAACCTGGTCATTTTCATTCTTACTACTGTTATTCTGTCATGAAATCTTTTCTTGCTTCCCCTTCAAGCAGCTGCCTGGCATCCTCATGCCTGATTAGAACTCTTTCTTTCTTTATCTCCTCTTCCTTTTGTTAGGTATCACTAGGTTGAACTCTATAGGGCAGGGGCTGACCACTGGGTGCTGTTCAACTTTACACTTACCTGAATATCTACCTCAACACCTAGTTGCTGGGTTTTGTCCATTAAACATAAGATTCCTCCCCCCAGCTTCCTCTTCTTTATTCTTTTCCTCCCCTTGTGTCCCTTCCTTCCCAGTGAAGCAACTCCCAGGTATCCTGCATGCTAAGCAACCACTCCACCATTGAGTTACAATCCCCCACAATTTTTCTTCCATCATCAAACATCAATCCCCTTTGAAACTGTTTTTTTTTTTTTTACTTTTTTTTCTTGTAACACTTTTAAACCTTGCTGTTCTTTCCTAAGCATCCAATTATTAATTAGAGTGTACAGAAACCAGGATTTGTATATTGGATAATTCCTGTTATATTGTGACACGTTCCCTTCAATGCCAGTGTGGGATGTAGAAGTGGGCAGTGATGCTACTCTTTTCTATTCTGCTATGAGTATTTGGTAACTACCTACCCCTTTGTGAGATGACATAAAATGGATTCTTGATGGGCAGTAGAGAAACACCTGGGACATAAAAGTTATCAACTTTTCCCAGAAATAAATGGGAAAGAAGAGAGACAAGACTGAGCTATCTGATGTCTCCATAGGAGCCTACAGGATATATTGTTTCATGGGATTTCTATGGTCAGACTCTCATCCACTGGGCTAGTAAGCTGGAATCGAAGGGATTATGTTCTATGACCAACTCATAGCTATTGCTCACTGGATCTTTTTTTTATCCTATGCTGTTTGTGCCTATTTATTTACATGGTATTTCTCCAGGGCTTCCCCAGCTCATTGCCAGTCCCATTCAATATTGACTCTTCTCGGGCCCGCCACCAGGGTATTACCCTCCTATCTTGTCAGAACTGCTTCTGTCTGAAGCCAGCAGTAAACATTAAGAGCCATTCTTACACCTTTAAATGAACATGAGATGTTACCTTCTTTCCAAGACCTGTGGCTGTCTCCTGTAGCTGTCCGCCACCGTCTACTAAATCCCAAGGTTTGATTCATTCATTTACTTCCACTCAGGGCTGTCCAACACTCCCTGGCTGGGCATTTGACTTGGCAAACACTGTGAGCAAGCGTGAGGTTATTTTCAGAGTGATAAATGTTGTTCCCTCAATGGAAAATATAAATTGGTGATGGATTACCCAATGCTCCTTGCTTACTTTAAATCGAAACATTCTATTGAACTTACCCTAACTGCAGAGTTCTTATAAATAAACAATCCTTCTTGGATTTTTATGACTGTGGGATTGCCGCCAAGTACAGGCATTCCTAGTCGGTGGCCTAAAAATGGAGTGAAATAGAATGGAAAGCAAGCACGGAGGGTGATAGAAAGAGCGATGATAATGCTATTTTCCTTGAGAGCGATCAGGCTGGGTCCCTGGTTGCTTCTGAGAAGTGCTCTACATCCCCACACCCAGGGGAGTCCTCCATTAAGCAGGAAGCCAGTTTGCCAGGAGCTGTTGCAGCCCCTGAAGGTTGCTGGAGAGGGAAGAGAAGAGCGAAGAGCGAGATCTATGGCCTCACTCAGCTGGTGTGGGAGGCTGTCACCAGTCTCCCTGGCACTTTGGAAGAATAACCCTTTCTCTTTGGAAGCTCAATGTGTGAAGTCAACTGTCTCCTAATCTATCCCCACTGCTGGGACAGTTCCAAGGTTTTGGATTAAATACTTCAAGCACAAATCTCTTTAAATCTTTCCTAAGAAATTATGCAAGACTCTCGGGGGAAAGATTCTCTCTCCCAGGGAATTAAAACCTTCTTCTCTGTTTGCTCCTTTGTGAACAAAGTAACTCAGGGTCCTACTCTCTAATTGGCTAATGTCATTTGGTCCCTGCTGGGAAGCTGCTTAGAGGGGCCTCACACTCTCCCTGGATGGCCTCTTAGCTGGCCACCAAGGAGTCTGGGTTCACCAGTTATTTATTTTCTGCTTCTATTATTCATTTGGTGGAGGGACCAGAACTGAGAGTCACAACCTAAACTTCCATGGTATGAAAAGTCAAAGAGAATTGTGGGGCTCTCAGCTGCATTGCTTTATGACAGTTGTCGAATGTGTGCTTGGAGAACTAGGTGTGTTTTTCTTTGAAGGAGAAGATATAAATATCTCTCCGTTGTTTAAGGAAAGAGGAAGTGATCTATGCTGTGCTGCTCTTGTTGGGGTGTTAGGAATAGAATTTTCTTAGGCTTCATGGTAACCTGAGACATAGCTCCCGGTCACCAATCACTGGCAGAAGGTTCCCTCCATATGTGCACAGGCAAGGTTCCACAAGAGACATTGACTCACATGCCTGAGTGGTGGCCTCTGTCTTATTGCTGCAGACTGTGGTGATGTTTTAAGTTGGGATGGAAAAGGCCCTGAAAGGAGGAAGGTGAAGAGAGCTGTGTGGCATTGAATTCACAACCACAGGACTTCAGAAGGGAGCGTGGGTTTGCTGCCTTGCTCCCAAATGAGGAAAGAAGGCCCTCGGTAAGGAGTGTGGGGCAGTCAACCAGGCAAAGTCTTGGTTTCTGCCTTGAGAATGTGATGCAGCCAGTCTTTGAGAGAAGGGAAATGTGGCTGGGGAGATGGCTTAGTGAATAAAGCACTTGCTGAACAAGTATAAGGATTAGAGTTCAGATCCCCAAGTACCTGTATAAATGGGTGTGCCAGCCTGACTGTAATCCCAGCACTGGGGAGGCAGGGGTAGGAGATCCCTGGGACAAACCAAGTATCTAGACTAGCTAAATTGATGAGCTGCAGGTTTAACAGAGACTTGACAAATAAAGTGGAGAGCTATGGAAGATGACACCAGGTATCAATTTCTGCTCTCCACATGCAGGCAAATGCATGTGTACACATGCCCACATACCTATGTGCCCACATGCCTGAGAGCATGCATGTACACATTCATTCACATACACACAACACATACACGAGACAGAGGCCTGATCATGATTGTTCTTGTCAGAAAAGGTGAGACTCTCAAACTGAGTCCTGGGAGAAGTGCTCTTTGGGGTAATTTAACCACTCTTCCATTCTGCATCTTCCCTGTTCTTGAACTCTTTCTGCAGGAGAACTAAGGAGCCTTGTGGACTGAGTGCTTTGTCACTCTGGCAGTTGGTAGAGCATGAGACTCTTAATCTCAGGGTTGTGGGTTTGTGCCCCACGTTGGGGGCCAAAATGAAGGCAAGGGTGTAATTATTTCACTAGACCCAAGATAAATGATAAATGGGTGTTTATTGGGGGAACAAATACACAGAAAAATACAAAGAAACATGGGAATGTTTCTCTGTCCTTCCTGCCAGATTGGCTGACCCACCAGAAAGACCGTACAAAGGAAAGCCACGCCTCAAGCTTCCCTCTTTCTGTTTCCATCTGCCTGAAGACACGCACAAGGGGTTGTGGCCACCATTACAAATTCACTGCAAGAGGCCTACACCCTGGGTCACCCCTCATCATGGAAGGACCTCCACTGAAGTCAAGTGAGATGATTTTAGGTAGAATACAAATGAGGAAGTTTTCATTTTAATGGTTGCCTGTTTTTGTTGTTTCCTTTTTGTGAAAACCAAATGAGAGCATTTTCCATTTACATCCAGTTAAATATAAAGCTGTTTTAAAAACAATTTTATTACTAGTCATGGGGTAGTGCAAACCTGTAAACTTAGCATGCCATAGGTGGGGACAGGAGCCTCACAAATGCAAGGATGACTGGATGACAAACAATAAGGCACAAACTGACACAAACCCAAACTGCAACCAACATAGAGGACATAGCTCAGTGTCAGACCACTTGTGAAACATATGAAAGACCCTGGGTTTGGTTTGAAGCCCTGCAAAAACAAACAAACAAATAAAAAACTAACAAAAACACTTCCAAAATTTATTTAATGGAAAAAATATCAAGTGAACTTAAATTCAATTACTAACGAGAATGGAGAGTGGTTGGTGACATTACAAAGCCTTTGGATGCCAAGGGACAGCGAAGTCTTGAGAAGGCCTGGGTCTTTGATGCAGGACATTAGGGATTTCTACCCCCACAGGGCCCTGGTTGACAGGAGAGGGTGTCATATATACCAAGTTACACCTCAGGTCAGAGGGAGTCACCAGCACCCTTCAGGATTTCTCTCTGGAGTTTGCTGACAGGAAGGAAAGGAAGACCAAGGAGAGCAAGGCTCCTTCCCCCATCACACCCCCTCATCAATACTCAGCCTTTCTGGGCCTTTAATTTACTCCTTATTTTCTGCAGGGTTCTGTTCTCTATGGTGCTATCTCTGATGTTGCTTCAGTTCCAGCTGTGTGACTCTGAGTCCTTATCTTTCCTAATAGAATTACCGGGTCAGGCCCGGAGGGACACACCTTGAGGGTTAAAGTTTTCTGAGCTTCTATCATTCTATCCAAGGCAGAGGTGATGTGTAGCAGAGCTTCCATGACTTGGAGCTGGAGCTGGGCTTAGCTAAGACAAGAGGTTCTAGGTGAGGGAGGTGTAGAATATTTATTTTTAAAGAGCTGCCATTCTCTGTGGCACTAGAGAGTGTCACCTATCTTTATACACACAAGCACACACAAACTCACACTCATATAGCAGGTACCTTCCCTTGAATGTAGTGATTTGTATAGTTGGGGCCATGGCATCTTAGATAGGTACTGAATTTCTCAAAGCCTGTTAGAGTGAGATGAAGGCATCTGAGTAGAGAAGATACTGCTCTTCTAGAGGGAATGACTAAGGCAAGATGTCTTCTTCCTTTTCCCAGCTGGACTCTGGGCAGATTGGGCCATCTGGAACCAGGTATATAGGAACACATTCTCGACAGATGCTTAGTTGCCTCAAGTGCTTATTGTGAACTGGTTAGTAAGAAACAAAGACTCTTGCTCTTTCTGCCTCTGGGTCTCTTCATCCAGCAGCTGATTCTTTCCCTTTGTGCTCTTTGATTACCTATCAGAGATTTATTTACATTAAATGCAGCAGAAGTGGAGAGAACCCGCCACCCTCCCTCTTGACCGTCAAGATCCTGTACCAGAGGTTCCACTTGCTACAGTGTTGAACCTGTCTTGATTGACACTTCGGTTTTCTAAATTCTTGGGTTTAGATAAACATGTGAAGAATCACACCATTGTGTATTGTGCTGAACAGACCCAGTATCCTAAAATCTTCTGTGCTCTGTGTTGTTTCGCTTTCTCTGACCAAAACCTTGACAATCACTTTATTATCTCCTCAGTTCTACCTTTTCCGTATTTCCACAAGGAATTAGGTAGAACATGGTTGATTGGCTTCCACATTGGCTCCTTACTTTCACTTAGTCCTATGCATTTACCTTCTTTTCATATCTTTTTACAGTTTTACTTTTTAAAATCTATTTTACTATTTATTTATGCAAATGTGTTCATGTGTTGTACACATGTGTGCTTGGAGGATAAAAGAGGGTGTCCTGGAGCTGAAGTTATAGGTGACTGTGAGACATCTGCTGTGGGTGCTGAGAACTGAACTTGGGTTCTCTGGAAGAGCTTCAATCACTCCTAACCTCAGAGCCACCTCTCTAACCCTTCATGTTCCTTTTAAAGTGTCAAATGATACTCTCTGGTGTAGATGTCCAGTCACTGTGGGACATGTTGTCTGACTCCACATTGTGGCAGTGGTGAATATGAATAAAAGTGTTGTAAACATCCCTGTACAGGTTTTTATTGTTTTTTAAAAATACATTTTCATGTCTTTTGGTTAAATTCTAAGATTCATGAATGCTGGATTTTGGGGGTTTTATTTGCTGTTTTTTTTTTTTTGGATTTTTGTGTATATTTGTGTGTGTGTGAGACAGAGAGACTCAAACTATCTTTTAAAGTGGCTGCTCCATTTTGCATGCCCACCAGCAATGAGTGAGAGCTCATTTGTTGTGAATTGAATATTTATGTACTCCTCCAAATTCATATGTTGAAATTCAAACCCTTAATGTGGTGGTAGGTGACTGTTTTGGAGGTAATTACATCAGGAGAGTGGAGGCCTCATGAGAGGGGCTAATGTTCTCAGAAAAACAAACAGTGCACCAGACAGTGTGCTTCCTCCAGGCTCTGTACCCCATGAGGACATAGGAAAAAGACAGGCATCTAGGAGCCAGGAAGAGCCCTCTCTCCAGACACCATATCTGCTTGGCCCTGACCCTGGCCTTCCCAGCTTTCAGACTGTGAATAAGAACTGTTTTCAGGTTATGCCCTGGTCTATAGCAGTTTTCAACAGCATTGGGGACAGACTGGGTGCTGTCCCAGGCCCTTGCCAGCATTTGGTGGATGGCCATAAAGGAAGAGTTTGTGACTGAGCCACATGACTATCCTCAGCGGCACACAACTCATCTCTGAGCACTGATCTGACACCGTGAGTGTTCAGATCAGAGGAAACAGGCTGGTCAGTCATCTGGGCAGAGTGGAAGTCTAGTGAGAGTAAGGTAACGTGTATGGTGAGTCAAGAGATCTCAGGGTCCTGTTCTGGCTCTGCTAGCACTGTAGCTCATTCTGCTCCAAACTTGGAGTTTCCCATATTTAAATGAATTTTTCTTTTTCACCAGGGTGGGGCCCTAGTTCTGTTGACTTGCAACAGCCTGGGATTCAAGGTTGTTTGCTTGGAACACTTTGTTCCTACCATATTGCTTGACTATGCTGGAAAGAGTGACTCTATCTTCCCATTTTCTTTAGTCTCTCCTACTCCCTTCTGGTTAGTTTTTGGAAACTGTGACCAACACTCAGGTGAGAACTTTTTTTTTTAATTGATTTTTTTTATTATTTTTAATAAAATCTTTGTGTGTATCTTTGTGTGTTCGCATGTTCACAGAGGCCGGAAAGGGTAGTAGCAGATCCATTGGAGCTGTAGTTCAGGGGTTGTTGGTGCTGGGAACTGAGCTCAAGTCCTCTGAAAGAGCAGAGGGTGCTCTTAACTATGGAGCTAACTCCAAGCCTCTAAGAGAACACCTTTAAGGGAAAACTGTATTTGATTTGACTCATGTTTTTGGAGACTGTAGACCTGTAGCTTCTAGGTCTGAGGTGAGGCAGCATGTCACAGTAGGGACATGGGTTGGTCCTGTGCTGCTGCCGAGATGTTCATCTCATGAAGAGCTCTCTCTTTCTCTGTCTCTCTCTGTCTCTCTCTGTTTCTCTCTGTCTCTCTCTCTGTCTCTGTCTCTCTGTCTCTGTCTCTCTCTGTCTTTGTCTCTCTCTGTCTCTCTCTCTCTCTCTCTCTCTCTCTCTCTCTCTCTCTGTGTGTGGTATGTATTATCTTTTAAAGGTACACTCCCAGTGTCTTATTCCCTCCACCTGGGCCCATCTCCTAACATTTTCCACCACCTCCTCAAATAACACCACTAACTGGAGGCCAAGCACTGTCAGCTCACGAGCCTATGGCTCTTTCATATCTGAACAACAGACCTCCCGTCTGCTCCAGACTATATGGGCTCCTTTCCTTATGCATATTGCTTATATTTTTCTTGTCACTCACTCAATAGCATTTATTTCTGTTTCCCTGGCCCGGCCCAGGCTTTCTGAGGACATGTCTGAATTGCTTCTATTATCTCTTCTGTCCCCAGCACAGTGTCTAGCCTGGAATGGGGACTTTATATATTTTTAATGAATGATAAATAAAGGAATGGATGAAGGAATAAACAGGTCAAGAATTTATTTTTTTCCATTTAACAGAAATCCTTTTCTGAAGACTACATATTTGTCTTCTTAGTTTCTCAGACCTCAGTTGACTCTCTTTATGATTTTGCAGGATAATTTGCATAACCATGGGAATAAATACCTCATGTGTAGATGAGGGTAGGGTTTTGATTTTCACTGGGCTGGCTTAGCCTTACTGTGGAATTATTAATATACTCCATGCCTCTAGACAATTTGACAAGAAAGATAATACAAACTAATAATCATTAAAATTATACAGAGACTATTTAGACTCCTTCCTAAATTCATGCTTCGGGGATTCACTTGAAAGAGTAAATGAGAACTCAGCTGATAGCTCCAATCCTGTCCTAGGGGAATTCACTCCCTAGACTCTACAGGAGGCTTTTAATTTAGATGCAGCTATAGTTTAGACTAGGTGGGCTCCTTAGGTGGGAGAGGGAAGGGAAGAAACATGTTCCAGCTCAGACTGAGGGGATGGGGAACGTTCTGATTTTAGGGACTTCTGGTTTTATCCTCTAGCCTGACTTCCTTGTGCTTGGAGCATGTAAGGAGATCAAGGAACAAGAGCCAAGCCTTCCCCAGCAGCTAAGAGTGTAGGGCTAACACCTGCAGCTTGATCCTTTGGAAGTGGGTTGCAAGTAGACCATGAGAAACGTACAAACGAATGTGCTGTTGACAGGATGCATGATGGGAAACGGGAGCATTCTTTGGACACTACTTCCTCTGAGTGAAAAACTGACAGCAAGAACATCAAAACGTGTGTCCCTTTCCTTTCTTTCGGTCACGGGATCTTATGTAGCCCAGGGTGGCCTCAGATTCCCTAGTCTAGATTGGCCTAGAACAACTGATCCCCTGCCTTCCCTTCCCACCACTCCTGTTCGTTTGTTGTTTGTTTTCCTGTTTTGGAATGAGACAATAGTGAAACACCCACACTCTGAAATTGGATGTGGAACACTGAGGAGACATCTTTAAAAATGTTTTTTTAATCTTAAAGATGAAACAATTTGCATGTTACACAGGTTTTTTTTTTAATGATGATGGTGATGATGATGATGATGATTTTTATGTCCAGACTGCAGTTTCCCCTCCCTCCTCTCCTTCCCCCTACCTCTCCTCTCCTCACCTCCCCTCTTCCTCCCTGAATCCACTCCTGCTCCATTTCTCTTCAGAAAAGGGTGGGCCTCCCATGAATATCAACAAAACATGGCATATTGAGTGGCATCAGACTAGGTAGGCACCTCCCTCACATTAAGACTAGACAAGGCAACCTAGCATGAGCAATAGGTTTGCAAAAGCAGACAAAAGAGTCAGAGATAGCCCCCATTCCCACTGTTAGGAGTCCCACAAGAAAACCAAGCCACACAGCTGTTACAAATGTGCAGAGTTCCAAGGTTGGTCCCATTCAGTCTTCCTGGTTTTTGGTTCTGTCTCTGTGAACCCCTATGAGGCCTGGTTAGTTGATCCTGTGGAATTTCTTGTGGTGTCCTTGACTCCTCTGGCTCCTTTCATCCTTCCTCTCCTTCTTCTGAAGGATTCCCCCATGTGGGTCTGCATCTGTTTCTATCAGTTGCTAGATGAAGCCTCTTTGATGATGATTGGGCTAGGTACCAAGCTATGAGTATAACAGAATATCATTAAGCATCATTATGTTGACTTTTTTTTTTTTTGCCAGTTGTGTTTGGTTCTATCCTAGTTCTCTGGGCTATCTAGCCTCTGAATCTTGGTGCTCCAGGAAGTTACACCAGTTCTTAATTGAGGGCACCTGAGGGGATGTTTGGCACTATCTGGGGACTGAACATCTTTTAAGTGTAGCTGGGAATGCTGGGAAACTCCCACAGTCCACAGAGAAGCACAGTTACTGCAGATAATCTGTTAGCCCTTGGACGCCAGCAGTTTATATCTGTTGAGAATCTGGGTCCACTGTGCTAGAGAAAGAAAGACAAGAAATTCCAATACTTACCTGGCTACATTGTCCTGAAGCACATACTTGTCATGGGGGCAGGCTGAGACACAGTGGAACTTCAGTGGACAGCTGAGGGGATGAGGTAGAAGCCTGTCCTGGCAAGAGGTCACCTGGCTTTGGTGCTGCTCTCTGTGGAGGCAATGGTTTCTGTTAGATGAGAAGTCTGGTAGGTTCTAGAAAGCTATTTATTTACTTATTTTTTCCTAGCAGGTTGAATTTGGTGCATGAAACATGGAGCTTTTGTTTTGTAAAAAGAATCTTAACCTTGGAGTTGGATACTGTTGGACTTGCATCTGAGGTCCATTGCTAGCTGTGTGACCTCCCTCAGTCTTTCTGACTTCTCTGAGCCTTCTTTTCTTTCCTCTTTACAATGGACATGCCCTATTCTATTATTTATAAGTAATTTTCTCCATATTTGAGTATTTCTTAGCTTGGTGGCATGTCAAATTTACTTGAAAGTGATTTTTTTCTGATACACAAAATATTTAATAGATGTGGTGGTGTCTCACCTTCAAACAAAAGTGGTAAAGGTAACACCTCATGGGAAACAAACCAAAATGTTGAGTCCTCAGAGTAGAATTAGAGAGGAAAGCAGTCCCTACCTGACTTTTTCAAAATCACTTCCTCTATGTGAAGTACAAATCTCATTCAGGGCAAGGAAATAGACTCTCATTGTAGATCTCACTTGATATTTAATCCGTGCCTGGCTTCTTTGAATTGTGTGTGCTCTGAGTGCTGTCTTATGTGTGTGTTGAGTGTGTACACATGAACACACACACACACACACACACACGCACACACACACACACACACACACACAGCTCCTTTCTTCAGTCCAAAACTTTCATCCGTCTATCCTCCAGAAGGCAGGAGGGCAGGGCCAGCAGACATAGGCATGGTCTTTGCCTGGTAATTCAGGCAGAGCTGGCCCAGCTTTCCGTTTTTTCTAGAGAACAGTGGGAACTCCATTTCCTACTGTGGTTTGTTCTCAGCAGACATTCCTGCCTACAGGCAAATCCCCTTGACCTCAGGAGAACTTTGAGAGAACCCCTGGATCCTGCTGTGGAGAGCTTAGCAGCTGAATTCCCCCAGCAGCCCTGTGCTTCCTGCCCCTGGTGGAGGCTCCACCCACTCAGCACACAGAGGACTCTAGGGCCAGGTAATGTGATATTTCATTAGACAACCATGCGCCATTCTGGCCTCATGGCCTTTGTTCCTCCTCATGTTTCATGACTGCAGCTTTGTGCCTTGGCCAGGGAAGTCAGCAGCTGCTGCTGATTTATCCTAGATTTGGATAAAAGTCATAGTTTTTATTTCAGCTCTCACCAAGATTGCTGGGAATGGATCCAGTGAACAGGCAAGCAACGGAAATTGCAGTTTCTCTGGTGTGAGCATCATCCCTTTGTAGGTCTAGTGTAGACTGATGCATTCAGGACTGGACATTTACGGGGTTCTTTCCTATGGGAGAGAATGGGTACTATCTGCAGAGGAAGTCCCCAGACAACAGCAGGAGTTCAGGACTGGTATCCTACTGCTCTTTGGCCCTTCCAAATTCCATAGTCCTATTTTATTTCCAACTGGGAGAATCTAATAAGCAGTTAACATTTCCTTAGAAAAACTTCATGATGTCACTAATAAATGACTCTTTGGACTTCCAGGCCTGATAAACATTTGAACCCCGGAGGATTGATACTCTTGTGCATCCCTAAGCCTCTGTTTCTCCATGTGTAAGATGCTGGGCTCCCAGGTAAAATTGCTTGCTGCCAAACCTAATGACCTTCCACAGGGTAGGAGGAGGGAATTAAGTCCTGCAGATTGTCCTTTGCCTCACATATGCACTGTGATGCATGTGCGTGCACACACACACACACACACACACACACACACACACACACACACACACACACACGTGCGCGCAAGAAATAAGATGCTGGGCTCTTGAATTTGTGATTAAATATACAAAACATAAAATTTAGCATCTATCTGTTTTAAATGCACAGTTCAGTGGTGTTATATAACTAACATCCAAACACTTTTGCTTCTGAAGGACTAAAATTATATACCCATGAAACAGCAATGATACTTTATTTTCTGCCCTTTGAAGATAGTGGAAATCACACTCTGTTGTCTGACACTTCGAGCTGGCCACTCTAGGCAACTGTATAAACAGAATTGTGCATGTTGTTTCTCTTTGTAGCTGGCTTATTTTATTTAGTGTCCTGTCCTCAGGGTTCACCTGTGTTGCAGCTTGTGTCACCATTTCCTCCCTTTCCCAGGCTGACGAAGGCTTCATTGAGTGTGTAGACCATGCTTTCTCCAGCCAGTCATCCTTCAATAGATCCCTGGGTAGCCTCCATCTGTTGGCTATAAAGAATGATGTTATGAGCATGGGTATGCAAACATGTCTTCAATCCTCTGCTTTCAGGTCTTTGGGATACAGGTGGGGAAGTAGATTTCCTGGATCTATCATGTCATAATTCTGTTGATAATTTTTAGAAGCCATCATTTTGTTTGTTTCCTACCACTCTAATTTCTCTTTTGATTGTATTGTTTGATGTTCCTGCCATTAATGCACCTAAGTTCCGTATCTCCACATTTACCCTTCTTTTTTGCTTGTTTTGACAGAATGTGAAATGGATGTTCCCTTCAGTCATAAAAGCTGACCAATCTTGAGACTTCTTTTCCCTCTCTCTACGTTTTCTTCTACCAAAAAACCCAGCTCTCATGGGAAAGCCAGGCTTTGTCTGGTTTTCCACACTACCACCAAAACAACTAACCCAACAGGAATGCTTGAAGTTTTAGTTTTAGTGATTTTCTTTCATTTTTTTTTGGGGTGTGTGTGTGTGAATCAGTTTCTGTTGTTTTCATATGGAAATGGGTTAGATATAATCATTTATTTCTTCATCAAACACATGGGTGTCTGCTGAATGCAAGACATTCTGCTTGCTAATGTGAAGAGTATTAAGATAAGTCAGAAGTGGCTCTGCCTTCAGGAGTGTCCCCATTGTGGTAGAGTGAAGACAACACTATGACTTAGAGGCCAGGTATACCTGGGCAGGGATGGGAGGGTGATGAGGGTTAATCATTGAGTGTGGAGTAGGCAATGGCTACTCTCAGCTTTCCCCTGCATTTCCAAGAGGCGTGTATTTGTGTTAGTGCTTTAGCCTTTTGAGACATTTCTTGAAAAGCAAAGGATTCCTTCATCACATGGTGCATTTTTTCATCTGCTGTGGAGATGCACAAGCAGAGCAAAGGCTCTAAGATGTCTTGTAAAGCAACCTTCTAAATGTCCTGTAATGCTTACCTCCTCCTCCATCCTACAGGTAACTGTTAGGAGAACACTACTCTTGTCTTATGAAAACACAGACCATCAGAAATGCTATGTAGGCAACCAGTCAAGCCTCAACTTGTCTCTGATTTTTCTTGCCACCTCTCCCAAGGCATTTGGCATTCCACCCTTTAGCCCCTCGATGTGAACACTAGTTATACAAAAGCCCGAGGAAATAAGTTTCGGAGCCCTTACTTATTGCCAATGGAGATCAGGGAATGCAGAAGCACAGTGATTTTTTAGGCTGAGCTTTGCCTTGGGATATTTCATTTTCAAGTAGCTTTTGATTCAGTGTTGAGGGAGAATAGATGGCTATAGCTCCTGGGTGGACCCAGAAACCGCATCATGTGTCAGGAAGTATTCAGCAAGTACAGACTGATAAATGACTTATGCCTGGGAGTGAAAAGGGAGCCAGCCTATGTGGGAACCCATGAGTGTATTTAAATCAAGCCAGATAACCTAGGCAGAGGAATTTCCAGACGTAGCAGACTAAGGAAAGAGTGTAACCTGGACCACACAGAATGACGGATACCTAACATTGTGATGGCCTCACACCAACCTATCATCTGATAGCTGGGTCAAAGACTGACAAGCAGAGTCTCTCAGACTGTCCCTGGAACTTCAGCTCAGCTTGGTCTTCTGCTGTTGATGCTCATGCCAATATGTCCCCCTGTTCTCATGTCTGAACCTGGCTCACCATTTCCTGCTGCAGACATAGTTCAGCCTTTCACCTTGCCGTTGAAACAGTTTTTTTCTCACATGCTGAACTCAGTGGAAGCTCCCACTCCGCACTGTTTTGGTTTGCTGTCTTATCAATGCAGATTCTCACAACCCATTTCTGAAGTCTTCATGTTCTCCTGTAGCCTCTTTAGCTTGTATTCACTGTATAAAGGATGTATGTGCATATATGTATACATGCATAGATATATTTACTGTGTGATGAATCAGTATTAGCAATTAAAACTGGAGTAAAAAAATTCCTCTATTCACTTTTGCAAGATCATCAAGGTAGACAAATTATATGACAAATTGCTGTCACTGAAACCTCTGAACCTTGTAAATTTATTGTCATTCTGTCATTTCTGGGCTGCTGGTATGTCTCCATCAGAGCATAAGGTCCACCCAATCTAATCTTTCTTGTACTTGTGTCTGCATGTCTGTCATTTCTTCATTCCCTCATCACCAGTCAAGTCCGAGGCTGTGCAAGTGAAGGTATAGGTACATCTCTGCTTGCCTTTGGAAATTGCCTAGTTAAAGCCCAGATCAGCACACTGTGCTGATGTGGTTCACTTTTCCAGTGTATAGATCACAAAAAGGGGAGAGATTCATCCATCCTAGGCAGCGGGTACCTGCAGATCCAAGGGACATAAAAGGTGGGGTTTCTAAGGAGTTGTGTTAATACATCCCTTTGGGTCCGCTGAGAGTTTGGCACAAGTTCTGATTTGGGACTCCTGAAGGCAGAAGACACCAAGATGGCTCTCCCAAGTGATTAAGTCTGTTCACAGAACATATTTTGGGTCAGAGACACACTGGAGTTAAAGACAGACAAGGGGGGTGGTGATCTGTTGAGATTGGCTCAGAGGTCTGGCACCTGCTCAGAGTTGTGTCACCAGAGCTGGGCCAGTTATAAATCTCATGAGAAGAGAGGAAGAGGAGAAAGACAAGGAAAAGATTCTAGTATTTAAAGGTGTACATAGTTCCCACCCTCCATCCCTCCCTTCTACCCACCTCTCAGGTTGCCTAAGAGATCTTAACTATTTTCCATTCCTGGGACCCTCCATGTGGGTTCCTCTTAGAGTCCCTCTTTTTTCCCAGCTCCTCTGGGGTTGTGGATTTTAGCCTGGTTCTCCTTTGCTTCATATCTAATATCCACTTTACATCACAATATTCACTTTTGAGTGAGTATATACCATGCTCCTCTTTCTGGGCCTGGGTTACCTCACTCAGGATGACTTTTTCTAGTTCCATCCATTTGCCTGCAGTTTTCAAGATGTCATTATCTTTTTACCACTGAGTCATGCTCCACTGTGTGAATGTATTGTATTTTCTTTATCCATTCCTAGGTTGAGGGTCATCTAGGTTGTTTTCAGGTTCTGGCTATTATGAATATCGAGGCTATCAACATAGTTGAACAAATGTCCTTGTAGTATGATTGAGCATTCTTTGGGTATATGCCCAAGAAGGGTATTGCTGGGTCTTGAGGTAGACTGATTCCCAATTTTCTGAGAAACAGCCATACTGGTTTCCAAAGTGGCTGTACAAATTTGCACTCCCACCAGCAATGGAGGAGTATTCCCCTTACTCCACATCCTTTCCAGAATAAGCTGTCACCATTGTTTTTCATCTTATCCATTCTGATAGGTGTAAGATGGTATTCTGAATCATTTTGATTTACATTTTCCTGAAGGCTAAGAATGTTGAAAAATTCCTTAAATGTCTTTCAGTCATTTGAGTTTCTTCTGTCGAGAATTCTCTGTTTACATCTGTACCCCATTTTTCAATTGGATTATTTGGTATTTTGGTGTCTAGTTTCTAGTTCTTTATATATTTTGGAGATAAGTCCTCTGTCAGATGTGGGTTTGGTGAAGATATTTTCCCATTCTGTAGGCTGCCATTTTGTTTTATTGACCATATTCTTTGCCTTACAGAAGCTTCTCAGTTCCAGGAGGTCCCATTTATTGATTGTTGCTCTCAGAATTTGTGATACTGGTGTTATATTTAGGAAGTGGCTCAAGCCAATGTGTTCAAGGCTACTTTCCACTTTCTCTTCTACCAGGTTCAGTGTAACTGGATTTATGTTGAGGTTTTTTATCCACTTGGACTTGAGTTTTGTGCATGGGGATAGAAATGGATGGGAACATGAGGGATCAAGAAGACCAAGTTGGGGGAGGGGCAGACTGGAGAGAAATGAAGATAAAGAGATATCTGGATAGAGGGAGCCATTATAAGGTTAGGAAGAAACTTGGTGCTAGAGAAAGTCTCAGGAATCCATAAACAAGACCCCAGCTAAGTTCCTAGCAATAGTGAAGAGGGTGTCTGAATGGGCCTTCCCTTTTAATCAGATTAGTGACTAACCTAATTGTCATCATAGAACCTACATCCAGCAGATGAAGAGAAACACAACCAAGCACTGAAATGAGCTCCTGGAGTTAAGATGAAGAGAGGGAGGAGGGATCATAAGAACAAGGGGGTTAATAGCATGATGGGGAAAACCACAGAGACAGCTGACCTAAGCTAGATAGTGGGAGCTCAAGGACTATGGACTGACAGCTTGGGAACCTGTATGGGACTGAACTAGACCCTCTGTGGGTTCTAGTTATGTAGTTTGGTCTGTTGGGGGTAGGTGGCTGGTGGTGGCACCAGGATCTATCCCAGGTGCATGAACTGTTTTTTTTTTAGAGCTCATTCACTTGGGTGAGATACCTTGCTCATCCTTGGTACTGAGGAGAGGGACTTGGTCCTGCTTCAACTTGTTATGCCAGTCTTTGTTGACTCCCCAAGGGAAGTCTTACCCCCTCTAAGGAGTGAATGGGGGCCAGAGAGGGGAAAGGGGCAGTTGTAGGAGAAGGGAAGGGAAGGAGAAGGTAAGGTTGTAGGAGAAGGGGAGGGAAGGGGAATTGGGGTTAGTTGTCGTGGCCTGTCTTGTCTCAGTCCCAAACCACAGAAGCCACTGTTAGACCCCCGGAAATCTCAGGCCTCTGGGGTCTCAGCCCAGGACCAAGGTCACCCCAATCACCAGGTGGATTCGAAAGCTTGCTGCAAACTGCATGAGGCTTTATTGTTGTTTAACGAGCTAACCCCATGTTAGCTTGGGTCTTTCACCCACCCACCATGGCGGATGGCTAGCAAAGACAGCTCAAAGGGGCTGCATAGAGATCTTGTAGGGCAGAGTAAGGGGAGTGTCTAGGGGTACACACAGGCTCAGGATTGGTGTGCCTCCAGGCTTGGAGGACTTGCCCTGTGTTGATTGGCCAACTGGTTGTTATGGCCCATAGGCCCTCCCAGGGTGGTTGCTATGCTCTGCACATCATTGCTGTGCACTTGTCTGTAAAGCACACCCAGAACTGTAAAGCATAGCACCACCAGCTAACTTCTGATTGGTTCCTTGCCATGAGGCAGGCATCTGACCTCTTAGTGATCAAGGCAAGGTCAGACAAGCATGTATTCGGCTGTTATGGCTGCCGAAATGGGGAGCTGGTCCCTTCAATACCATGTATGACAAGTTTCATAGAGGATAACCCTGTCTCAGGATTTCTATCACCATTACCAAAATCAATTTGGGGAAGACAGACTTTGTTGCAGTTTACCACTCTCAGGTTTTACTCCATCACTGAGGGAAGTCAGAGAAGAAACTCAAGGCAGGAACCTGGAACTGAAACAGAATTCATGGAAGACTGCTGCTTACTGGCTTACACTGGTCCATGGCTTGTTCAGCTTGCTTCTTATATACATCAGGACCACCTGTCCGGGAATAACACCACCCACAATGGGCTGGAACCTTCCATATTAGTTACTGATTAAGACAATACCCCCATAGACTTGTTTACTGGCCAATCTTATAGAAGCATTTTCTCCTTTGAGGTTCCCTCTTCTCAAATGACTCTAGGCTGTATAAAGCTAACCTCAAAACTCACCAGCACATACCCCAGAGCCCATGGCTATCCCTTCCATAAGATTTACAATCACAGTTACACCTCCACTTACATCAGGCATTTCCTCCATATTTACTGGAGTTTATCTGCCCCTTTCTCTCCTGATCCTCAGTCAGCTTCCATGGTTGGGCTGGGCTGGTGTGATGGTGTTATTCTTTTTAAGCTGCAGCTGCTGATATAAAGAAAGGAACAACGGATGAACAACCCACGTGGAGTTTATTTACCTGAAGGGGGGGTGGAGCTGGGTTGTCAGTCAACCCAAGAGGAGCCAAAGAGAGAGAAAGATGAAAGGCTGGACCTTTTAAAGGGAAGGCTTCACATGCGCACTGGGGTTTTGCACATGCGCAGAGTCCTCACGAAGGCCGTAATGCATGGCGGGTGACATGGCGATGACTTAAGTTTCCCTGTGCATGCCCCGGCCTGTCGTTGGGGGGGGGGAGGGCTGTGTCATCCAGGTGTATTGTTCTTACAGATGGTTCATTTATTTCGAGGAGACCAGGGCTTCCTGAACAAAGTGTAGGAGCATGGGTTGAGATTCCCAAACCCATGCTGAAGCCTGGAGTGCTTTTTGACCTCTGGCTGTCTTTGAAGAGGAATCTCTTCCAAGAGTGGTGAGGGAGTAGTTAGCAGCCCAAGCCCAAGCTGCTCTCTCAAAGCAACTGCTCCGAGTTTGTGTGTGGTGAAGATTGCCCAGCAAACCCTACCCATACAGACTCGTGAAATGTGAAGGTGGCAGGTGAGCACTAGGCTGAGGGTTCAGACTCCGAGACTTGCTCGTTGACATCTCAGCATAACACTGAGAGAGCTGGCAAAGATGCTGACTACTTCCAAACCTGTTTCTCCCTGGATTGATGGACTAAGATTCTAGCAGTTCCTTCAATGAGGGCCCTACATGGAAAGCTTTCTTTCCTCTTCTTCCTTGGTTCCTGTTCCCTTCCCTCCTCCTCTGTGAAAAGATACTATATCAAATTTCCCTGAGAAAAATTCAGTTTTTCTATTTTTTTGTCTTACCACTTGTCTTTTGCTTCTCCCCCCTTTCCTTCGACTGAATACTTTACTTTGAACACAGTTATTTATTCCTAAAATAATTACCAAGCTTCTGTGGCCTCCACACAAACAACTCCTAATTTAAGGGGAAATTACTGGTCTTTTCCATCTTGATTAACTCTTAACTGGATAGAGAATGCTCATTCTGCCATCACGCATGGAGCCAGAAACATAATTGACTATTTCCCCTCACATTTTAGAGCAATAATGAGTTCAAACATGGCATCATGTTCTCCCCTATGCTGAGACATGGTGGAATCATACAGAAAACACTAGATTGTATTAGCTCAGAAAAGGATTAAAACAATAATGAATCTGGGCCAGCTGGTGATGAAGGGACCAGCTGCCCATTTCTGCAGCCATAACAGCCTAACATGTGCTTGCCTGACCTTGCCTTGGTCACTAGGAGGTCAGATGCTTGACTCGTGGCAAGGAACCAATCAGAAGTTAGCTGGTGGTGCTATGCTTTATGGCTCTGAGTGTGCTTTATGGACAAGTGCACAGCAATGACGTGCAGAGCATAGCAACCACTCTGGGAGGGTCTATGGGCCATAACAACCAGTTGACCAATCAACACAGGGCAAGTCCTCCAAGACTGGAGGCACACCAATCCTAAGCCTGTGTGAACCCCTAGACACTCCCCTTACGCTGCCCTATAAGATCTTTATGTCGTGGCTTCTCAGTGTCTTTCCCAGCCATCCGACATGGTGGATGGGGTTAGTTCTTTAAACAACTGCAATAAAACCTCTTGCTCTTTGCATCAAGCTTTCACCTCCACCTGGTGATTGGGGTCACCTTGGTCCTGGGCTGAAATCCTGGGGTCCTGAGCCTCCGGGGGTCTTTCAGCGAGGCCCAAGCACAGAGACTCTGCTCAGTGTCAAGCATGAAGTGGGACAGCCTTCATATGGACACATCTTTTTTCTATCCACCCATGTTGGAGCCACCACAGGGGTACCAGCCACCTCATGAGGCTGAGGAGATGTTTTTCTGATCAATGTCTAATGTTGAGGTTTTTTTTTTTTTTTTAAATGCTACTCACATTTCCCCAGAAAAGAAAAGAAAAATAAAGAGCCAAATTCAATGTAAATGTCTTTGTCAATGTCAATGTCTTTGTTTCTGTGAATGAGGCTGAGGTAGTTGCCTCCCCTTCTCCCTGTCTGGACCTTAGCAAACTGAAGGAATACTGAATATAGGTGACTTCAGAGCTTCATTGCTACACTTGCAAGTATCTAAGACTAAATGAAAACAGGAGAAGATGTGTATTTTTTCCATTTGTCCTTGTTTATTATGCTGTGGGGCATGAAGATAGATCTTGGTGAACTCAGTGCCCTCTGAGATCCTAGGCTTTGAAGGTAAGGACTGTGTTGATTGTTCCCTTCGTGGTTCTGACTTAGCCTCAGTTATTTGGCCTTAGATACAAATCTGTAAAGGATGGCAGGCCATAGTCCTCCCCTTAAAGAAGAGGCATGTCTGTGGGATGTTAGCGGCATCAGGACAATTGCTGAACATGTAGGAATCCTGGCTTCTGCTGCATGGGCGGTTCAACTGGCTCTTCACAAATCCTTCACCACGTTAACATGTGGTTCTGTGAAACAGCTGCTGTCACCTGTTGGGGGTCTGTGGAAATTAGAGGCGGAACCGGAGTCATGTCTGGGTCACTGTGATGACAGTCACAGAAAATGTATATAAAATGAAATATATGTAAATGAAACTCAGGGGCAGGGTTGGTCTGGAGACTGCCAGCCTGCCCAGCCTCCACAAGAGGATCCATAAGCTGGTGGAATCAAAACTCTGTAACTCTTATCTCATATTTTTGAGGGAGAAAGAGCCCATACATGACACTCACATCTGCTAAGGACATTGGTCTTGCCACCTCTGCCTGGGGCACTGACCCAGGAAGAAGGAAGTCCTTCTGTCCTCTGCTCATTTCTTGTAGTATCAGATGCATGCTTGCTATATATCCCATTCTTTCTACAACACCACCCTTTCCTCTCCGGCTTACCTAGTGGCTCCTCCAGTCTGCTACATGTTTATACTATGCAAGAGCTCCACGTTGTCTTCTGGATTTTAAACCCATTGAGTCCAATTTGTGCTGCCTATGTACTCTTGACTGTGTGGGCATCTGATGGCTATTGGCCATTCCCTATTTATTTGTTTGAGTCAGGGTTTCAAGTAGCTCATGCTGGCTTCAAACTCCTCATGTATGGAAGGATGACTTTGGATTCCTAAACTTTCGAAGTACTGTGATTTCTGCCACGCACTGGTTTATGTGGTGCCAGGGAGTGAAACTAGAGATTAGTACATGCTAGGCCAGCAATCTACCAGTTGAGCTACATCCCAGCTCTGATCGTGCCTTTTTATTCTGTAGCTTTGATGTTTTGGTGTTTTAGGCCCTACCTTGCTGGGACCCTGGGAAGACTGAACTGCTCAGGGCATGCTAGTTTCTAGAGGAGGGCAAGCAAAACCCAGTCTAAGCAACTGGGCAGACACATTCTTGCTTTCTGGCTATTGCTTTCTGGCTACTCCTTGCCCTAGTTCCCCAGAACCAGGCACCAGGCAGATGGAACCCCCATACCTGCAGGCTCCAAAGCCCACATGGACTGATGCAGAGCGGGACCCTTTGCATGCACTACCATCAGTTCCTGTGGCAACCATGGTAAAGCCCTGGCCTCAAATTTCCCCTCATACTTTGCCATCTGTCTATTGTGGTGCCCCTCTGTGAATCCTTTCCTGGGGTCACAGCTTGGCCTGTCCCTCCTCTTGGGATCTGACTGCACTAGCCATCTAGTGGTCTGGGGGCCTTGCTGTTCCCAGGAAATAATAAAAACTACATTTTTAAAAAGGTTCCAAATGCAGGCCATGTGGATTTCAGGGTTACTACTTGGCTTATTTAATAATATGTAAAACTATGTATGAAACAGGTCCCCAGCTCAATATCGGGAGTTTCAAAAAGAGAGAGGCCTGTTTGTTTTTGGCTTCAGCGTGGCCACAATCTGTTGAGACATTGGACACCCAAATAGTTGTTACAGAGGGAGAGCCGCTAGCATGCTGCATGGTGTGAGAAGAGACCAGAGAGGACTATTTCCTACTCAGGGCTGGGTCACAGTGCAGGACATCAGGGGAAGTCCTCAACAAAATGACGACATGTAATGTGATAGTCCCTTGGGTGTGTTTGGGTCCATCTGCAGGGAGAAGAGCCTGTTTTGCAGACAGTAGGTGCCTCATGTGTGCTTGTCACTTGTATGAGAGGTTTGTTGCTGTGTGTATGAATGAACCTTGGACCCTTCCGACAAGAGTGGGCCTCATATTATTCTAGCTAAGAAGCAGCAACCGTTTGTGCTACAGGGTGCTTTGGGGCTGGAGGAGGCTATTTTATCTGGCTCATACCATGGTAAAATATAGAATTGCAGGCCTGTGAACATAGCTCAGTCAGTAAAGTTCTGGCTGTGCAAACATGAGGGCTTGAATTCATTTCCAAGAACCCACGAAAAAGCCTCATTTCCTCCCCCACTACCGCCCCAAATCTGGGTATGGTTGCTCCAGTTTACAATCCCAATGTTGGAGAGGTAAGGACAGGAGGATCCTTGGGGTTTGCTGGATAACCAGCCTAGCCTACTTGGTGAGTTCCAGACCAGTGAGAGACCCAGTCTTACCATTCAGATTGGACAATGTTGTGAGGAGCAACAGCCAAGGTTGACATCTGGGCTCCAAACACATATGCACACTCATGTATATATATGAACATGTGTGCATATGTATGCACATAAAATGTAGAAACAGCAGCCGACATCTAATAATGTGGTAATGTCACATAAATACTCTTCATTTCACATGGTTCTGGAGGAAATGAAATTGGTATTGGAGTTTTGACTGAAGCCAGACAACAGTTGCTGTCCTTGACTGCTTCAGGGAGGCTGCCGTTTGTCTCTTCCCTTACCTGAACACTTTAACCACAGTGTTGTATGTTTGGTTTCCAAAAGCATTTCCAGACTGATGTCCAAACAAACTTCCTCCTTTATCACCTCCTCTTTGTGTGATAAATAACCGATGAGAAGGTTGAGGTCTGAGATGGGCAAAGACTTATACACTGAGGCTGATGGGGGGTGGGGTAGTCCTCCTGAGTCTTCCACAAAGAGATGACTTTCTGATAATAACATATCTGCCTGAAACTTGTGCTATGTCACTCCACACTTAATACATGCCAGGGAACATGATCCCTTCATTACAGAATGGGAAATGGAAACACTGGGAACTAAATACAGAGTCAGCTAAGAATTAAGGAAAAGGAGAAGCAGGAAAATGAGGAAAGCAAACAAGATGAAATGTGTTTTACATTTAAGGGGCTCTGATGAACATCTTTAGAAATACTTATTCTTAAAGAAAGATAAGGAATCTTTACACAATGGGGAAGATAGCCATGGAATTTGCCAAATTAGCATACTATAGACTGCCTCAGTAATTACTGGTTAGCTGAACTAAAACAAACCAACCTGCAAGTTTAAGAAGAGAACAAGCAGACTAATGAGGATGCTGCTGTGAAACACTCAGAATTCATGCTTTATCTGGGATTTATCAGCAAAATAAAACTTCAAATTTCTTCAGTCTAAGTCTGGTGGCTTGGTGGTTAAATGGATTGCCCTCTTCGATTTATCCTTTGCTATGAGATGAAAACCCATTTAGTCCAAGCTGAGAACCAGCATACTTAGGCCATCTGAACCAGTCCACTGCCCTCGGATCTGGTCTTGTAAGCCCCCCCCCCAGAGGGAAGATCCTCACTCAAGTCTCGGGATGATGCAACTCCCCAAGAACTCACGAGAGACCGTCCTTGCTGCAATCACACGAGGTTTATTGACAGGTACCAGCACGCTGGGGCCGAGACTCATATCTCATGCAGGGGTAGAGGAGTTTCGACCCCGAATGGCTGGGAATAGGGGTTTTTAAAGGAAGAATCCACAACCCAAAATACCAAAAATACCAGTGAGGGAAGAAACCCCAACCCAAAATACCAAGAATACCAGTGAAAGGTCCCCAGGGAAATCACAAGGGGAAACTCCCTGTTCCTTAAGATTCTAATCTAACTTTTTATGGCTAGCCTTTTCCTAGAACAGAGTTGCTGAACCAGCTAGCCACCCTATATCCTAGGCCTTATTTTGTCTGCTGAGGGGGTCTTCTTTATCCTGGCCTTTCAGTCTCAGCTATTGGTCTTTTCCAAAAGCAGTCATTCTCATAGTGTGAAGTCTCAGGTCTGGATTTCTAGTCTGTACCTGAAATGACTTTTATTGATTTGAATCTATAGAACAGAAGAATCATTATATGTTATGCACAGAAGGGATTGATTATGTCAACATCCATGGGTGAGGAAAAAGAGCCAGGAGAAAACATAATTTATTTGAAATAATGTAATTAGAGCCGGGAAGCCGTTCTTCCCTGAGTCAAAAAACTTACAGATCTCTGAATCTTGATCAATGTACTGCTTTTTGTTTGTGTGTTCACACTTTGTCTGTTAGAGATAGGCTCTTATGTATGCCGAGAGTGTTTCAAGCTTACTGTGGAGCCAAGGAGGATCTTCTCTGACCCTCCCCTCCTAAGTTCCGGGGTTACAGGCATCTGCCCCCACACCAGGCAAGTTTTGTTTGTTTAAGTGGTAGAGGCATTTGATAAACAATGGTCATATGCGTTGTAGTTAAAAGCTGCCTCCCTCAGTTGGCTGGGATCTTTGACAAGTTTGAAGGACTAGATGGGGTGCTCCTGCAAGATGGGGTGCTCCTGCAGCAGGGACATCAGCTGGTCCAGGGCTGCCGCTCTTTCAGAAGTTTTCACCATTCATCGTGGAAGTAGTTCACATGGCAATCCTTTTAGCTAGGTGCTTGCACACATCCGGATGTTTACTTAGAAGATTTGCTCTGAAGTTGGATTGTCAATTAGTTTCTGCCTTTGTATGCATAATGATAAATTAATCTCTCTGAAGTTGCCTCAGCCTTCTGATAAGAACACATTGTCACCTCTCCAAGGAAGCAGGCAGTGTCTCGGATGTAACACTTGGAAGAGGTCTACATTCTAATATGCCTTGGTGACCTGTAAAGGAGGGATATTTTTAACCAACTGTGTAAGGACGTCTCCTTCCCTTCTTGACATGTGTATGTGTTTATACGTATACATGCTTGTAATGTCTCTGTGTGCCCATATGTGTGTATGTATAAGTATGTGTTGCATAAGAACATTGAATGAGCCATTTACCTGTTATAAAAACAGCTGGAAAAACTTGACTTGGGTTTCTTGTTTTCATTTCAGTGTTTCAAGCTTGATCTAGGGTCATACACTTTAAATCCCTTTCTTTTAGATGCTATTTATTTAGGCTGTGGATTCTCTGAGTATAATTCTAATGTGCACTCTCTGCAATGTGTCCCTCCTATATCCAAACAGCCTGTCCTTGAGATTTAGGTTGTCTCTTAGGGATTTTTTTTCTTATTTCCAAGTGGTTGCTTTCCAAATACTAATTGCTAATTTGTTTCGTTTTGGGTAGAGAAGAATCTTGTATTCTTTTTACTTGGGGGAATTTATTGCAGTTTTTACTGTACTCTGGAAGATAATTTTTTAATAAACTTTCCATGTGTGTTTGAAAAGGATGAATAGACTATGCTTTATAAAGCTTATTAGTTTCTATAAATATATTTGAAAATGTTATTATCCAGCTTTGTTACTTTTTCTTGGTTTGTTCTATATCTGATAAAAAGAAGTCTGCTTCTCTATCATTCTGATTCAACCTTTGTTAGCTCATCATCTCCATGGCATCACTCCAAGACATGATTACCTGCTTATTTTATTGAAGGTGTGATTTTTTTTCCCTAGGAATTGGAATGTTTCTGATATGGTCACCTTTTCTTTTGCATGATATTGTGTCATGATTTCTTTTCCTTAAGGAAGATGTACATTTTAAGTCTGTTTCTATAGTCACTTGAAACCCAGTTAAAGAGGCAGGGGAATGTGCCTTAAAACCCTTGCACAGCAGCATCCAGAGATGGAAGCTGCCAGTAGCTTCTCTCACTCTTGTGTCAGTGCTGTGTAAGTGAATAAGTGTGTGCAGGTACACACACACACACATACACACACACATTAAATAACCTAATGGCAGCACACTCTACATTCTGTTCCATATTTTGTATTTTCCAGGGATCACTACACATCTAGAAGATTCCATTTGTTTGCATACAGTTTATGAAACTGGAAGATTTTCTAAAGACACATTATGATGTCCTTATGAACTACTTTGGATGGGTGCCCCAGTTTTTTTTTCTTTTTTCCATTTTTTAAAATTTATTTATTAGTTCTAGTTAGGGAACAAGCTTGTTTCACATGTAAGTCCCGTCTCCCTCTCCCTCCCCTCACCCCATCCCTCCTCCCCCACCCCAGCCTACCCCCACCCCATCCACCCACCACTCCCCAGGCAGGGTAGGGCCCTCAACGGGGGCTCTGCAAAGTCCACCAAATCTTCCTGTGCTGGTCCTGGGCCCTTCCCCATGTGTCCAGGGCCAGAGTGCATCCCTTCACGTGGGATGGGCTCTCAAAGTCCCTTCTTGCACCAGGGAAAAATACTAATCCACCACCAGAGGCTCCCTGGAGTGCAGAGGCCTCCTTATTGACATCCATGTTCAGGGGTCTGGATCAGTCTTGTACTGGCCTCCCAGACAGCATCTGGGGTCGATGTGCTCTCCCTTGTTCAGGCCAACTGTTTCTGTGGGTTTCTCCAACCTGTACAGACCTCTTCGCTCTTCATTCCTCCCTCTCTTCAACCAAATTCCCGATTTCAGCTCAGTGTATATCTATGGATGTCTGTCTTTGCTTCCATCAGCCACTGGATGAGGGCTCTAGGATGGCATAAAGAGAAGTCATCAATCTCATTTTAGGGGAAGGGCTTTTAGGTTATCCTCTCCACCATTGCCTGGATTGTCAGATCATGTCATCCTTGTAGGTCTCTGGAGATCTCCCTGGTTCCAGATCTCTTCTCGGACCTATAGTGGCTCCCTCTGATATGGTATCTCTCATCCTGCTCTCTTTCCTCTATTCTTCCCCCAACTCAATATTTATGCTCCTCCATTTCTCCTCTACTCCTCTTCTCTTGCTCTTATTGTAGCAGCTCCCTCTCCCCTACCCTCATGCTCCCAATTAGCTCAGGAGTTCATGCCACTTCCCATTCCTGGGGACCATTTATCCCTTAGAGTCCTTCATGTTTCCTAGTTTCTTTGGTGAAGAGGATTATAGGCTGGTAATCCTTTGCTCTATGTCTAAAATTCATATATGAGTGAGTACATACCATGTTTGTCTTTTTGTGACTGGGTTACCTCACTCAGGATGGTTTCTTCTAGTTCCATCCATTTGCCTGCAAATTTCAAGATTCCATTGCTTTTTTCTGCTGAGTAGTACTCCATTGTATAAATGTACCACATTTTCTCAATCCATTCTTCAGTTGAGGGGCATCTAGGTTGCTTCCAGGTTCTGGCTATTACAAACAATGCTGCTATGAACATGGTTGAACATATGTCCTTGTTGTATGAACATGCACTATTTGGGTATATACCCAAGAGAGGAATGACTGGATTTTGAGGTAGACTGATTCCCATTTTTCTGAGCAACCACCAAACTGATTTCCAGAGTGGTCTTACAAGTTCGAACTCCCACCAGCAATGGAGGAGTGTTCCTTTTCCTCCGCATCCTCTCCAGCATAGATTGTCGTTGGTATTTTTTATTTTAGCCATTCTGACAGGTGTGAGGTGGTATCTCAGAGTTGTTTTGAGTTGCATTTCTCTGATGGCCAATGATTTTGAGCACTTTCTTAAGTGTCTTTCAGCCATTTCAGATTCCTCTGTTGAGAATTCTCTATTTAGTTCTGCACCCCACTTTTTAATTTCATTGTTTGGTGTTTTGGTGGCTAGCTTCTTGAGCTCCTTATATATTTTGGAAATCAGTCCTCTGTCAGATGTGGGATCAGTGAAGATCTTTTCCCATTGTGTGGGTGGTCATTTTGTCCTACTGACTGTTTCCTTTGCCCCTTCTCAGTTTCAGGAGGTCCCATTTATTAATTGCAGACCTCAATGTCTGTGCTACTGGCATAATGTTCATGAAGTGGTCTCCTGTGCCAATTTGTTCAAGGGTAATTCCCACTTTCTCTTCTAGAAGATTCAGTGTGGCTGGATTTATGGTGAGATCTTTGAACCATTTGCACTTAAGTTTTGTGCATGGTGACAGGTATGGATCTATCTGCAATTTTCTGCATGTCTGAATCCAATTGTACCAGCACCATTTGTTGAAGATGCTATCTTTTTTCCATTGTATAGATTTAGCACCTTTGTCAAAAATTAGGTATTTGTAGGTGCGTGGGTTAATATCAGGGTTTTCAATTCCATTCCATTGGTCTATCTGTCTATTTTTGTGCCAATACCAAGCTGTTTTCAGAACTATGGCTTTATAGTAGAGCTTGAAGTCGGGGATGGTGATACCTCCAGAAGATCCTTTATTGTAAAGAGTTGTTTTGGCTATCCTGGGTTTTTTATTTTTCCATATAAAGTTGAGTATTGTTCTTTCAATGTCTGTGAAAAACTGTGTTGGGATTTTGATGGGGATTGCATTGAATCTGTAGATTGCTTTTGGCAGGATTGCCATTTTTACTATGTTAATTCTACCTATCCAAGAGCATGGGAGATCTTTCCATTTTCTGGTATCTTCTTTAATTTCTTTCTTTAAAGTCTCAAAGTTCTTATTGTACAGGTCTTTCACTTTTTTGGTTAGTGTTACCCCAAGATATTTTATGTTGCTTGTGGATATTGTGAAAGGTGATGTTTCCCTGATTTCTTTCTCATTGGATTTATCATCTGTATATAGTAGGGCTACTGATTTTTTTGAGTTAATTTTGTATCCTGCTACCTTGCTGAAGGTGTTTATCAGCCATAGGAATTCCCTGGTAGAGTTTTTCGGGTCACTAATGTAGACTATCATGTTGTCTGCAAATAGTGAAAGTTTGACTTCTTCCTTTCCAATTTGTATCCCTCTGATCCCCTTTTCTTGTCTTATTTTCTTGTCTTATAGCCAGAACTTCAAATACAATACTGAAGAGATATAGAAAGAGTGGACAGCCTTGTCTTGTTTCTGATTTTAGAGGAAACGTTTTGAGTTTCTCTCCATTTAGTTTGATGTTGGCTAATGGTTTGGTGTATATTGCGTTTATCATGTTTAGATATGTTCCTGTTATTCCTGTTCTCTCCAAGATCTTTATCATAAAGGGATGTTGGATTTTGTCAAAGGCTTTTTCAGCGTCTAGTGAGATGATCATGTGGTTTTTCTTTTTCGGTTTGCTTATATGGTGGATTACATTGATGCATTTTCGTATGTTGAACCATCCTTGCATCCCTGGGATGAAGCCTACTTGATCATGGTGGATGATTTTTCTGATATGTTCTTGGATTCGGTTTGCCAATATTTTATTGAGTATTTTGGCATCGATGTTCATGAGGGATATCGGTCTGTAGTTCTCTTTCTTAGTCATATCTTTGTGTGGCTTGGGTATCAAAGTGATTGTAGCCTCGTAGAAAGAGTTTGGCAATATCTCATCTGCTTCTATTGTGCGGAACAGTTTGAGGAGTACTGGAATTAGTTCTTATTTGAGGTCCATCTCATCTTCATGCTCTGTTTTGGGCTTTTCAGATCTTGCTGGAATGGAGTCCCTAGATTCTGGTGGTGTCATATTGGTCTTTCTGTTGTTGAGTGAAATCTTATTCTGTCTTCTTCCCATATCTTCTTCTAGTGGGTGCAGGTGGGGTCTCTCTATCTCCTCTTGTGACCCAGTGATGTGTGGGGGCCAGGAATTCAATGTCCATAACTCTGGATGGTCTGGCCTCTTCTGGTAGTCTCCTCACTTGTTGTGGATCGTTTGGCGGAAAGAGATGGAAGAGTGGGGTGTTTCCAGATTCAGGGAGCTCCTCCTTGTCTGTGCATGTCTACCCCAAGCAGGCGGGCACAGGCCCGGGGTGGTCGGGGTGAGTGATGGTTTGGGCTGAGGTTGGGTAAGGGCAGAGGCTCATTCACCTTGTTCCTGGGTTGGTTGGCGGAAAGGGATGGAAGAGTAGGGTGCTACCAGATTCAGGGAACAGGGAGCTCCTCCCTGCCTGGGCGTGTCTACCCCAAGCAGGCAGGTGCAGGCCGGGGGCGGTGGTCTTGGTGAGTGATGGTTTGGGCTGAGGTTGGGTAAGGGCAGAGGCTCACTCACCCCGTTCCTGGGTCGGTCGGCGGAAAAGTGGGTGCTCCAGTTTTAAATGCATTAGACTGACAGCTGAGTATTCTCTGTCTGCATGCCCCATATTCCTTCTACTTGAAAATGGATTACTCACTCCCTTCAAAAACTCAAACCAGAGCCCTGCTTGCTGCACACTTGACTCCACCTTTGTCCTCACTCTCAGTGTCTTAAGAGCTGACAGGTCTACTGACTATCTTGTCCACACTCTGCTCAAGTCTGTCCCCTTATTCACACCCTGTTGTCTCAAGGTACCTCAAGCCGCTGTCCTTATGTTCTAGATGGATTGCTCATCTCTCTTCCTGCCCATCTTCACTCTCCACAAACAGTGGTGTTAAACTGACTGTGGTACCTTACACACCTTTGTCCCAGTCTTCTGTTTATACCCCTCCCAGCCTCACTGTTTTCTTTAGCATGCAGTCCATCATGGGTAGTGTGATTGACAAGGATGTGAATGACCCAGACCCACAATCTTATCCAGCTCCTTCTTCCTTTCCATACAGCCATATTGGCCATCAGATGCCATTCTTAAATCCATTTAACAGTCTCCAAAATTCACACACACATATATATATATGTATATATATATATATATATATATATATACATATATATATATATATATATATATACATATTATTTCCTTTTTCATTTAACGATTTATATTTTACAATTTCTTCCTTGCTTAGCAAATTTCGGAGCATATTTTACATTTCAGTTTGGAGCTGCTCTGGCCCACACCACCCTACTTCTGCTTCCCACAGCAGACCATTCTGTCACTTTCTGCGATGCTGACCTTCCGAAGTCCCAATTCTCAGAATTCTTGTGATGAGCTCCGGCCCACCCAGATAACCTGGCATAATTTAACCTGGCATAACTTACTCCATCAAGATCTATAACTTCATCACATCTGCCAAGTTCCCCATGCATGGAAAATGGCCTGTGAATCTATCAGGAAGTGGCTATCTCTGGGACCTTTGCTCTGCCTGTTCAATATTCTTGGTTTAGGAAGATAGCCAGGGAGAGAAATCTATTTTGGAAACATTTTCATTCCTGCAGTGCTCAGATTCATTTGTCTGGAAAATTGCCTTTTGGGCAGCTGAAAAATGAGGCCTCGGTGAGCTCTGGCCCCCAAATGAAGTATCTGCAAGGTGAGCCCTGTCACTGTGGAGGTAAAGGGACCAGCTCCCCATTTCGGCAGCCATAACAGCCAAACACGCACTTGCCTGACCTTGTCTTGGTCACTAAGGTCAGATGCTTGCCCCTTTTGGCAGCCATAACAGCCGAACATATGCTTGTCTGATCTTGTCTTAGTCACTAGGAGGTTAGATGCCTGCCTCGTGGCAAGGAACTAATCAGAAGTTAGCTGGTGGTGCTATGCTTTATGGCTTTGGGTGTGCTTTGTGGATAAGTGCACAGCAATGACGTGTAGAGCATTGCAACCACCCCAGGAGGGCCTATGGGCCAAAACGACCAGTTGACCAGTCAACACAGGGTGAACCCTCCAAGCCTGGAGGCACACCAATCCTGAGCCTGTGTGTACCCCTAGACACTCCCTTTACGCTGCCCTACAAGATATCTATTCAGATGCTTCGCAGCATCTTTCTAGCCATCCGCCATGGCGGGTGGATTAAAGGCCTGAGGTAACATGGGATTAGCTCATTAAACAACTATAATAAAGCCTCATGCAGTTTGCATCAAGCTTTCGACTCTGCCTGGTGATTGGGGTGACCACGGTCCTGGGATGAGATCCTGGAGGCCTGTGCTTCCGGGGGTCTTACAGAGGTAGTACTGGAGCCTCTGCCTGGCTGAAGAGAAGTCAGGGCTCTGTCCCGTGAGTGTAGGTGCCCATGTGAGCAGCCACACAGCTTCCCTGTTGGGGCCCCAAAAATATCGATTATGATGTTTTGGGGTGCAAGCCTCAAGCTCTATCCCAGGAGCTCAAATCTCACATTGTCTTTTAGATGTAGGCTGGTTACCACTGGATGGCTTGGCCTCAGTGGAGAATGTCTCCTAGTTTGCATAACAACAGACCTAGGCCCTGGGTGAACACACACCCATCCTGAGACTGGGGAGATGTGCCTGGTAGAATGTCTGAGGGCTTGTGCCTAGGGACTGGTGAGAAGCTGGTGAGGAGATGCAGTTTTAGAGGTGCCTATAGGATTAAAGGAAATATTTGATATCAGCTTTATACATGATAATAGATGTCTTCTGATATCACCCCCATTGTTGGAAAGCTATTTAAGAGGATGCTTGAATAAACCGTGGACTCCAGTCTCCAGCATGGACTGAGAGCCCTCCTGAGATGACAAGATGTCTGTCTCTCATCCTTAATGCCATTGGGTAGCTAGGAGTTTCCCAGTCCAGCACTTCCCCACTCAGGGACGGACCTGGGCCTCTTTGGCTGGCTCTGATCACAGCCCCAAAGGCATCAGTCCAGAATAGATAGACTCTGTAGCATGGGACTGATATAAGCTGGACCCCGGCACTTCCCCAGCCTCCATAGATTTATTTTGTACAATGAGAAGGAGCTGAAGTCCCGACAGTCAGTCACCTCAGGTCCAATACTTCCCCTTTCTTCAGCTGACTCATAAAACTGCAGAATAGCTGACCTCTGATATTAATAAGGTGCCTGTCTATGTGACACAGCATGTGTGTGGAGGTCAGAGAACAACTTTATGGAATTGGTTCTCTCCTTCTATACATATGTGGGTTCTGGGAACCCAATTTCTGCTTTTACCCAATGAACTATCACTCTGGCCCTAAGCACAGAGATATCAGAGAAGCTCCACATCATAGACGAACAACAACTTCATCAGCACTTGTGCAGATTGCATAGCTCTGGAGCTGAGGAGACAGCTTAATTAACAAGTAGAAACTTGATCATTAGCAACCATGTAAAAAGCCAAATGTGCCAGATCATGCTTGTAATCCCAGAGTTAGTGAGGCAGAGAGAGGCGGATTCTTGGAGCCCGCTGCCCAGGTAGTCTAGCCAAATCAGTGAGCTTCATATTCAGCGAGAGACCCTGCCTCAAAAGATAAGGTGGAAGACTCCCAAGGACCAGAGAGCTATGTTCAGTTGCACTCTGGCCTCTCAGCACATGTACACATCTACCTTCACAGACAACCCCC
The DNA here is from genome assembly GCF_003668045.3 of Cricetulus griseus. Lineage (NCBI taxonomy): Eukaryota > Metazoa > Chordata > Mammalia > Rodentia > Cricetidae > Cricetulus > Cricetulus griseus. Next base: position 114,525,696 of record NC_048596.1, on the reverse strand, counting down.
TCCACATCACTGCATAGTCCTCTACATTTGCTGCAAGACCCTACAAAAGCATCATGCCAGTGGGAGACATGAGTCTTTGTGACCTACACGAAGCATCAGGCTGCCTTTCCTTTCTCCCATGCTGTCAAGGTCTTGCTCTGCTTCTGTGCTGAAGCTTGTGACCCGTCCATGATTATCCCACAGGTCTGCAGAGTGCTGAGAGTTTATAAAAATGGGAGAGGTTTTTAAAGACATTTTAAAGCTACAGAATAGTGATGGATAGCAGGCAAATTGTAACAATTGTTTGAGCTGGGATTGCAATTAAGTATTCCCCGTCTTCTTGGCAGAATTAAAGAGTGTTTTAAAGACTTGGTATTGACTGGATTTCTACTTGGTACAAATGGTCTACATGATTTATCTGTGACCACTGCATCTTCCTCTTGCCTCTGACATTAGCAATTTGCTAATGATTTGCTGGGCAGTTTGGGACTATAATGGCTATACTAGGCCTTGTAGTCTCATTCTATATAAACATCCTCAATTGTTGTGTTTAATATTCAGCAAGCAGAAATAGAGTAAGCTCGATTCAAAAGAACTGAAAATGAATAGACAACAGCTATGAACCTTCTAAAAAGCCTGCCATAAAAGGCAATTTGCAAAGAAAGCACAATGCCTGCCCAGTTTTCTGCTTTCATCTCTTTGTTGGGGTGGAGATTCAGGGACTGCAATGTCCATTTTCACTCCAGGGATAAATGTGAATGCAGAAAATGGTGGCGAATTCTCATTTTAGCAGGGCCTTTTACTCTTGGGGTTCTTTGTACTTTCCATTGTGTTCTCTACTATAGTGGCCTCTGTTTTTACTAAGAAGGCAACAAGAATCCCTGGTAGATGGTGAACCTACAGATTCCTGGACCTGTTTGTGGTTCAAGGAATCTGGAGGTGAGGCCCTGGCACCTGCATGTGTAACAAGTTCCCTGGTGTTACCAGCCTGTGGATCTTATACTAACTGCAGCTATTCTACCACACAGTGACAAAAAGTCAGTGGCTAAGCAAGGGGTAAATGTTCTACCTGGTATACTTAGCTTTCTTGCTGTTTTCTGTCAGTATTCATTCTTTAATATTTGTCTTACTTTGTTGAAGTTAATTTGAAAGATACACAGGAAATTCTGAAAATCCAAATCAAGGGAACCCAATATATTATAGCCAGTATTTTCCAAACACAAAGTGCCTTAACTCTTACTGTTGTATTGATATGTGAGAATGACAAGGAGCAGCAGTGTCCCTGCCAATGGACCATTGCATGGGGGCGGGTAAAGAAAATGCTCAGCTGCCTACTCTCTGGGTCTAGTCATGTGAATAGTCAGAGGCTACTCTTGTTGTTGGAGGAACTCTTGCTGACACTGACCTAGGGAGCTTTCTTGCTGACTTAATCCTTATCATCAAATGAAAGCATAGGCATTGACCCTTGAAGTAGCCCAGTGACTCGAGGAGTCTACAAGTCAGGTGATGTGTGTCATGCTCCAATGTTCACTAGTGACCATCTCTGACCTCTGGCTAGTCCTTGATCACTTCAGGACCTTAGTCTCCCTGTGTGAAACCAGAGCTCACTCCAGTCCTACTTGTTATACTCATGGTCTGTAATCAAGACCACGTTGCAGCTGAAGATTCTGGCTGGGTGGCATCTGTCTAAAACAAAACAGAAAAAAAAAACCCAGTAGCAAGAGGGACATCACCTAGAACAGATGGGCCAGATAGACAAGAGAGCTGCTATGCTCATGTCAACCTCACCATGGAAAAAGGAGGACCTAGACCACAGAAAAGAGACCCTGGATTATGGAGAGGAGGACCTGGGTCATGGAGATGAGGGGTTTGGATGCTGAGCTATTGGCTCCCCAAGTCTCTGCTCCCCTCAATCTCCTGGCCCCAGGAAGCCCAACTGTAGGCCTGCTGCTTGCTTTTTGTGTGGATGGAGTAACTAATCATCTTCTAGGCTTCTACTTTCTTTTTCTATCAGATACCTGGTTCTCTTTATATCCCCTTTTACACAAACAGCAACAACAACAACAATAACCTTCAATAATTTAAAGTACTTAATATATGTGAAACATTGTTTTATACATTAGATATTTACTCTCTAAAATGTGCCAAAGTTTGGCTGTAATTTCTATTTGATAGATGAAGGCACACTTTCCAAGAGATTAAATACTGCCTTTTTCCAATACAATGCCAATTATTACCACACTCAGCAGATTCCCAACATATTATTTTCTAAGTCTTGAACATCTGAAAATTTAAGACATCTTTCATGTAACCCCTGACAATCCATTGACTTTCAGACCCTCTGCATGCATTTCAGCTACTGGCTTCTCCTGAAGATGTCTTGGGTCACCAATACCATCTTTCTCAGAGGGTGGCCTCAAGGTCCTTTTCACTCTTGGTTGACATCTGTCCTCTTTCCATTCCATTGGCCTTTTCTTCCTTCATCTAGTTTTGAGTTTTCCCTTTGACATCAGGCCTCAGGTCTTCTCCATACTTTAAGTTCCCCCTCTAGGGCCAGGGGCTGCCTTGTTTTTTTATGTTTTTATAGATGTTTTGAAGAATGGTATAATATCTAAGACCCCCACCTTATTGTTAACTTTCTTATTCTGGCTAGGCCCCACCACTGCTTCAGTCCCAAATGAACACTTGGAGACTTATATTAATTATAACACTGTTGGCCGCTGGTTTATTTGGCTAGCTCTGTCTTAATTATTAACCAATTTCTATTAATCTAAGTATTTCCACATGGTCTTGGCTAACTGGGGAATGCGGGACCTACAACTCCTTTGCCTGCTACATGATTACTGCTCAGCGTCTCCAAAGAGAAGAGATTTCTTGTTTGTCCCTGCTTATATCCCGATTCTGCTCAGCTATGTCACTTCCTGTCCAGCCAATCAGCCAATCGGTGTTTTATTCATTAACCAATAAGAGAAACATATATACAGAAGAACATTCCCCATCACCCCATGGAGCTGGATTTTGATGAATGGGCAGAGATAGACTTGAATTCATAAAGACAAGATGGACAGGATGCTGGATCTTCCATTGGGCTAGCTTTGTGATCCCAGAAAGCCTCTCTTTCTATGTCTATGGAGAGGAAGCATGGTGTCCAGCCCTTGAGATTATTGAGAAACTTCAGTGAAGTAATCTGGGCTGGAAAATGGCTCAGTGGTTAAGAACACTGGCTGCTTTTGTGTGGAATCTGTACCCACAGGACAGCTCACAACCACCTATAACTCCAGTCCCAGGAGACCTGGCATTCTGTTGTACCCCCTGTGGACACCAGACACTCATATTGTACACATACACACATGCACACACTCACACATACATATACAAAGTAAAATAAATAAATCTTTAAAAAACAGTATTATGTGAATATAATTAAAAGGACAGGTGCTGTCCCTGTGTCCCAGCTACTTTTGTTGTTGAAATTTTTCCCTCAGTGGGATTTCTTTAGTAATAATTATCTTTCTAACCCACCTCTTCAATCAACACTTTGTTCAGGTGATGCCTCTACCAAAGACAACCCTATTCCAAAGCCTTGGGATCTCATGCCATGTACCCTAATGACTACTGATTCTTAGTATATCCGGAACAAGACTTGAGTTAACACGACCCACAGGACAGCATACTTAAAATTGATGTCCCCTTCCATGTCTCAGATAGATTCTGGAGTTACTTCTGTGCAACTACTTTAAGTGGCCCTGAAGGCCTGTGTCTTTAGGTTCACAGAAGTATTGGCCAAATAAGACATGGGAATGTGTGTGTGTGTGTGTGTGTGTGTGTGTGTGTGTGTGTGTGTGTGTGCATGCCTTCCTCAATCATTCTCTACTATTTCTTTAGAGACAGGGTCTCTCATTAATTGGCTAGGAAGGCTGGTCAGTGATCTGCCTGTCTCTGTCCTGCACCCAGCACTGAACTTACAGGGAATGCAGCCACATTTGACTTTTTACATGGGTACTGGGGATCTGAACTCAGGTCCGCATACTTGTGCAGCAAGCACTTCACCAATGGAGCCACCTCCACAGACTTTGATAATCACTTTCATTGTTATTTTCACTCCACATCATATTTCTATATCATTACTAAAATGGCCTACCTTGCTTGTACCTCTGTAGAGACTTAGTTATACTAATCCCCTTCTACTCTGAAGAATGAGGCTGATCCCTGGGCTCTTCATCCTTTACTGGGTATGCATTGCTAATGAAATTCAACCTGGTTTTTCATTGTGCTCTTGGCATTGCTCAGACTTGCATCTGTAGACTCACCTTCATAGTGGCAGGGCTTGGCTGCAACTCCATTGCATGATGACTTCCAATGGTACTGTCTAACCAAGCCAAGAGGACAGGTGCTGCTTGCAGTGCATGGCTCGTGTCACCCCACAAGGAAGAAGGAGTCTTTACTATGAGACCTTCTGGGGACCTGAGCATTTTTTATCTGCCTATGGGGTGTCTTAGAGAGCACTTGCCCACTCTGTCCTGGACTCCGGACATGTGGGAGGCCATCCTCAAGCAAGGTCTGTAGACTTACCTTCTCCAATGAATCTAGATAGAGAAGATTTTTTTTTTATTTTATTTTTTTTAGAGACATCTCACTATGTAGCCCCTGGTTGGCCTGGAACTTGTACAGACAAGGCTGACTTTGAACTCACAGAGATCAGCTTATCTCTTCCCCAGGTTCTGGAATAAGGGGGTAATTGCCACCATGCCTGCATCAGGAGACTTTGAACAGACACTAATAAACAGCATCTTTTACAGTTTTCTCAAAGTGGGGGTTATTTATGTTTTGGATTCCTCTTGAGCAGTTGGACTCACTCATTTAAGAATGGAGACACAGGGACTAGAGGTATGGCTCAGGGGTAACATGCTTTCTCTACAAGCATGAGGGTGTTAGTTCAGATCCCCAGAACCCACACAGGGAAGCCAGATATGGTGGCACACAGAGACCCAGCACTGGGGAACAAAGAAGACAAATGGCTCCTGGGTTCTCACTGGCCAGCCAGTCGACTAGGCTGAAATGGTGAGCTCTGGGTTCAATCGGAGGTTATATCAAACAATAAGGTGGAGAGTGATTGAGAAAACCACTCAACATCATCAACCGTTGGCCTCCACATGTGAATACAGACAGACAGACAGGCACAAGCACACACACACACACACACACACACACACAGAGATGGAAACAGAGGAAAGTGCTTTTAAAAAGTTTAACTTTCCACTTTGACTTTCTTCTTTTTCCATAACTTATTGTTTCCACAATGTAGATGCTATGTATCACACAATGTATGCATATATACATGGATGCAAATGTACAGCTATGCATACACAAAGACATTTGTAAAAGTATTTGTTGTAAATTTTTTTTTAAATCTGAAAATCAAGATTATAGAAATATGGGCCCCATCAAAACTTGGGGCTAACTCCACCTACCCTTCTCATGCAACCCTTACAAAAAATATCCTGCATGTTCTCCAGTAACTTATTTGAATATTTTGCCTCATTTATTTTATTCTCACATTGTGTATATATTTTTATATAAGTGCAAACGTTTATAGACTTTTTATATTGAAAAAAATTTCCTTAGCTGTTTGGCATTAAATGACAGATGTTTGTCCCTTGGGGCTTCAGGACTTATTTCCAAAAACTAAGGATGGTTTCTTATGTATCATTTATTAAAGTCAGGAAAGTAACAGCCAGGTTCAAATTTTACTGGTTGTCCCAATAACGAGGTAAGGGAGAATCCAGATCATACAAGTTGGTGATGTGTCTTTCTGGTTGCCTTCTGCTTCAAACAATGCCTCAGCCTCCTGTGCTACAACCCAAGTAGGTCCTGGAAATCTAACTGGGACCATGAGTGAATGAAGAAAGGACAGGCACAGAGACATACAGACACACAGACAGAAAAGCCAGTATCGGGTGGGCCTGTGCTTAGATGGAGGTGTGCCATAAGCAGTTGGAAACTCAGTGTGTTTATTTTATGTGTCTGAGGAGTCAGTTTATCATATCGTTTGGAAGGGAAGGAGGGTTTAGCTAGTCTCAGAAGGAGGTCTTTATTTGGGAGCACTCTCAGCCTGTAAACATCACAGAGGTGGAAGCAGTCATAGGTAGATATTTATGTACACATTGTCAGTATCTGTACAGGGACGAGGGGAAGGATTTGTTTGTCATTGTCACAGGTCTGATTCATTGGAGTCCTTGACATGGTTGTGCTCATGTCAATAATACACATTTACTCAAGACTTCATACACTCCCCACACTCCTGGTATTTCATAGCTTACTGTGTGTGTGTGTGTGTGTGTGTGTGTGTGTGTGTTTGTGGCGTGCAGTTGCAGGCCAGAAGAGGATGTTGTCTGTCTTCTTCTATTGTCTTCTTCCTATTCTTTTGGGCCAGGGTCTCTCATTCCAGCTACGCAGGATGGCCACCTAGCACCGGGGATCCACCAGCCTCTGGCTTCCAGGATTAGGACTGTAAGGCACAAACAGTCTTTTTGTACATGAGTGCTGGGGAGTCAAACTCAGATTCTCATGCGTGCACAGCCTGGGCTCTTACCCAGAGAGCCATTTCACAGCTGAGCTTGACCTTTGGCAAGGCATAGGTCAGTTATTGTTCCCTGTGAGCCCCTTCAGAAGTGGCCCAGCAGGAGGCTAATCCTGAATAGATTCAGGCTATACAGTTCTGGACTGTCCTGCTACATTCTTAATGTCTGCTTAGAAATGTCATCTTGAACCATCCTGTCGCTAGTGATTTTTTAAATTATTCTAAAATTTGTCTCAAATGTGTGTGTGTATTTGTGTAACTGTATGCGCATATACACATGTATGTGTGTTGTGGCACATGTGTGGCAGTCAGAAGATGTCTTTCATGAGCCAGTTGTCTCCTTCCACCATGTGGGTCCTGCGGATAACCCCAGGTTGACAGCCTTGTCAGCAAGTGCCTTACCTGCTGATCCAGCTCCCAGCCAGTTAGTAATGCTAACTGGTACACCCGCATAAAGGTGGGCTCTGCCAGGCATCCCACTATGAAGTTACCCTTGTCTTTCTGGGATGAGTAAGTACCATGTGGGCACATCCTTTGAAATAGTATAAACACCACCTTATGCCTCAAATTCTCACCTCCTAGTTTGAGAATCCACTGATGATACTTGCATGAATAAATTATTACCATGAAACATGACATAGAGTGCTTTTTCACCTTAGAATGAATTTCTTAACCCTTCAGCGCTTTAGATGGATTTAAGGACAACTTTACTAAATACTTAACGGGCATATGAGCAAGTTGAGGGTATTATAACAAAACACCACAGGAAGGGTGCCTTAAGCAACAGATACTGATCTCCTCGGAGCTCTGGACATTAGAAGTCTTGGGTCAAGGACTAACACAGTCAGGGATGTTCCTTCAGGACCTTCTCCTATTACCTCATTATGGGAGGTGCAGGGGCAGGGCTGGGGGATTGACAGAAGGAAAGGTTAACAGGGGAATATCTTTTTTTCATAAGCCACAGTCCCGTTGGACCTATCCCCATGACCTCATCCACCCCAATGCCTTCCAACCACCCCCTTTCAAACAGCCCCTCTCCTGGAAGTTCTGAGCTACAATGTGTAGATTTAGGAGGACACAGACACCAGCCGGGGTACTGTATTGGGGTTGTGATAGTACTGTATGATCTTTACAAATTAGTTCTGGGAACCAAGTTCTCTGTAATAGAAAGTTTGCCTCCAGGGACATGGTGTATGATTTATTTTTTTATAGCCTTACTTTATTTTATGTACCTAAAATGCATGTTTTTCTTTACTCACAAACAGCATTGTACTGTTTACAGTTCTCCTTGTTTTGAGGCATTCCAGCTATTTTACTTGCTGTCCCTAAGGGAATCTATTTTTCATTATGCTCTCTAACTGAAAATCTCTGAAACACAGGACAGCTTTCTTCTGTGTATTAGCTGTTTTATATTGGCGAATTCATTCCAATAATTTTCCAACTGATTATCCCAAATTTCCCAGAGGAAATAGTTTCAGTGTTAGGATAATGGAAAAAAAATATACATTTTCATTCTCAGTATATATTTTTTCTTTGTGAATCTCTTTTGTGGTGTTTCTTAATCACCAGAGCTTTCAGAATAACACTGAATAGCTGTGAAATCACAGGGGTAAAAAGTTGGTGTGGTCCTGATGTAAGTGATAGATTTTTTTTGCTCAGTTTCCCACAGGTAAAGCACAATGGGAGAGGCTCCAACGCCCAGAGACTGTAAGATAGGCTCTGGAGCGGAAGCATCTGCATCTTCACCCCAGCCCTTTCCCCGAGGAGCCTCGTAAACTTGGGCCAGCTGCTTAACTTCTCATTCTTGGTTCCATTACATATAAAGTGAGGATGGTAGTAATAATATACTCCTTAAGGATTTAGCAGGAAAAAACAAATGACATCTACACATATAAAATACTCAAATGGAAAAACAATACCTAATAGTCTATGTACGTGTGTGCCTCCAGTTACAAATAACATGCTAGCTGCTAACTTGAAATATGTTTTATTATTTTAACAAAATACACTTTTTGGGGATGACTAGGAATGTCTTTTTGATAGTATCAGATATTGTTTCTTTTCTAGTGATATAAGGAGCTTTTGAAGTGGATTTCCTAATGTGGGAGGATGCTTTCCTGTTTTGATGGGAAAAGTAATTTAAAAATGACTTTTTCGCAGACTTAAAAGAATAATAAAAGTAGAGGAAGCTGCGTATGAAGCCTTATGCTCAACTTCAATAAATAATAAACAAGCCATTATCAATTTGGAGCAAATTTTACATGATCTACATTATGTTTATTAATGTATTTTGCAAATTATGTATTACCACCTACATTTTTAATGATAAATAAATTAGTACCCATATTTTGCAAGGAATAATTTTAATTTTGAGAACTTCATACACAAGGATTGCATCTACATCACCACTGCTCTTCCCTCTTCCCCTCCAACTACTCCCCCTCCCAAATTCACAATGTCTTCTTTACTTATTACTGTCATTTGCATATACATCTTTATCTATGTGTATATATATGCATACATATATGTGCACACACATATATGTAGTCTGTTGGGATTGATCTAGCTTTCATGTTTTGTGATACATTGAACCCAGTTGCTTTTCTTTTGAAACCAAAGACTGTAGTCACATTGCATAATAAAAATTACATTTCTATCTTATCATTTTAGTTAAATAGTACCGAAAATCTATTTTTATTCTGTCCTTACTGGGTTTAGCCTGCCCACAGCTTGGACATTTAAAGCCTGCAGTTTTAGGAAATGGAACACAGAAAGACAGGAAATAAAAAGATTACTCTGAAGTTGGGGACTAGGCAGAGTTTTGAATGAATAAATTTTAAAAATCAAGTTTACCAAATGTGCTGGCTGTGGCCTGGGTGAAGGATCAGATATCAGGGTCACCTTCCTCAGAGACTGAGGAGGCAGTGTGTTTGGTCTCCCCCTGTGGGACCCACACCAGGTGGGCAGGAAGGCAATAGCAGGAACATTAGCTGGTATAGGTGTGAAGAGGGACATCCCCCCTCCTCCCCAGGGACAGTACCCAGCAGTTTCAGCATGGCCCACATTCGGGTGGCCCAAGAGTGGACCACCTGGTAGGGACCATCATATCCCATGTAATGTTAGTGAGATTCTAAAAAATACTTAGGAATTCCCAAGTGCTTAAATTTCTTTGGATAAAGTACAGTTTTCAACTTTGGTGTGAAAAGATGTTCTGATGATTATCTTAAAAAATATGAGATGTACTGGCTCTATGCTTTGAAATTATTGAGTTTTGTGCTGTGAAATAAAGCTAATTAAAAATATTTTAATTAAATATCTGGGGGATGCAGAGGGGGGTGTGCACACATGACTGCAGGTTCTCCTGAACTCCAGGGTGTTGGATTCTGTGGAACTGGAGTGACAACCAACAGAACTCAGGTCCTTTGCAGGAGCGGGACACACTTAGCTGCTGTGCTATCTCTTCAGCCTGAAAATCAACTTTGGTAAACATGCTAGAAACACTTGACAAGATATAGGTTGTGTGTTTGAACTACAGAGTTCATAATTTTTTGTAGCTATTAAGGTGGTTTATTACAGAATAATCTGTGACATAGAATTTTGATTAACTTGATCTTTCAAGTGCAAAAGACAGAAATTAAAGTCTTCTACTGTGATCGTGGCTGTGAGAGCTTTTCCTTTTGGTAGACTGCTTTCATACAGTTCGTGATAATTATATGAGGCATGATGTTTCTTAATTTATTTGCCTCTGTCACTGATTTAATTTTACCATCATGAAACATGATTTGCTTAGGATTTTTCAGTGTAGTAATATTGCTGTTCTTTTAAAATTTTGTTTGCTACTTTCACTCATCCTTTTTATTTTTAAAGCATATATATTTAATATCTCTAATTGAAATAAAATATATCACTTTGCCCCCTCACTTTCCTCCATCTAGACCCTTTCACCTACCTTCCCTTGTACCCTCCTTTTTTTCTTTAATTATTATTGTTACACACACACACACACACACACACACACACACACACACACATTCCTTCTCGTGTATGTACAAATATCTATCTATCTATCTATCTATCTATCTATCTATCTATCTAGTCTGAGTCTAATTTTGTTTACCTTAAGTGAGCTATAAACAACAAGATTGAATTTTATTATTTGTTTCATCTTTACAGAAATGCTGTCTTTCTAATTAGGAGCTTAAGACATTTGTACTTATTGTGGTAATAGATGCACCTCATTTTAATAATTTTGTCCCTTCAATTTTTGCTTCCTTAATATTTTCTTTAAATTCACATAAAATCATATGTGTGTTTGTACATTATATGGGTGAGGGTGCCCTCAGGGCCAGGAGAGGACTTCACATCTCCTGAAGCTGAAGTTATAGGTGGTTGTGAGCTACCTTTCAAGGCTGCTGGGAACCTATTTAGGGCCCTCTGCAAGAGCTGCAAGCATTCTTAATCACCGAGTCATTTTCCAAGCCTCTTGATATTTCTTTTGCTATCCATACTATCTTAGGGTTACTATTTCTATAATGAAACACCATGACCAAAAGCAAGTTGGAGAAGAAAAGGGATTATTTGACTTACATGTCCTGAGTTACAGTTCCTTCAGGGAAGCTAACATAAGAACTCAAACTAGGCAGGAACCTGGAGGCAGGAGCTGATGCAGAGACCATGGGGTAAGGCAGCTTACTGACTTGCTCTTTATGGCCTGATTTCTTATAGAACCCAGGACCACAAGTGCAGGGGATGGTACCATCCACAATGGGCTGCCCTCCCCTATCAATCACTAATTAAGAAAATGCCCTACAGGCTTAATACAGTCTGATCTCATGAAGACATTTTCTTAATAGAGGTTCCCTCCTCTCAGATGACTTTAGCTCCTGTCAAGTTAGCTAAGACTAGACAGGACACCTACTCCTTTCAGTAATCTTTTGTTTAGCTTTTATTGGCCCCTTTCTTTCTGGTATTTTAGAAAATACATTTTTAACCTATGTTGATTACTACTATAAACATATATTAATAATACCTATCTTCTGTCTGTAAGAGTGAGCATCTATTTATTCCTTATGAAGAGAAATTTGTCATGCTTTATTTTCATTTCTACTATTGGCATATTTTTCCCTTTTTTCATGAGTGTTATTAATACTTTACATAAATGTATTTACTTACTATTAAGATTAAGCTAAGTAAGTGAAATAACTATGTGCACAATGAGCCTGTTTTCCAAGAATAATCTTGGACACATTAAGTTTTATAACTATATAAATAATATGTTAGGTAGCAGTTATAAATCTTTCTAACTTATTTGCTCTTTTTTCTTTTTTATAAACATGCAGTGCTGGGGATTGAACTCAGGACCTTGTACTTGCTAAACAAGCACTCTTCCTCTTATCTACAATCCTGTCCTGGGATTCTTTATGCTCATTATACTTGTCAACTGAGTTACTTCTTCAGGAAGCCCAAACTGAATTTTTAAAGAATTTTTTATTTGTTTCTCATTTTTAACACTTGAAGAAGACTTAACACAATACATTTTGCTACAACAATGAGCATAGAAGAAAGGATAATGGCATGTTGATCTATTTTGAGCTGAAGGCATGCCAATGTCTTTTAGATCTTAAAGCTTTATTTTTTCCTTGTTTTATACTGACAGTTCTTCCTTTTTCTTTTGTGGACATGGATTCATTGTATGTAGCACTGGATTTTTTAAAGACATTTCATACAAGTACATAATGTACTTTGATCATAACCTCACACCCCTTTATTCTCCTCCAATTTTCTTTCCACCCTGCATTTGTTCCCTTCATCACCCCAGATAATGTTGCTTTTACTTTTGTGTTATATGTACACACACATAATTTTATAGGTCTATATAAAAATCTGGGATCTGTAGTATTTGTCTGAGACTGACTTATGATTATTTTCAGTTGTGTCCATTTTCATATAAGTGACACATCTTCATTCTTCCTAATGGCAGAATAAAATTCCACCCCACATTTTTTTACCCATTCCTCTGTTGATGGACAGCATGGTTGCTTTCATCACTTAGTTGTTGTGAATAGTACTGCAATAAGCACTGATTTGCAAGTGCCTCTATGATATGTTGACAGAGACCTCTGAGTAAATAGCTAGATGTGGTTATTCCAGCTCATATGGAAGATCTTTTTTCTTTTTGCAGAACCTCAATACTGATGTTCATGGTGTTTAGGCTAGAAGGGCTCACTTCTGTTCATGTTCTTGGCAGCATTTGTTTTCTTAATAATTGCTATTCTGCTCAATTTGAGATGGCATCTCAGAACATTTCAATATGCTTTTCTGTGTTGGCTACTTATGTTGAACATTGTTGGAACATGTATGGACCATTCACACTTCATCGTTGGAGGACTGTCTGTTCATTAGCCCATTTATTGATTGGGTTGGTTGATTTCTTCCCACTGTTTTGTTTGTTTGTCCATTCTAAGTGTTAATGATCTGTCAGATATGTTGGTAGTTAAGATTTTCTGCCATTTTGTAAGCTGTCTATTCACTCTACTGTTTCAGTTTCTCTACAGAAGCCTTTGAATTTCATAAGGTCCCATCATCATTATCGGCATTGTTTCCTGTATGAAGAAGCCCCCTTTCAGAAAGCTGGTACCTGTAGATGCACAGATTAGGATACACAGGACTTGATTAAATACAGGTTAAATTTATTCGGGGAGAAGTCACTTAAATAGGAAATTGATGACCCACAAGTTTCTGTTCCCAGGATCCACACCCAGGCTGCTCTCTGTGACCTGACTGGAACCAAGAGACAGCAAGCCTGTCCTGGACCCCAGACCAAATACCACACATTGCCGTATGCACTTTGGGTGTGGTCAGTGCCACAGGTGAGGCTGGGTGGATCTCTCACTACAATTCCCCTTTTAGTCTAAAGAAGATTTAGGCTTGATACAAATCTATATACAAAGATAGTAAATATGAAGTATTCTCTAGGAGGAGGAAATGTAAGAACATCCACACTTAAAACCTATTGCAGTGAAACAACAAGAGCAAAATAGGAAGAGCTGCATACATATCCAGTCCTAGGGGAAGGGCATAACGGAGATTACTATAGAGCTGCCCTAAGCTGGAAAGTTCAAGTCTTGTACCCAATATTTCTATCTAGGAAGACAGAACAGTAATTGTGACAGTCTAATCTTCAGCCTCATCAAAGACCTGAGAAGGAAGTTAACAATACTAGAGTAGGCAGGAAGTAGATAGGCAGGCAAGCAACTTCCAAATTGTACAGTGAAGACAGAAACAGCAGACTACCTGGATAGTCACCTGAAGTCTCACAGCAATGTCAGAGCAACCAGCTTTGGCTAAAGCCTAGAGTATCTTACTGACCAACACAGAAGCAGGGAGGCGGAAAGGCTGTCTCACCCTGACTTGGCAAGGTTCAGCAGTCTTCTAAGTTTATCTCCTGAAAGCATGGTAGGACAGCATGTCCAAAGTCAGTGGTTGAGGTGAGGGCAGTTCTATGCCCAAGAGACCATTAGCTGAGGAGAGGATGGACTCTGGAAGGAGTGACATCAGTGCCCAACATACCCTCAGGAATAGCTCAGTGCTGTCTGGAGCAATTGTGTCTCATGTCAACGGAGTACTAATATTAAAACATTTAAATGCCATATTCTGCAGGTCTATGAAGTGTTTGAAGATCAAAATCTATGTCTGACTAATCTCATACTTATAAGAAATGTGGGTGAAAATATCTGTAATTTTCGGGAACCTAGTTGTACAATGGCTGAAGCTTCCCAAAATAATTTAGCAAGGACAAAGACTTAAAAAATGCATATATATATATACATACATATATATATATATACATATGCATATATATATTTTTTTCACCAACAGAGATAGAACTGAAATGTCTTGACTAGTGGTAGAACTGTAAAGTGCAATATGATAAAATATTCTAAGTTGTAATAATATACAAAATGTATATACATCAAGATAGTTTTATGTTTGTATGCCAAACATAGTAAACAGAAAGAAGACCCTAAACAGTCAACATACAAGAATCTAACAATTTAAGTTACCAAGGATCTAGTAATTGTTATCTATAGCTAACAGTTGTTAACGTTAGTTCACTAGAAATTATGGAAATTATATAAATCTACCTATATCCCATCCTAACCATACATTTCCCATCCATATCCTAAACTTATCTAAAACAGATACCCAAGTCTGAACATCACCTTTCATACCCAACCCTAAACAACTAAAAGCCATCCCTATGCAGGTGTATATTATCCCTTAAGCCAACAAACAGTAAGGAAAGGGGGCGTTGTTTTCTTAGATTTACTTCCTACTGAAATGGGATGACGATGACTCCATGGGATCCCGTAGGGAAACAAAAATAGAGTAATAAAAGTCTCTAGAGGACTAGCTGTAACATTTGTAGCTAGCATCTGTATGTAGATGCTTGACTGAAGTTCTTATCTGAAGCTCTCTCTCACTACAGGTACCTGTACCTATGCCTTGGCAGTGTCTTTCCATGTTTTCATGTAACAATTCTAGAGTTTCAGGTTTTACTTTAAGGTCTTTGATCCAATCAGAGTTGACTTCGGTACTGGGTGAGAGACGGGGCAAGGTGTCCTTTTTCCACATGTGGGTACCTGGATTGCTCATGAAATACCACTTTGATGTATGGACTATTCTGACTTGGAGAGTGTGGTGATTTGAATAAAAATGGCGCCCATAGGTCCAAGGGGAGTAGCCTTGTTGGAGTAGGTGTGGCCTTGCTGAAGTAGGTGTGGCATTGTTGGAGGAAGTGTGTCATTGGGGGCAGGCTTTGAAGTCTCAGGAACCTAAGCTAGGCCTAGAGGCTCACAGTCTTTTCCTGCTGCCTGTGGATCCAAATGTAGAACTCTCAGCTACTTCTCCACTACTTTGTCCGCCTGTACACAGCCATGTCCCACCATGCTTCTCACCATGACTATAATGGACAAAACCTCTGAAGCTGTAAGCCAGTCCCAAGTAAATGCTTTCTTTTATAAGAGTTCCATGGTCATAATGTCTCTTCACAGCAATAGAAACCCTAAGACAGTAAGCTAAATAGTTGTTGGTGGCTTACAAATCAGTTCTCACAAATACAATTTTATGGCACAGTGCCAAGTCCTGATACTCTTCTGGACAATGGAGAGACTTGCCAGTTCTGAATTACCTACTCAGTTGTGTACATATTTAAGGCTTGTCCACAGGTGGCAGAGAACACTGGCCATGATAATTGTGTACGTAGGACTTTCCGGGTTCTGCCTTCCCCACACATTATTCTACTCTCTCTAGAAGACTGCCAGAGGATAGAGGGCAGTATTCCAATTTTAGTTGAGGACAAGAAGGGCCAGTTTCTGAGTCACATTAAAGGCTCAAGCTAATGTGGTGGCCCTCGGGCCTGGAACGGCCAGGCTCTGGAACTTGCCAGGGCACTCTGATGCTCCTCTAAAGAAGATTCTTGGCTCTCTGTGACACACATTCTCTATGCCCTGGGCTAGGCTTACATTGCTTGGTGATTGACACTGTTGTAGTGGCCTATCAGCTTTCTCTTAATCTTCTTTTTCTCCAAATCTACCTGTAATCCCAACTTAATTTATTTTTATTAACTCATCAATTGCAATGCTCCACTCACAGAATGAGAAGTTACAGCCTTGACCAGCATAATCCTAAGGGGGAAGTGGTTTCTTACCTGTTAGAATTTGACTCTCAGTCCTTAATCATCTGCAAAGCCAATTTAACAGCAGATAAAATTAAAGTGCTATTTATTTTAACAGAAAGGCATCTAAACAATTTTATGTGATTTCAAATACCCTGATAAGCAAGCATTTCGCAAGAGTGGTGCCCTTATATTCATGTAGAACATTATAGTGTGTGAGACCCCTTTTTTCATACTCAGGCTCCTTCATTAGGTAACCTTTATTGTTCCTGCAATGCGCTGGGTGTGGTATGGGAACCAAAGATCATTATGATATTGTCCTGGTGCTGCATAGTTCTTTGTCTGGTAGCAGGATGCTATACAGCAATATGCATCACTCTGCTGTGTAGGAAAAGCTACAGAAGAGATATAAATGAAGGCGAAGGTACGGGAAGTCAATGGCAGACAGAAGACAAGTAAGGTGTAAAGGCTTTTGAGTTTAAAATGCCATAATCCAAAGAAGCTCCTCACAGCCTAATTTATAGTTCATATGCAGCAAAGGAAGCAAAAGAAAATCAGTGGCATGTGTGTGAACTTTAGAAAATACATTTGTCCCATAGTGCCCCCGAAAAACTTTATTTGAAGTTATACACCAGGCAGCTGTGAGATGAATCAACCAGGAACTTGAGCATGGTGAATAACTGCACAAAAAGAACAGAGGGAAAATCGGAAGCATTTTAAGAATGAGTTAATCTAAATAATTGGATAATCGTGGTTGCAATGGATAATTTAAGTATCTCTGGCAATTATTTAAAGATTCATGATATAGTAAAAAAAAATTGTCAGAGAAGCTGGGTTAATGGCGGGAGGGACTGGGAGGAGAGGAGGGAGGGGAAACTGTGGTAGGGATGTAAAATAATAATAAAAAAGAAGCTGGGTGAAAAGAAAATACCAGTTATAATTAGAGTCTATAGATGTTGGGTAAAAAAACAAGATAGATTTCATGTATACTAATTTATTCAGTGTCCATGATCAGAGCCAATATATATTACACCAGTGAGCCAAAGGGGGTGAATCAAATTTTGTATGTTGAAAAAACTAACACAACTATTTCTAACTCCAGTGTATTTCAGACATGCAAGGCTGACTCAACTTTAGGGTGTCTATCCATCAAATAATTCTACTATTAGATTAGAAAATCAAAGCTCATGACCACCCGGATATTCTAAAATGCAGTTGCTAAAATAACCATGCTTTACCAAACACTTCCATCATGTAGGAACTGAGAGAAAGCTTGAGCATAGATTTAACACTGAAACAGTAGAAAACTTCCAACAAAGTTTTAAAACCAGGAAGTAGAAAAATTATGAATGTGGGAGTTAAACAGATCTGAGCACAAATCTGTACTTATGAGTTATGCAATCTTAGTATTTCCAGGTCCAATAATGTTTGTATAAGCACAAGATGCTAATGATCACAATGGAATCCAGGCATGCTAGGGGCTGGACTAGTGTTTTAGAGGATTTGACTCTATTAAAATTATTTTTAGATAAATAATTGTTTTATGTATATGAGTGTTTTACTTGCATGTGTATATGTGCATTGTGTGAGTGCATTGTGTCTTTAGAGTACAGAAGACAGAGTTAGGTCTCCTAGAAATGGAGCTAAGGACAGCTGTGAGGCACCATGTGGGTGCTTAGGATTGACCCAGGGCCTCTGGAAGAGCAACAAGTGTTCTTAATTGCTGAAGATACTTTATCACATTGCTGAAGTGTCAGTATGTCAACATTCCCATTTTGCAGGGTGGTAGCTATGCTAGTCTTACACCACTATAACACATCTCTGCTAAAGGATTATTTTGTCTTGAAGTTTAAAGGTTTCTGTTTATGGTGGACTGGACTGTAGCTTTTTACGTGTGTAAACAGCTTGTGGGGGTGTGAGCACACTGTGGAGCAAAATGGCTTACCTTGTGGCTGGGAAGTGAAAGGAAGAAAGTGGAGGAAGCTGAGAGGGGACTTTAGAGTCATGTCCTCAGTGAACTAAACATCTCCAATTAGTCCCGTCTCTTACAATTCTCACTGCCTCGAAGTCTGCCAAGGCGGGGACAAACCTCTAACAAGCAGGCCTTTGGGGGGTGAGGTGGGGACACTCAAGTTCCAAGTTATAGTAGAAACTGAGAATATGAAAATCTCCTCTCATTTGTTTTATTTTTAATTTTTTTTGAGACAGTTTCACTCTGTTGCCCAAGGTCTCAGACTGATGGTTCTTTCTGCCTTGACTTCCTGGGTGCTGGAATTGCAGGTGTGTGCTGCCACACTTAACTGCAGAGATATTTTAAAGAGTAAAGATACCTGCTCTGCAGAGTTTAACTCATCGTACTCATGGCAATGTTGCTTAAGAAATCCAGAATTGGACTGAATATGTGACGGTGCCTCCTAGGAGTCTGGTGTGTGTCTATGTAGATGAAATAGTAGGAAGAGTTATATATAAAACAACAACAAACAAGAGGGATGACAAATTGGCGTTTCTTTCTAGAGATGAGACACCCTCTTTCCCTGTCTTGGATGTCAGAACTTTAGGCTGTTTACTTTCAACACCAGTCACACCGGTCCCAAGTTCTGGGCTATAGGCTGTTAGATTTAGACTGAGTCGTGATTTGGGTATCCCAAGATCTCCATCTTGCAGACAGTTTGTCACTAGACTGCCTCTGTAGTCATGTGAGCCAAATGGCCAAAGAAACCCACTTTCTTATATTCAGGGTGGTGTGTGTACGCATGTGTGCCTACATGTTTGGTTGCTCTGGAGAACCCCAACCTATCCAGAAACATACAAACATGTGAATGATGAATTCTTACTAAGCCCTGAGGTAAATCAGCATCTTGGTAAGAGGAAGTGTTTGCTGAATGTCAGATGTTCTCACTCAACACTCACAGTAACTTTTTATTATCTGCATTGAACATGCAGGAAAGGGAGGACTGGAAAAGGAGGATTCCTGTTGAAAACCACACAGCTAATAAGTTCTAGTGTTGTCTTTGAGGCCATGCCCTGGGCCTTGGAGCCAGGGACTTATAGCCATTGCCCTTTCTGGCTTTTGGTCAGAAAAGGATTCCTGGGATTGTGGGAATATCTGGCAATGCATGTATGTTGCAGAGGACTGTGGAATGCATGTGCATTTCATTTCATGTCATGGGAAGTCTCTCTCTCTCTCTCTCTCTCTCTCTCTCTCTCTCTCTCTGTGTGTGTGTGTGTGTGTGTGTGTGTGTGTTTGGGAAGATCTTTTTACATTCAGATATAGGGTCACAGAGAGATTGAACAGTGTCTTCATCCACGGTCACTGCTATCATTGCCATGGGTGGAAACGGCAGGCCTCAGCCATGGAAGAAACACAGGAGCTGAGTACTGTGCTGGATTGTTCATGATGACTTTTGCTGCACCTGTGG
Organism: Cricetulus griseus; assembly: GCF_003668045.3. Lineage (NCBI taxonomy): Eukaryota > Metazoa > Chordata > Mammalia > Rodentia > Cricetidae > Cricetulus > Cricetulus griseus. The sequence continues at coordinate 114,506,042 of NC_048596.1, read as the reverse complement.
TATCAGCTGAGTAGCATGAGCGACAGTGATGGGCTGTCCTTCCAGTCCAGGCATTGTACTTCCCCTTGCTTGGACACACAGAACACACAAAGGACACATTGGTTGTTACACTTTGGATTTTAAATGCCTGACACAAACCAATATGGTAAAATGTAGGTCACCAGCTACAGTGGTAGAGCGTTTGACACATTGTGTGTAGCTGGGAGAAGTTAGGTCATTGGTGATATGGCCCATGTGAGGTGTTGGGAACCAAGACCATTACTGTTCTCTTCTCTTTGCTTTCCAGATGCTATGAGGTGAGTATGTCTGCTCTGCTATGTGTTCCTTGCCACATCTGTCTCACCATGAGCCCGGAAGTGATGAAACCAAATGGCCACGGACTAAGCCCTGGGCATCTCTGGGTCACAAACCATCTTTCCCTTTTCTCCATTGTTTCCCTCAGTTTTCTACTTTTCTTTTTATCATTGCAATGGAAAGCTGACCAAGACAGGTGTTCTGTTGGAAACTGAATTTTTTTTCAGAAAATGCATTTCCCTGTGTTTCTTTTCCTGGTTAGGAGCGATCTAGACAAGGTTGGGACACTGGAAATCAGTGGTGTTTGGGTTGTCCTCCGGTGGGAAGCCAAAAGATGAGAAATTTCTTCCTCTGGGATGACTTTGTTTTGGTGGTTTCCATGGATGTGAGGTGATGCAGATTCTGAACATAGAGATATCTGCTAGGCCATCCAGGACTGTTCAGAGGAGGTCTGGCTATGAAAATGCAAGGCTGAGCAAATGCTCTTATGGGTACATAGGACCCACAAACATTATTCTCTGTATATGGGGTAAAGGAGACAAGTGTTTGGAAGGTACCTAGAGATTTCTCCTATTGTTGTCAGAACTTTGGTTTAGGTTTTTTTTTTTTTTTTTTAGCTTGACATTGAACCAAGAGTTTTATAGATACTAGGCACATGCTCTACCACTGAGCGGTTACCTCTGACCCAACCATGAACTTGAATTAAGGTTTTGAATATGAGAGCATGGCCTCTGTTCTCAGAGAAACATTTCCTTTGCTCTGCTCACTGGGACTTTTACTGTAAGATCCTTGCTGTCCCTAGTAGAACCCAGGGCCAATATGGCCTTGCAAACAGCATCATCTTCTCTTTCAGTTTATCCAGCTCTGCTCTTTAAGGCCAGGCAAATGAAGGTCATGTTATGTTGCCATGCCAGAGTTTGGTACAAAACAAAACTGACAAGAAGACAGTAAGAAGCAGAGTGGAGGGAGCAATGTGTTCCGAATGAGGCACACAACCCCAGTCATCTGGAGACAAGAGGTCAAGGACAATCACAGAAGTAACTGTCTTCTGGCCTTGCTCTCACTCTCAAGAGGCTTTATTGTGTGCCCTGTGAAAATAGGCTGGAGGGGACAGGGAGAAATTAAGCCAGAGCAAATTGCTGGTATCTTGACACCAGCTATATCTTTTGACCTCTCTCAGCAGTTTCTTTGGAACTGTAAATCTTCTCCTGGGCATACAACAAGGCTAAGAGGAGACTATTTGTCCCAAAGCTTTCCAGAGAACACAGACATGGCCTTGGCAGGTGCCTGCCATCTTTTTATCTGCAATAGTTCAGCTCCAAGCAAAATTGCTAGACATGCATCTTATATTTTCTGTCACTCATTGCTTTTGGTTCTGTTCTGTAGGGTGGTGCCCTGTTCCTAACTCTCATTCACAGTTTATTTCTTCATATCCATTCCCCAAAGCTGATGATCCATTTGTTCTCTTAAGCTCTGATCCTACCAGTTCTACCCAGTTGATGTGGTGATCCCAGTTAAGAAAGCTGGGATCCAGGGAATGTTCAGTTGATAACTTCTCGGCTCAGTGCCTGGGTGTGAATCTGTAAAATGGGTGCTGCATGATTTCCTGAGCTTGTATTTTCACAGAGGTCCCCGATTGTCAGGGGAGCCTGGAATGGAGGTGAAGGCAAAGGCTCCACTCAGCTTCTTCCATCATATACCTTTCCTTCACTCACTCTTCAGAGCAGCCCAGGTTTTATCCATGCTAGCTGTTGAAATGTGACTACCTCTACAATCATTAGTGAACTTCGGTAATCTTCCACGTCTACTTGAAACAGTGAACCATTCTCCAGCTTTATGTTCAGCATCCTTTTGGACTTTGATGTGGTTTGGCTGCCCCCCCCCCCCCCGCCCCATTGGCTCATGTGTTTGAATACTTGGTCCCCAGATGGTGGAACAGTTTCACCAGGTTGTGGAACCTTTAGGAGGTGGTGTCTCACTGGATGAAGACCACTGGGTGGGTCGTGAGGTTTTCAGCTTGGCCTCAGTTACTATGTGCTCTCTGCTTCCTGTTCTGTGGAGATGCCAGGAGAGGAGTCTTAGCTGCACATGTCACCACCATGGAGCCATCTGCTGCCACGCCTTTTCACCAGTGGACTATATCCCATCCAACTATGAGCCAAAATCAACCCTCCTCCCTTAAGTTGCTTCTATTAGGTATTTAGTCACAGTAACGAGAAAGGTAACTAACCCAATCTTCCCTGCCTACTGGGTTTTAGCATTCTCTGCTACACTAGTTAGTTGGCTCTGACATGAAATAGCTTGTTTGGTTTCCACATCAAGTTCTCATGTATTCATGAGCTTGATAGGATCTCCTAGGGGGCTCTGGGAAGGGGGAATATTTTGCTGCCTAGTCTCCTGCTACTTTTCCAGGTACAGAGGTGATGGGGGAAGTCCTTGTGTGTATATGTCTCTCCTATTCGTTAATGAATAAAGCACTGTTCGGCCAATGAGGCAGAAAGATAGGTGGGAGTAGGAGTCGAGGAGGATTCTGGGAAATGTAGTAAAGAAGTCTTGTGATCCAGGCAGGAAGTGACATAGAAGGCAGACTCAAAATATAAGCAGGGACAAATAGGAAATTGTCCTCTTCCTCTTCCTCCTGCTCTCTTCTCTATGGAGCCACCACCATGTGATCCCAGGAAGAGGATGCCAGTGAAGGAGTCCTCAATAAGATAAGTCTTATAAAATATATTAATTTGATATATTAATGATAATTAATATAAAATTATCATATAGATCTATGATAATTAAGATTGCGCTAGTATATAAGAAATCCTAGTCAATTGGCTAGCAGCATTTGAAACTAATATAAATCTCTGTGTGTTATTTGGGTCCTTAACGCAGCAGGCAGAACTCAGGTAGTTTGGTGTAAAGATTTATCGTTACACAGAGCTTCTCTTAACTCACCTTGCTCCTTACCAGCTCTGCACAGGATACCTGAGCAAGCCTAGGTCCATGTCCTGCAGGTGGTTTAGTAACCCTCTGCCTCCACAGAAGTTGAGGCAGGCCTGGAGATGCTCACCTTCCACTCTAGGAATTCATCATGTGAGTATTTTCAAGAAGACAACTGTCTACCTACAAAGGGTCCGGTGTGGCTGAAGTTGCCATTGTTCCTTTGTCTGCATACATTAGCATTCCATTTGTCAGGAGGGCTTCATGAGTAAATAGTTGGAAAGCCATTGCACATTAGTAAGTTTTCTTCCTACAAATTGTATTATCAAACCATCAGTAATTCTCCCTGGCTAACCAGTGCATTCAGACAATTAAGGTGTTGAACAATATTCATATCTTTTAAGTCCAATTTTTTAAAAAGACCCACAAAACTATGAACCTGTGGCTTTTAAGCCTCAGGTAGCATTTGTTAAGAGAGGAAAAAGAATAATGTAGAATTCAAAGTATCAGAATGCATTCATTCACTACGTGCCACTATTCACTATTTGCTTTTGATTTTTAAATTTGTTTATTGCTAGTGTGTGTGTGTGTGTGTGTGTGTGTGTGTGTGTGTGTGTGTGTGTTTTCTCAAAGCACAGCACAACTGACAGGAGTAGGTTCTTTCCTTCCACCATGTGGGTCACAGGAATTGAATGTTGTTCTTCAGGCTTGGGAAATATCTTCACCAATGAGCTGGTCCATCATACTTTTAAAAAAATTATTTAAATTAAAAACAATCTTAGTTTTCATACCAATCCCAGTTCCCTCTCCCTCCCGTCCTCTCATTCCCCCAATCAACCACCTCCTATTTCATCCCCATCCACTCCTCAGAGAGAGTGAGGCTCCCATGCAGGACCATCAAAGTCTGTCATATCATTTGGGGCAGGACCTAGCCACCCTGCCTGTGTAACTAGGCTAAGAGAGTATCCCTCCATAGGGAATGGGCTCCCAAAGCCCATTTGTGCACTAGGGATAAATACTAGTTCCACTGCCAGAGGCCCTATAGACTGTTCAACCCCCTCCAACTGACACCCATGTTCAGGGGACCTGGTTCAGTCCTATGCTGGTTCCCCAGCTTTCACACTGGGGGCCATGAGTTCCCATTTGTTTAGGTCAGCTATTTCTCTGAGTTTTCCCAGCATGGTCTTGACCACTTTGCTCATCACTCCTCCCTGTCTACAACTGAATTCCAGGAGTTTGGCTCAGTGCTTAGTAGTGAATTTATGCTTTTGCTTCCATCAGCTACTGGGTGAAGGCTTTATGATAGCATTTAAGGTAGTCATCAATCTCATTGTAGGGAAAGGGTATTTAAGGTAGTTTCTCCACCATTGCTTAGATTCTTAGTTGGGGTCATCCTTGTGGATCCCTGGAGATTTCTTTAGTGCTATATTTCTCTTTAAACCCATAATGTCTCTCTCTACTAAAGTATCTCTTTCCTTGCTCTCTTTCTCTGTTGCCATCATACTTTTTAAAAAAATATATGGAAAGTTTCAATTCTGTGTGTTTGTGTGTCTGTTTGTCTCTCTCTGTATGTAATTATGTATCTATGTCTCTCTGTCTCTCTTTCTCTCTGTCTCTGCCTCTTTCTCTTCCCCTCACCCATGAGTTAGTCAGTTTCATAAGGAACTGTATCATCTTAGGTTTTGTTTTCTATCATCTTTAATGCAAAGCATTGAAGTAGATACCCCTGGGTACTCAACCTTGATTTGTTTCCTGGCTACCTGGAACTCCCTTCATAATTAAGAGTTTATCAATTTTAAGCATATTGTATTGTTCTGTGTGTTGTGTGCTATCACTCCTATGAAATAGTTCAAAAATATGATCCCAAACTTTTAATTTTCTTTCAACATTCTAACTGAAGAGTTCCCTTGTGGCCCCACTGAGTTATTTTCATTGCTATACAAATGGATTCAAAGTTACTTACTCATTTCACTCTTGAGGGATATTCTGTTTACTGTTTAGAACTACACAGTAGTAAATATTCTTGCATATCTTCCTGCACACATGTGGCAGAGACTATTACAAAGGCCTTTCAGAAACAAGAGAAGATTATTTTATTAAAGGGAGAGGCATGCCATGCTTGTTCTTCTAATGCTAGATCAGTAAAATTAGATTCCCACTTTTCACCTTTAGAAATAAACTATAGTGATAGAACCAAACATGAGTGGCAAAAAAGAAAAAAATAAGTCAATTAAATGATTCCTAACAATATTCTGCTAAACTCATGGATCATTGCCTAGCCCAATTGTCATCAGAGAGGATTCACCCAGCAACTTATGGAAATAGATGAAGAGACCCACAGCCAAATATTAGGCCAAGTTCAGGGGATCTTGTGGAAGGGGCAAAGGAAGGATTATTGGAGCAAGAGGGGTCAAGAACACCACACACACACACACACACACACACACACACACACACACACACCATAGAATCGAGTAACCTGGACTCATAGGCGCTCACAGACTTAACAACCAAACCATAGAGCTTGCATAGTACTGACCTAGGCCCTTTGCACATGTGTGACAGTTGTGTAGGTTTGGTCTTCTTGTGGGACCCCTAACAGAAGGAATAGGAGCTGTCTCTGACTCTGTTACCGGCTTTTGGGACCCTTTCCTTTTACCGAGTTGCCTTTTCCAGCCTTAATAGGAGAAGCAGTGCCTAGTCTTACTGCAATTTTATTTGCCATAGCTGGCTGATATCCATGGGAGGCATTCCCTTTTCTGAAGAGAAAGGAGAAGGAGTGGATGGGGTGTTTAGGGAAGGGAATGGGAGAATAGGAGGGAGAGGAAACTGATAGGGCTGGGAGAGGATTAATTAATTGATTAATTAATTAAAAATTAAAAATTAATTATAAGATGAATTAAAGATCTAAGCATGGAAAAAATGTGAAAAACAAAATGAATTAAAATCTGTTTTTAATATTGGAGTAGGATTTTGTGCTGAGGTTCACCAATCATCTTTATTGAATGGCACCATATGAGAGTGAAGGTACCATTCACAAGCTGGGGAAGGATGGAAGTGTGCATATTTGCAGTATACAAACTCTAAGAAGAATGACAGCATGAAACCATCATTACATTCCAAAACTTTCTTCCTCTCTTACTACAGCACAATTTTCTTCCTTCCTGGGTGGAAAATGTACATTTACACACTGGCTGATGTTTCCTCTTTGCTGTCAAGAGACATCAAGACCAAAAAGAAAGCATTTGATTAGGGGATTGCTTACAGTTTCAAAGAATTAATCTTCGATCATCACAGTGAGGTGTGTGGTGGCAGACAGACAGGCAGGCAGGCAAGGAACTGGAGCAGTAGCTGAAAGCTTAGATCCTGATATGCAAGTATAAGGCAGAGAGAGGAACAAAGTAGGCCTGGTGTGAGACTTTTTGAAACTGCAAAGCTCACATCAACAACACATTTCCTCCAAGAAGACCATATTTCCTATTCCTTCCCAAATAGTTCCACTGACAGGGAACCAAACATTCAAATATGTGAGCCTATGGGGACCGTTGTAATTCAAACCAATAAATGAGCCACATGAAGGTGGTGGCTGAGATCAAGATAATGCATCTATAAACCAGGGAGTGCCAAGGACTAGCAAGAGCTAGCAGAAGCTAGGTGGAGTCAAGGAAATACCCTTCTTCAGTACCTTTGGAGGGAACCCAACCCTGAGAGCATCCTGAGTTTAGATTTCTAGTTTTCCATAACTGTGAGAAGACAAATCCCTGATGTGCAAACCACACAGTTGGTGGTCCTTTTTTTATAATCTGCCACTTTTTAAAGCTGTGGGGCTGTATACTCCTTGCACCATTATACTTCAATGTATCTAACACATATTTACCCCATTTATTGCCATGGTTGTGTCGTATGTGTAGATGGACAACAGCCCATCAGGTTAGCTGTGCATACCATGGATCAGAAGATAGTCATAGACAGTATGTGCTCACCAAGAGGCTAACCCCTTTGAGGTGGCTTGACATTCACGTTGGCCAACAGAGTAATGTACATTGGAAATGAACAGTCTTGTGCCATTTGACCTCATTCATCTCTTTGCAATGTCTAAATACTTGGTGAACTGTGTAAAGTCAATGACTTACTCTTTGAATATTATTCTGAGTATGCTGTGTTACTATGTCAGGTCTTTATGATGCCCATGTAGGTACTAACCTCAGACACATTGAAACAAATTTTTGTGCTGTGATGAGGTACAGTAAAATTTCCCCAATGGGGCCTAATGAAATTCCATCATTGGTGGGCATTTTGTTTCTCTTTTTTTTTTACATCTCCTAGAACTTAAAATAATAACTTTTTGTCATTTGATGACTGCAGAACCTGGAAAAGCTGTTGCTGCTATTGATGCATAACATATTGCCATTATTGCTCTTTTTGTATAAATATAAATATATATACAAGCTAATTGAAACTCAAATATGTGATGAATCCAAGGTGTTTCAGTGAGTGCTCACCTGTGCATGCAAATTTGATTTCATCTTTAGTAAGTAGTAAAGTTATATGCTTGCCAAAAAAATAAGTGACACACTGGAAGACAAATGTCACACAATTTCAATTTTATGTGTAACCTAGAAATGATGAACTTATGGGAACAGAGAGCAGAATTGTGGCTATTAGGCTTCAATGTGGGTCTTTTAACAATGGGGAAACAATTGGTTTAAGGATATAAAACTGCAGTTGGACAAGAGGCATGGGCTCTCTAAAGTCTTGAAGTCTTTTGAGAGCATGATAAATATGGTTGATAACAATATGCTATATTTTAAAAGTTGTGAGATAGTATACTTTTAAGTGTTCTCAAAACAAAAATGATGAATATGTGTGATATAACATGTTAATTTAGCCATGCCATTGTGAACATACTGTATTGTGTATCATAATTGTGCATGACTTTATTTATGAGCTAAATAAATGAATGGGAAAAATGACGAAAACAATAGTATCTAGGATTAGGGAAGAATTGATAATGCCTTAGATTATTGTGTTTAGTGATCATATTTAAATTTTTTGGCTTTAAATGTGTAACAACTATTCCAAAAATTAAAAAGACTTTCTAAATACAAAAAAAACCTTTTTGTCATTTGATTAACACATATTAACACATACATTATTAAAGTCTATATTACCTTCCCAGATCACCTCTTCAGTTCTGGTACAGCTGAGTGATAACAATAAACTGTGCCAACAGGTTATACTACAAAACTAACAGCTACTTTGTTAAACACTCCAATCATCACATTTAATGCCCCCCAATAACCTTACACTGCATGTAAATAAATGGAGGCTCAAAGAAGTCATGCTGGTTGTCCATTGCCATTCAGAAAGTAAGTACAGAGGTTGGGGAGATTGATCAGTGGTTAAGAACACTTGTTGCTCTTCCATATGACCAAGGTTCAGTTTCCAGAACTGATAGGACAGCTTACAATCATCTTTAACTCCCACCCCAGGGGACCCTATTCCCTCTCCTGGACTCCTTGGGTAGCAGGCATGTAGGTGGTATGTAGCAGATGTTCATGCAGGCAAAACACTTACCTACATAAAACATAAATACATAAATGAATATAGACACAAATAAATAGGTTGGAAACCAGAATTTAATTCATATTTTTATATTAATGGGATGTTTTCTCCTTGAAATTAACTTCCAGAAAACATGATAAATTAACTTACACAAATCATTTCCAAGATCAACTTAAATCTTAGGTTCCTATCTTGGGTTTTCTATTGCCTTCACAGTGGAGGCAATGCTGCCCCAGGTGATATTTGACACTGTCTGGAAACTGTTTGCCTGGTTGAAACTTGAGAAGGTATTATGCATTTCCACCTATCCTGTTGCTGTCAGAGATGCTATTAAATGCCCCACATCACACAACAGTGAATTATCGAGACCCAGATGTCAACAGTGCCGAGGGCGGATTACTATGCTATGCAAGGATGCAATGACTACCGTACTTTATCTTGGTAAATATATTTTTTTTTGCAATCAGACAATATATAAAATTATGTCCACATTTAAAAAGAAGAAGCACAGGCAGAGTGATTTGTTGAAGACAGGAGTGTCTACCACACAGGGCCTTATTGCACCTAGCTTGGCTGACATCTCTGTTGTTGATGCTACAATTCTAAAGATGTAACACTTCTAGGGTTTGTTACTTAAATAGTCTGAAGTCCAAACACAGACAGCAGGAGAGGGGAAGAGAATGGCTATCACTGATGATGCATGGCTTGTGGAGAGGGCCCTGATTGTCCCATTATAGGCAGAGCTGCTATTACTTAAAAGACCAGAGCTAAAGTGGAGAGAGGTCTCAGAGGCCACACAGGCCCCTGCCTATACCCCTAATTGCACAATGGCAGGAGCCAAGGTCTGATGAGTGGATTGTGTGTTGGGTCACACAGTTGTGGCATCACAGATGGAGCATTGATGGCCTGCATTTCCATCAGTGTCTTTTTCTCCATCCTGCATTGCCACCCACTGCAGTAGGTTAACAGAAGAGATTTTGTAATTTCAGATAATACCCAGGTTTCCCTTTTGTAGCCCTGGGATGACACTCTCACAGCAAGAAGGAGAATAACTCTGCTCCAAGCATGGAAATGGGAATTTTAGAGTTGAGGCCCTCGGTTTCCATGGGGTGACTTCTTCAGCTGGACTTATTTCAAAATAAAAGTTAGTGGCTCAACAGAAATCCTTGCTTTATTGTAACCCGAGAGAAAAGGTACAGATCCTACTGGCACGATGCAGGAGGAGATTGATCCATATGCTGGGCCGTGGTGGCGCTGGTCTTTAATCCCAACACTTGGGAGGCAGTGGTAGGAGGATCTTTGTGAGTTCAAGGACAGCCTGGTCTACTGAGAGAGGTCCAGGACAGCCTCCAAAGCTACAGAGAAACCCTGTATCATAGAACTCAGAAGTACTATGGTGTACAACCTCGATCCCAGCACATTCTGAGACAAGGAAAATGGAAGCTCCAATGATGGCTGTGGATTTGGCCTGGATTTAAGATCAAGCTGGAAGTGCAAGTAGGAATGAACAGACAGGAGAGCCTGAAGACCAGTGTCATAAAAGCTGGTTGTAGGGACAAACTACAACAAAGGGTAAAAAAACTGGTACTTTCAAAGCCAGGCAATTCTACAAAAGTGGATTTTCAAACACTCTGTTGAAATACAACTCACATGTATCATGTTCATTGGTGGAAATTTTATAGTTTAAATACGTTAATGACTGTTTTAACAGCTTCACCATAAATGTTCATCAGGGGCAAGGGATTCCATATGGTTTTCTAATTGTGTACTAATCAAATGGTCAAATGTTGTTCTGCCACTTAAGAGACTGTTGAGAAAATCTAATGATTTTTCTGCATTAAAATTATTTTTGTAACTCAAAGTTCTGTATTTCAGATATGCTAAGATCTATGGCACTTTTGACTCCTTCAGATATTGTGTGTGTGTGTGTGTGTGTAGATCCTTTTCTTTTTAATTTTAAGGATACTTTTGCTAATCTCTCACCCCAGCCTTGTCTACATTTTTACCAATTAAGTTTTTTTTTAACTAAAGGTAAAAAACACAAAAGAAATCACAGATAACTGAAAATATGTTTCCAAATGTTGGAATTTTCCTGTCCACTAAGGAACAGTTTGTGTTCATGCACTAGCAATTTGCAGAGAAAATCTTAAAGCATTCAAATCAGGGGATGAAGGAGAATTCTCAAAGCAAATGCCATTTTTAAAAGAAAATAAGGATTGTATAACTTGTAGCTCAGATTTCATATATATTAACTATAAATAAGGAATTTTAAAAGAATACTCGTTTTTTAATGCTGAAAGTTTGGGAAAAGCAAGAGACAAAATAAGTTAAAAGAGATTTGCAAATTGATTGGTTTTCTTTTTGTTTTAAAGTTGAGATGTTAGCTTTTGGTATAAAATACCTAGAAGTCATATTTCATAACACACCACTGAAGGTGGAATAGTCTTGTATTGATTACTTTTCTGGTTCCTGTGACCAAATTGTTGACTTTGGCTGACAGTGTAGAGGTTCAGTCCACCATGCAGAAAAAGCTTGGTAGAGCTGCTTATATCTGACTGACAAGGAGTGGGAGATGGGGCTGGAGACCCTTCAAGGTTTAGCCCTAGTATCTTAGTGTCTCTAGCTGGGTCCCATTTCCTAGTTTCTAAAATAGAAACACCAGCTACAGACTTAGTATTCAAACTGCGAGTCTTTAAGAGACCCTTTATAGTCAAACCATAGCAATTTGGCTGCATTCATTTGTTTATTTAGTTGGAAGGGCATGTGTGGTGGTGTGTGTGGAGGTCAGAGGACAGTGTTTGCAAGCTGCTTCTCTTTTTCAACCAGGTGGTTTCTGGGAATTGAACTCAGGTTGTCAGGCTTGGCAGCAAGTACTACTTTCATCTGCTGAGCCATCTCCCCAGCTCCCACCCCAACAGTTCTTCCACCTTGGTTCAGGGTTATCTTCTTCTAGGTACAGGCAATCATTCATAACCTGACTAAAGACACAGGGCATCTGTGTCAGGGTGTCTCAGTCTCAGGCAGACTGCATTAGGGTGACATCCCTTAAGGAGACATATAAGAAAATTGGTCTAATAAACCCTTCGTTAGATGGCAGCAGAGAGAAGGATGAAAGCAAAGGCAAATATGGCTTCCTCACTTGCCTTGGAAACTTAGAAGACGAGTGTATTTCTAGACAGAATTGGAAACATCATCCCATGTCTCTTCCTCACTTTCCCTACTCCTCATTTTGAAAACTCAGATTCCATAGTTTTCTGGCTCTATAGCCTCTTTCACTCTCTTCTTGGGCATCCCCATATCTGAGGGCAGGAGGGCTCTGTGAAAATTTGTGGAAATAATTACGCAGAAAACATCCACAGTAAGTACCAGCCAAACAACAAATGAGGAGATGCCTCTGGGCATAAATCTAGAAAATGCACTTTTGAATTGTAAACAGAACCACATTTTGTCCCGTCATCATCACCACCCATACAGTTTTTGGCTGTGTGATACTTGGGGAGCTTTGGTGGTCATGTCTGTAATTATCATCAGGTTGAATGCGTGCTGGAACAGAACTAATGTTACTAACACAGCTTAAAAGGCAAATGTCTATTTTTTCCCACTTGAATACCGGCTTTTCCAAGGAAACTTTATAATTTAGATATGTTCATTTCTTGAGCAAAAATCTCGTGGAAAATGGTTCTCAGGTGGACATATGCCAATGACCTACATAGAGAGTCCTAAGCCCATCAGATTGCTTCTGCTGCCTGAAATCCAGGGTAAGATGGAAAAGTAAAATTGCATTTTGTATGTTGCATTCCAAAAGGCCTTAATATTTTTCCAGAGCTGTTTTATGAAAATTGGTCATTAAGGGGCATTTTCCTTGATCTTTGTAGCTTTGCCAAAAGACACACTTAAACTAGATGTGGTTACTCATGGAAACTTAAGGTGTGAGGTTATTATATTTGATGTGTTAATTTAGGGTTCTAAAAACTACCCGATCCTCTCATAGCCTACAACAGCAGGAACTTTTTTTTTTTGCAGATTTTTTTATTTGAATTAGAAACAAGATTGTTTTGCATGACAATCCCAGTTCCCTCTCCCACCCATCCACCCCTGCCCCCCACCCCCCAACTAAAACCCTACCTATCACATATCCTTTCTGCTCCCCCTGGATGGTGAGGCCTTCCATAGGGTGTCATCAGAGTCTATCGCATCCTTTGGTATAGGGCCTAGGCCCACCCCCGTGTGTCTTGGCTCAGGAAGTATTCCTCTATGTGGAATGGGCTCCCAAAGTCCACACCTGTGCTAGGGATAAGTACTGAACTACTACAGGAGGCCCCGTAGATTTCTGAGGTTTCCTTCCTCATTGAAACCCATGTTCCTGGGGTCTGGATCAGTCCCATGCTGGTTTCCCAGCTATCGGTCTGGGGACCAAGAGCTCCCCAATGTTCAGGTCAGCTGTTTCTGTGGGTTTTACCAGCCTGGTCTGGACCCCTTTGCTCTTCACTGGTCCTTCTCTGCATCTGGATTCCAATTCAGTTCAGTGACTAGTTGTTTGTGTCTGCTTCTACTTCCACAGCAGCAGGAACTTTTTAAAAATCAGATTTGAATGGATTGAATGAGACTCGGTTGCTAGCATGGATGCTCTACACAAGTAGTCCTTCTCTGTTACTTTCCTTGTGATGGGGACTGGAAACCACTCACACAGATGAGTTTGAGATTAGTAGCTTTGGTTGGTCTAGCTGGTTGGGGTTGGCATTTACCATCTGGAGATCTGTGTTGGATCTACATACAAATCAAGAGTGATTTTAGGTGAGTGATTGCTGTACAAAGGTGAGAATCTAGGTTTGAACCCCCAATAGTTATATAAAAAGTCAGGCATTGTTATGTGCACCTGTAATCCCACTGGCATGGAAGAAGAGACAAGGGGATCCTGGGATTTGCTTGGAGGCTAATCTTGCCTAATCAGTATGCTCCAGGTCCAGTCAGAGACCATGACTCAAAAAATAAGGTAGTGAGCCCCTACTGCTCATTACAAAGCTCATTGAGCATGGAGAAGTATAGCTGCTGCCTAACTGGAGCCTTCATCACTACTGACTAGTGTTCATGAGACTGGAAGGTACTCTGAATGTTACCAGAGGAGAAAGGTGACCACCAACCCAGCTACAAGTGTTCTACAGTGGTCACTTGTCTGCATGATACAGTGATGCAATAGTGGCACAAATATTTGGGGAGTAAACAACCACTATGTGACTTAATTTAAGACCTACTTCATGAAATGGAACCCATGCTTGAAAGTTCTGGGGTGGTTAAGAGCCTGAGACTTGATAGGCCATGGGCTTAAGAGAAAATCAAATACTATTGTTGTGCTAAAGGAACACACCTATAAGATAGCTTCTAAAGACATTATGCTATACCCATAGATCAGTGTTTTGCTCAACCATTAACAGAGAATCTTCTTCCTGCAGTAGATGTGGACTAACAGAGACATAAAACTGAACCCTGTGCAGAGAGTGAGAGACCTTGGAACACTCAGTCTTAAATGGAATATCTCCAACATGTCCCTCTCCTCAGGGCTCATGGAACCCTGCAGAGGAGGGGGCAGAAAACTTGTAAGGGCCATTGGGGAAGACGCTAAGGAAGACAAGACCTTCTATACACAACAGGACTGATGCACATAAAAGTTTATATAGACTGTGGTAGCATGCACAGGGCCTGTGCAGGTTAAGGGTAGAAGGGGTCCAGAGGGGGAAATGGACACAGGTTTCCATCTCTAACCAAGAAATTGTCTCTAATTGTTATCTGCTTGCAAAGGAAAATTTAGTTTTTTTCAATCAAGTTTCACTGGCCATAAAACTACTCTCAGTGGTGGGATGCCCAGAAGTAGATGGCTGACACCAAGTGAACTTAATGATATTTTTCTTCTTTGGTCTCATATTGCCTTGTCTGGGCACTTTCAAAAATGTTACTAGGGTTTTGCTTATATATTATGGTTTCCAATTTTGTGATTCTTATGTTTTTTTTTTATGTGTGCATGTCTGTACGTGTTTCTGCTGCTATTTTCTTTTTGGAAAATTCTGGTTTTGTTTTTAAATTTGTCTGTTTGTTTTCTAATGAGAGAGAAAGCAAGCAAGCAAGCAAAGAATTAGCTGCGTGGGAGGGTCTGAGAGATGTGGGAAGGGAAACTGTGATCAGAATATATTATATGAAAAATTGTTTTCAATACAAGAAAAAATAAGGTGGAGATCATTAGAGGAAGACTTCCACCATCAACCTGCAACCTCTACATGGATGTGTATGTACATGTATATACACATATAAACACACACACACAAGCAACATACAGACACACATGCGTGCACATGCACACACACATGCACCTGAAACTACTTTTGAAAGAGGGTCAGAGGAACTTGCAAGGCTTTGAAGACCCTCAGGTACATGAGGATTGGCAGAAAGACCAAGCAAAGGAGATTTTGTGCCATGAAGAAAATCAAGATAGTGAAAACTGCTGAGGGCTGGTTCCACATATAGAGAGATCAGGACTAAGCAGTTTGTGCGACTGGGAGTACTCTCAGATTTAAGAAACAAACAGCTACTTTACAGGAGCTTAGTAAAACAAAGCAAAAATGGGGTTGTAGTAGAGGGGAGACTTACAGGGAAGGGTATGGGAGGTGCAGGGATCCAGACAAACAGAGTAAGAACATTACTCCCGATTTTCTGCCCTGCTGAGCTTGCCTTCCTTTTCCATTCCTTTCCTCCATGTTGCTGAGGAAATGATCATCAGCCGTGTGTTTTCAAACTCCAGGATTCTCTACATTTGCAGGAAGAATTAGCTGATTGGTTGCCTGTCTGTCTCTGTCTTCTCTGGATTGGCTCATTGTGGGGGAAGCTGCGCAGAAAAGCCCATGCTCCTTTATTGTTGGGGGCACAGAGCAGGACAGTTGATCAGCAGTCCTACCAGAATCCCTAGAAGTCAGGAAGGCACCATTCAAGTCAAAATCTGCTAAGAGCCGATCGCAGGCCTGGGAAGGGTGACAGTAAAGATGATGGCCATTAGTGGCTACCACTTTTGTCCTTTCCCAGTCAGTCACCTTACAACTAAGGTCAATGATCTACTTTTGTGGTGGGTTTATTTTTGCCTTAGGGCTAAAGGGAGTCACTGATAGACTGTGACAAGAGCAGAGAGTGAAGAATTGTAGAGGCAAATCCAGGGAGTCGCCATGTGTGTTCACTTTCCTGAAGCAAATGCAAACTTTCTAGCCGGGCGGTGGTGGAGCACGCCTTTAATCCAGCACTTGGAAGGCAGACGCAGGTGGATCTCTGTGAGTTCGAGACCAGCCTGGTCTACAAGAGCTAGTTCCAGGACAGCCTCCAAAGCCACAGAGACACCCTGTCTCAAAAAAAACAAAAAAGAAAAAAAAAAAAAAAGAAAGTGACATTTCTAAGACCATCAAGCAAGTCAGGTAGGGTTGGATGTAGATCCTTAGGAATCTCACAGAGCTGGGCAGTGGTGGTGCAAGTCTTTAATCCTAGCACTTGGGAGGCAGAGGCAGGAGGGTCTCTGTGAGTTCGAGGCCAGCCTCGTCTACAGAGTGAGTTCCAGGACTGATTCCATAGCTACTGGGGAAACCCTGCCTCGAAACTTCGAAACCACCCCCACCCCCACAAAGACTCTCACAGAAAGAAGTGATAAGAAATAGTTGTCACCAAGAGAGGCCAGCAGTTGGGCACCTGTGAAGGGCTTCCGAGCCAGCTGTTCCTGGTGGCAAGTCTGGCCGTATCTATCTCAATCCCTCTCTCTTCAGCTGGTACTGCCCATGTCTCTGCATGATTCTTCCAGGGTAGTGAACCAGTTCCTGACTGCTGGTTAGTGCTGGGACACAGGCTGGTACCTCGGGGCCATCAGTGTAAAGTTTAATCTTAGTGAATCCCTACCATTAGTAACTAATCATGCCAAGGGCCCTGGGGCCAGGGTTGGGTACATCTCACTTTTGGCTGTTGGATCATATTTTCATCTGCTCAGGGGGCCTCTGGGACCGCACCTCCACATTAGAGATCCACAGGGAGAGATGGAGAGGAACAGGAGAGCTACAGACAGTAGCTTCCAGGGAGAACAAGGGTCACTTTCTGGCTTGCCCCTTTCCTAACCCAGCACCATTCAGAAGCAGGAGGCTGCACCCTTCCTGTCACTAAAGTTCTCTGCTTAAGGTCACCCAAGCAGGCATCAAGGGCTGGATTAAAACTGTTAGGCTGGTTTTCCAGCCTCATAGAACTGACCCCTCCCCATGCTGGGTTCAGAAAGCTAATCCTACAACTTAAGTCGAGCCAGCTATTTAAACCTCCCGTGACTGGCGCAGGCTGGCTGCCTATTCTTCAGTTTCCTCTTGGAAGCCTTGTACTTCTAGAATCCAACTTTTCTGTTTCTGACCCACATTGTTTCCATGTCAACCACATTTCATTGTCCTTAATTAACCTGGAGGTATTAGTGCCACGTACACAGATTAGGAAGCTGTTGTTTCTGAAATTACATTTCACTTTTTCACCCCTTCTAGGAAAGGTTGGGGCAGCCAAGAATATATAGGTCATGTTTCCAATTATAAAACAGCAGTGATGCTATTTTTCCTCCTTTGCTGATAAAAATAGAAGCAGACAAGGGACGCTGAGCTGTCTGTAGGAGGTAGGCAGTTACCAACATGGCTGCTGCCAGGCCGTTGGATCCGTACCAACTGGACTCACTCATGTGACAGGACAGTGGACCAGGCAACCTGGAGGATTTTTTTATGTATCAGAGTCACTAGGTGGCAGTCTCAATAAAGAAGGATTTTTTTTTTTTTTTTTTTTTTTAAGTTCCTTGCCACCACCAGACTTGAGAAAAACTAAATAAGTCTTCGGGTTAACATGTGTTCACAGAAAGTATTGTCTTAAAATAGAGCAGTATCAGGCAAACTGGCTGATCTTCCAAATTCCTAATTGGTAATATCTGAAGGTGGTCAGGGTGAGCGCAGGTAGTCTAGGCAGGAGGCACAGAATGTGCAAAGACTCCTAGGCAATAGTTGAACCTACCTATTCAACTCGCTTCCACTTCCTATAGGAATCGAGGTGGGTGTGCTATTGGGATGGCAGAGATGAATGTGGTCAGAGGAGTCTGGGTTTTATCAGGAGAAACTGGGCTATTGCTGAAACAGGAGAGTGACCTGATCTTCAGGTAGGGGTCCCGAGGCTAGCACTGTGGGGAAGAAGATTGGTGCAGAGCCAGCACAGTCACAGCTAGTACAGGGGTGTTTGATAGAGGGTGTAGGTCGGAACTTACACTGGATGGAGGCCTTGAGGGAAGGGTGGCTGTGGATGTCACTCTCTCTCAAACAACTCTGTTGTGTTTCTTTACCCCTCTAGCACACACCTGTGATCGAGAACAGGCTGTTCACATGGAGGACACCTTCTAGATGTTTAACCTAGACACAATGACTTATGGACATAAGAAGTCAATCAGCTTCTGCTCAGAAGAATGTCCAGATTCTCAGGGCAAGTCAGCAGAAAGGTCCTTGTGTTTGCTTGCAAGCAACCACCACCCTGGTGCTGTGTTTGATGCTGGAGGTCGTAGTATCTCAATAGACACAGAAGGTTCAGAGGTCTTAATATCTCAGTAGACACGGGAGGTTCAGAGTCTGCCTGCTAGACATTATGGCCAGGAGGACATGCTAAGCAACCAACGTCCCTGGAGCAGCCCTCAGTTAATGGTCAGTGGGACTTAGTGTGCAATACTCCCTCATGACCACTCTAAGAGGGACTCACATGGAGGTACCTGGTTTCTTGTTGTCATCCAGAGTCATATATGATGTTTTAGGTACCCGAAGTGGTAACTGAATTCATGAAACTCCCCCCCCCCTTTTTTTTTTTTTACTTTTTTCCCAGTTCATTTCCATCACCATTACTCTTTATTAAAACCTCCATGGATTTCTGGGATCATCTCCCATTGCACTTGTACTTTCTTTGCCTCAGATAAACCCCAAGCTGTTTTTTATTAACCAGAGTTCTGCTCTCTAGAGAAAGAACCCTTAAAGAGATGTTTGGAGCCAACCTGTTTTTCTGAGAGGCTACACCAGCATCACGGGGCACTTCATAAATGCAAAATTTCAAGCCAGACTCTCATACCTGCCAATTGTAAACTCTGGGGATGGATCTGGTAATTTATGGTTTAACAAGTCTTTCCAGTAATTGAGATTCAACACATCTGAGAGCCTCTACTTGAGAGAATTCCAGTTAAGAAAAGTCTATGTACACATTTCTAGCATCCTCTCAACTCTCTCAGGATGGTGTTGATACAGTATGTGTCGTGACTCTCCAGCAAGCCCCTTCCACCCCGTGACTGAAGAGCAAATGGGATCCTGCCTGCTAGTCCCCATCTGCCCCATGCACAGGATCAAATCCACTGTGTGACAGCATCAATGTCATCCTCAATGGGTGTCCCATTACAAACCTCCATTCAGATCATGAAAACCCATAGGGAAACACTAAAATGGAAGGGAAAACTCTCTCAGCAACTTTCTATTCTCAAAAATCCTTCCAGAATTCATTCCCTTGAGCTATCCTATCCGCACAGCTGCTGGTGACAGCTACCACAGTAAGAGCATGTGGCAGCAAGACTCAGATTTTCACACACTGTCTGTGTCACGTTGTAAGACATTGTTAGAAGAAGCTAAATGGAGGTGATGGGCTGGCTCATGGAGAAGGATTCCTGGTTTCTCAGGATTCTTGGTTTCTCAGCTGCATACTAGCATCTTGCCCTGCTTCCAGCATTTTCAGCTAAGCACACGCACCATGCCTGTATGAGAGGCAACTCCGAATACCACTGGGCCTTTGCAACTATCGCTCTACATCTGTCCAAACCTTGTGCTAACATTTATCCACCATGACACTGTTACTGTCAAGCTCAAGGCCCTTGGTCCTATCTCTTTCCTTGTTTTCTCTGGGGCCTCTGCTTTACCTTAACAGTTTGACGTCTTCTTCTCTGCAACCCCATGGATTACTATGTCTTTTCCTTCCATGCTGAATTACCCTTCCCATCCATCTTTAGCCCCAGTGAAAATTCATTTTGGTTTCCCATACCCACATCCCTGTATTTCCTGGGTATTTAGATACATCTACTTTCTGGGGCTGATGCTGTCACACAGTGGATTTGATCCTGTGCATGGGGCAGATGGGGACTAGCAGGCAGGATCCCATTTTTGCTCTCCAGTCACGGGGTGGAAGGGGCTTGCTGGAGAGTCATGACACATACTGTGCCCTCCTCCTCTTAGTCTCAGCCCAGCTGTTCACTGCCACTCTTTGCCCACCTTCTCCTCCAGCTCAAGGACCCTGAGCAGATGACAGTCACGGAGGAGATCCAGAGGAGAAGAAACACAAACATGGAAGCTGTAAGTCTTCACAGCTTCATTTGGAAGTCACTAAAAAACCAGTGTCCAGGACATGGCACTGATACTGTGCCCCAGGTGAGGTGATGGTTTGTCAGAAGGGATCATGCTCGAATTCAGCCACAATCATCCTTCACCCCCATCTCTGCCTTCAGGCCTCTTACTGAGTCACTTCTGAGACACTCCCTGCACGATGAGCTCTTGGGTCTTCCCCTATCTGAAACTCCATCTTTTGTTACTGTGTGCTTTTAACCTGTGGCCCGTGGAGGACCCTAGACTCTTATTTCAGAAGTGCTGGAAGAGATGCTGTCTGTGAGCTTCAGCAGCAGCGTCACACTCTGCTCCTTTTGGCTTAGTTGAGGTTCTCTGTGACTCCTTAATTTTGTCTTCCTTGGCTGCACAGAAAAACAGGGACCAGAAAAGAGTATATTTACTGACAGCATCAACTGTTTTTCTTCCTTGTCATCATAGCAAGCTATCTCTCTTAGAAGTCATCCTGACTGAGGCATGAACTAAGCATTAAGCATTTCTTTTTTTTTCCTATTCCTCATTTTTATTGCTTTGTAATCCCACCACTACTGTAAGTTTCCTTCCTTCCTTCCTTCCTTCCTTCCTTCCTTCCTTCCTTCCTTCCTTCCTCCCTCCCTCCCTCCCTCCTCCTCCCTCTCTCTTTCTTTCTTCTTTCTTTCTTTCTTTCTTTCTTTCTTTCTTTCTTTCTTCCTTTCCCTTCTTTTTTTTGGAAGACAGGGTTTTTCTGTGTAACAGCTCTGGCTGGCCTGGAACTCCCTCTGTAGATCAGTCTGTGGTGGAACTCACAGAGATCCACCTGCCTCTGTCTGGAGCGCTGGGATTAAAGACATGTGTTGCCACCGCCCATCAAGTAATTAACAAATTTTTTTTATGTGTGTGTGTTATGGTGAGCTTGTGCTGTGACACACTTATGGAAGTCAGAGGACAGGTTTTGAGAGTCTAAAGTTATTCCTCTCCTTGCATTGTATGGGACCCAGGGATCAAACTGGGGTCATGAGTCTTGGTGGCATGCACCTTTATACCCCAAGCTGTCTCACAGGCCCCTGATTTTCTGGTTTTGAGCTTCTCCTTGCTACTAAACTTGTGTTTTATTCTCCAGTACCCAGGACAAGGTATTGGGGAAAGAGTTTAATCAGAATAAATTGAAATTAGATTGTTTTGTGTGTAGCAGCAGAGGTGCATGCGCATGCATGTGTACACATGTGTACATGGCAGAGGCCAGAGTTCCACAGGGCATCTCTTCCTCAAGCTTTCCACACCTTATTTTGAAGGACATGGTCTCTCACTGAACCTGGAGCTCACCGAGTCAGCTATGCTGGTGGCCAGTTAGCTCCAGCAACCCTTTGCTTTCATCTCCTCAGTGCTGGGATTATCAAGCCATGTTATCGCCACCATGTGCAGCTTTGTACACAGCTGATAGGGATCCAAGCTCAGGCCCTCATGCTTTCACAGTGAGCAGTTTGCCCACAGAGATGCCTTCCTAATCCCTGAAAAGTTTTGTTTCAGAAACACACCTCCATCTTCCATGATCGAAATCTCTAGGAGTTGGATGTTGTTATCCCTTCAACTTACCTCATCACTTAAAGTACTCTCTCCTGCCTACCACAAACCAAGAGCACCAACCCTTCCACCCTCACCATAAAAGTGCACAGATTTGTTGCATTGTTCTGCAGCTGGTCACATGATGGTTTTAAGCAGTTTCTGATAACTAAACTGAGAGATGATGAGACTACAAATTGACCAAAGGAATTCATCACAAGGGGCTCAGTGACTGCATAATGATGTAGTTTCCAACCAAAGAGGTGACCTTCCACTGCAAATAGAGCAGCCTCCAAATAAAGTGCTATTGCCAGCCTGGCTGGGCTGGGCTTTGTCCTGACCCTCCAGACCCTCCTGACTCTCCAGAACACACTCTTCCAAGCTTGCTTGTTTTTGAGCCAAGCAGATCTTCCCCTTACCTCATCTATGAGTGCATCAGTCAAAATACTGATGGAAGGGGAAGGGGCTTCGGAAAAGACAGTTGGTGGAAATGACATGGAATTATTCCCATAAATAAGGAGAGAGTAATTATTAGAATGTAGACGTTTATGCTAAATGGATGGCAAAGTACTGGAATATATCATGAAGTGTCTGTTTTAATATCTGTATCTTGGTGGTTGCTAGGTTACACGGGTACTTTTAATAACATGAAGGGAGCTAGAAATACTTGTAGATGCTTTCCTCATTGAAAACATTACTGGCAAGAAAAGGGACATATTGCCGGCTAGTACCGTGGGATATTATAAGCTTTCTGCTGCTCATTAAAATGCATCTTAGCTGTTCATCTTATGAGAAGTTCACTTTAGAATTTTCCTTCAAAATAGATGTACTTTGTATAATGAAACCTTGGTGGTGGATGGGGATAGCTTTGTCTCTGAGAAGATGACTTTGTTCCATCCCACCTGATTAAGAAGCCCTTTATTGAGGAGCTACCAAGTCCTAAGCACTTTTTAACCTCCTGAGATATGGATGTTTTAAATAAGACAGTAATTGGGCTTTTTATTATCAGTTAGGAAAGCATGCGTCATTTTTCCTCCTTGAAGATGTAGCAAGCGATGTTTCTTTATTTCTGATTAAGAACGCACCCTCCCTTTTCATTATTTGTACATCAAACACTGCAGCATTGAATTAGTCCATGGCCTTTAGTGAAAGGACAAGCCTACTACTGCTTTGTGCTCAGAAAGCCGTGGTAAAGAATTAATTCAAACACAATGCTAATATTGCTCTAATTGGGACTGAGTGGATCTCCTGGAGCACAAAGCAGTGATTAATTCTAGCTTGGCTGATGTGAAAGCAAAGAAATGGAAAACTTCAAAGAGATGGTGACATGGGGGTAGAGCTTGAGAGGAGAAGATCTTGAGATGGGCAAATTGGGAAGACCACTTTCACCAGAGAGGCAAGGAGAGACTATCACAGGAATGAGGACACTTGCTGTGGAGTCAGTAACACTCATTAGTCACTTTGTCATAGGAACTCATTTAATCCTGTGACAGCATTCTGAAATAGATGTCATCTTCAGCATATAGAAAGGGATTGTAATAGTTATGCATTATAGTAGTAAGGTCACACAGTAAATTAACGTGATGACATAGGATACCAATCTGTGGAAACTGTCTTTGGAGCCTTCACAGTCATTCATTTTACATGCCCCGCCCTCTAGGTCAGGCACTGTAAAGTGATTGGCGTGAATGAAATGCCAGAGATACCAGGCTGGAAGGGATGGTGGATTCACATTATGGTGAGGCTTCAGGGACATATTAATGTATCTACATTTAACCTGGATGTGATAAGGACCCATTCTAAACAGGGAGCTATGAATCCAGAATCCATATTTTAGGAAAAGAATTCTGGTGGGCCTATGGGAGTTAGAGGTAAGTGGGAGATGCAATTGGTTATTCAGAGAAGTAGCTAAGAAACCACTCCCAACATCCACGTAAGATAGGTTCGTCTGGAAAATACCAGTCAATTACCTACTGAGGGATCACAGAGTCTCAGGCCCTTCCAAAATAACATTTGAATCACGTATGTCTTTGTCATCATGAAGCTTGCTAATTCTATCCATTCCCAGTCCCCCTCCAAAAATTTGAGATCATTTGGTTAGCTTTTCCATATTATGTTCACTTAAGATCCCTCTACTCTCCTTGGAACTCTTGCCATTCTTTAGGACATGTACTTCTTGAATTCTGGTCTACTTCCCAAATGCTATGTCGTCTTTGGCCTTAGCCAAATCTTAGATCCACATTACAGGTGTGAAGTTTTCAGTCCGTTTGGCCTCATTAGCAGGAAGTGCTTTGATGTGTGCACTGTTAGTGAAGCTGGAGGAGAGGATTTTGTTATTGTCTTAGAGTTTCTATTGTTGGCATAAAAATGCTATGACTATAAACAAGCTGGGGAGGAAAGGATTCATTTTTGGCTTACACTTTCACAGCACAGGAAGTTCAGTCAGGAACCTACAAGTGGGAACCTAGAGGCTGGAACTGAAGCAGAAGCCATGGAGGAGTGCTTCTTACTGGCTTGCTTCTCATGGCTTGCTCAGTCTGCTTTCATATGCCATCCATTACTACCTACACTGAGGGTTCTCACATCAACCATCAATCAAGAAAATGCCTTATAGACACGAATACAGGCCAGTCCTATGGGGACATTTTTTTTTTATTAAAGATTCCTTCTTCCCAGATGACCCTGTGTCCAGTTGGCATAGAAACTAGCTAGCCCAGTTGTCCTTTCCTATCTGCTCTTTTCTAAATTCCCTGCTTATTCAAGTTCACTGAACCCACTAAGGCAAATGACCACAAAGTTCATCAATACCATTCCTGTTTGCAAAGCCACAAGCCATTCTTGGCAGTATTTGGCATATATGAGTGCTCTCTAATTGAAATTCTGCCCCCCCATCCCCGTGGATATGATACCACTAATGGGTGGCTTAGAATATATTATAATTTCTTGTTTTCCACCAATATACCCCTTAAATGAGAGCATGTATATGAAACTGTGTGCTTCCATTTTTCCTGCTTTCCATTGCTTCAACAGATACCTGAGACGAATGCCTTAAAAAGGAATAGAAATCATGTTTAGCTCATATTTTCAGATGGTTCAGCACACGATCATTTGGATTTGTTGCCTTGGACCTGTAGTAGTATGGGCCAGGTGGTTTGGGGCAAAGTGTGCTCATCTCATGGTAGACTTGGTTGTGATCGTGTCCATCTTCGGTACCATGGACTGCATCTGTGGGACAAAAGGACTTCTCAAAAAACTTTGTCTTTGCTCAATATGTACAGATTTCTCATTATTACCTACTCAATGTAATGTTCTCCCCACTTGTATGGCATTTATATTGCACCAGGCACTGACAATAATCTGGAGATGAGTTAAAATGTAGAGAACGGGTGATGTGTGGGGTTAGATAAAAAGGGCATGACTTTCCTTTAGAGGCTGAAGCATTCCCTTGGGGCTTTGGGATCAGTTTCTTATAGATACTGAGGAAATCACCATGTATATTTCTTCAATTGTGTACTATTGAATTCTCTCTTTTTTTGGAAATATATTTAGAATATCAAAAAGACACTTATAGAGTTCTGTTTCTTCTTAAAAACATTTTCCAAAGCCTTCCCCTTCTTTTTTTTTAAATCTTTGTTTTATGGTAGGAGGAGAAGCACACACACACACACACACACACACACACACACACACACACACACACACTCACATTGAAGTCAAAGGAAACCTTGAAGAAGTTGGTTCTCTCCTTCCACTGTGTGGACTCTGAGGACTGAACTTGGGCCATTAGGCTTGTGAGCAAGTGCCTTTGCCCACTTAGACAACTCACTAGCCCTCTCTTCTTTTTTACTGTGGTTTTTCTTTTTCTTATATTGGACTACTTTACCTTGTATGTCATGTTCTCTTTTTCTTTGCTATTCACACTTTTGAAGAGATTATTTCTTTAATTTTGAGATTATAATATAATTTCATAATTTATCCCTTCCTTTTTATCTCTCCAAACCCTCCTATTTACCCCTCCTTGCTCTTTTTGAAATTTATGAGCTCTTTATCCATTAATTGTTATGTATATACATAAATATTCTTAAATATAGCCTACTCAGTCTGTATAATGTTACATTGCTTATCTTTTTATGGATAACCATTTGATATTAGATAAAATATTGATGTGCTCTTCCCTGGGGAAGACTATATTTTCTGCTTTCTGCATTCCTCAGTTATATTGAGATGAGGCTTTCGCCCATCGACTTTAGCAGGTCTATTGTTGTTGTTCAGGTAATGTTTAGGCAATCTGTTGGTGAGACTTTATGGGTGTTGCTTCTGATGTTACTAGGAGACAAAGTCTCACAGCAAACTTATCATCTTACAATCTTTCCACCTCCTTTTCCTCAGTGTTCCCTGAGCCTTAGGTGCAAGAGTTGTTTTGTGGATATAGCCATTGTGCTTGGGCTCCAAACACAGATTTATTAGTTGTGTTTTTCTGTTACGATAAATCTTTTTGCCAAAAGCTGTCAGAGCTTTACACCAGCCGCCCGAGTTCTGCCTCCTGAGTTAGGGCCCCAAATAGTACACAGAGACTTCTATTGTGTACAAATGCTGCTTGGCCAATGACTAGGATTTCTCATCTGTTAGCTCAGTCTTAATCATCATAAATCTATATATTTTATAAGACTTATCAGACACCTTCCATTGGCGTCCTCCCTTGCCGGTGGATCACATAGCGAAACTGGAGGAAGAGGGGAGGGAAAAAGGGACCACTTCCTGCTTGTCCTTCCTTAAATATGAGTCTCCCTGCTATGTCACTTCCTTCCTGGATCATCACTTCTTTACTACATTTCCCAGAATCCTCTTTGACTCCTAGTCCCATCTAACTTGCTGCCTCATTGGCCAAATAGTACTTTATTCAACAATCATTAAGATGAACATACACAGAAGTACATTCCCCATCAGTTTTCTGTAATGGTCTCTGTAACAAAGAGAATTTTTATTGATGGAAGTTGAGAAAAACATCTATAGGCTTAAGGAAATGTGTAGTTAGGGATTGTATTTGTTTAGTAGTGTGGGAGTTGTAGAGTCTCTTTCAGTATCCACTAGCTCTGTGTAGTTGGCTGTGTTTCTGATACCAGGTATGATTTCCTTCTCGTTGAGTGGGTTTTAATTCCAATTAAAGAACTGTTGGTTACCGCAAAGGTATGCATACCACTATTGCATCTTAGGGTTATCATGACATGCTGGTCATTATTGCAGTTAATAGGCTCCATGGGTGTGTAAGACTATTGGTTGCTTGCTTCCTTTGGAAGCTTGCATGGTGCCTTCTGGTACCAAGAAAGCTAGTCCTCATGGAGGAGACTTTCAGGTGAGTTTCAACTCTAGGTCTTCTGGGACCTCTGGAACCTCCATCTAAAGTTCATGGTGTATTTAGCAGTAGGGATTTACCTCCCCGTTGTGCAGCAACCAGGGGCAATTGTGATAACCTATAATGTTTTGCAAGTCTCTTGGACTACCTGAACCAACAACTGAAAATATGGCTTCTCATGTCTGGTGTTGAGGTTTTGTTAGATGGTCTTTGGCTCTTGGAGGGACATTGGCATCCCAGATGAGAAATTTTCTTTTAAACTGTATATGTATATTTAGAAAGAGACTTATGTGTATTAAATGTCTGTTTTAGGTAGATAGTTAATAGTATGATTCCTTATGACCTTTCTAGACATTCTTACTGTTATTTTGCCCCTTCTCTTTGTTATATATTTATCTCCATCCTCCCTCCCTGATTAGATCCCTGTTTTTCCCATTTTTTGATCAAATCACTTGTATCCTTCTATTCTCTTCTCTATTGTTCCCCCACCTCTCCATCCTGGCAATAGTCCTTTTTTACTTTCCTGGTTTTTGCAGTTATTCTACAATGTGTACTCACATCTAAAGGATGTGAGTTAGGCACCTTTGATGAGAGAGAACATGCAATGTTTATCTTTCTGAGGTCATATTGACCTCAGTCAATATGATTTTTTCTAGATCTATGCATTTACTTGGGTATTTCCAGATTTCATTTTTTTACAGCTTATTAGTATTCCCTAGTATATGCATATTTGGCATTTTAATTATCCACCCATCAGTTCAAGGACATTTATGTTGCATCTATTTCCTAGCTATCATGAATAAAGCAGCAATGAACATGACTAAATAAGTACCGGTGGTGTAGGTTTGTAGAATCCTTTGCTAAGGATCAGTATAGCTTGGTCATATGGTATTACTACTCTTTCTTAAGTAGGGCAGGACTAAAGCACTTACTGAGATCAGGGATTTAATATTATTTATTATTATGTAAAAAGCATATGTTATAAGAAACAATGGGTTTTATTATATTGAATGTATAATGTACCTTCATTTACAATCAGGTAGTCATAGGCAATCAGGACTTCATCTCCCTTATGGGAGGATAGGCTGGTCCCTCTAAA
The DNA here is from genome assembly GCF_003668045.3 of Cricetulus griseus. Classification (NCBI taxonomy): domain Eukaryota; kingdom Metazoa; phylum Chordata; class Mammalia; order Rodentia; family Cricetidae; genus Cricetulus; species Cricetulus griseus. Next base: position 114,477,835 of record NC_048596.1, on the reverse strand, counting down.
CCCAACATATTGCCTCCCATCTTCCCCACCTGCATCTTCTGGTGGGTGAATTGGGTTCTGGCCACCATCTCTAATTCTCACCTATAAAACTGATGGAAACATCACTCCAAGGTTGCTAAAATTATTACTTTTACTCTTGTCTGGATAGGACAGTTTTAAGTGCTCTGGAAAGCACAGACATGCACTCTAAACTCAGGCTGCCCTAGCTGCATGTTGAGTTCACCACCTTGTCTGGTACAACTGTCATGATTCATTGCTCACTCATTCCAACCATTGATCCCACCCCCTTTCATCTGGCTCAGTGGATTATTATCATACTTTTTATGTATTTTCTGACAATCCTGTGGGCTCCATGAGGCAGCATAGTCATGGCTCATTGGTTCTCCCCTGTGTCTCCTGCAGTGTCCAGCATAGGACATGCCCTCTTCACACTTGGGCTGAAGCATTGAGTAAATAACATCCACCAGTTGCCATGTTATGTTGACATATATTGTCTGCAGTTTCCTTCTATGTGGAACCTTGACTTATACAGGGTATAAGCCACAGATGAGTCCTCTGTAAAGAAACCTTAATGTACCAAATGGATTCCTGATGGTAGAATGAAGCCGACTTGGTGTTAGTTATGTTTAGCTAGTTCATTGATTAGACAACATGGTGTTTGTTGTACTCTTATTTCGTTTACGGGTTTGGTCTTCATATTCTTAATCATTGGGGCGGGACAGACCCTACAGCTCCATTGCTCTGCTGTCCCCATGGTGGAGTCAAATGACCCATGGATATCTTGGTCACTGACAGCATTACCATAAATGAGATATAGTGGGAAACTCTCAGGCTAGGTGTCCAGGGAAAAGATGAAAAAACAAACATGCAAACATACTCCAGTCATATGGGAAAGTGAACAGCTCAGGCAACCTGAGAACTTCCTACCCAGTTGCTGGCAGAAAGAAGGTTGCTCTTTTGTGTAGTTAATCATTTATCTTTTCTGGAAAGCAAAAGGAGCACACAGCCCTGTGCGGACTGTGCTCACAGGGGACTCTGCTGTCTCCCAAGTGAAACCGATCTTCAATGAAGCCTCAGGGCTCATCGCCATGGTCACCATGCTGACAGTGCCAATAGCTTTTCCTAGTGGAAATGCTCACCAGGACTCAGTTCTGGAAAGTGATTTTATTTATTTTCTTCTCAGAGGTGGATGGAAGTGAATTATGGAAAGTTTGGAGGAAATGTGGAAAATTATTTGAAATAAAGCAATTCTGTGTCCTTCCTTTGGGAGAGATATTTCCTTCACCAGCATTTATTGAAAAGCCATCAATATTAATGCGTATTTTCTCAGAGCTCTGAGACATTCAGGGCACTTTTCAACTTTTGTTTTTCAAACCTTATAGACTTCCTCTCCTAGCTTTTGATTTCGAAAAAATTCATTTATATTGCAGAATTCTGTTATGAATCTTGTGGGATTTTTTAATAGAAAAAAAGTGAAATGAAGAGAAGTTGGTTAATATGAAGTAGGAATTGCCTTCCTGGTCCTGTCCTCTTATATGGACCAATGGATGGTAGACTTATACTCATCCTTTTTTAGGCATGCAAACTGTACTTGGTGTGAATTTGGGCTTGCAAACTACTTGGTATGAATTTAAAATCAGCTGTTCAAATCTTGTCTCCAACATCTAATACCTCTATATAGTTCAATCATTCTTTCCCCTTTGTTTTCTCTTTTTGTTCCTCTCTTCTCCCTTTCTCATTCATATGTGTATTTTCTCTCTCTCTCTCTCTCTCTCTCTCTCTCTCTCTCTCTCTCTCTCTCTCTCTCTGTGTGTGTGTGTGTGTGTGTGTGCATGTGTGCATGTGGAGACCAGAAAACAAATTCTGTATTCTTGAGACAAGATCTTGCACTGGTCTGTGGCTTTCAGATTCAGCCAGGCTGACTGATCAGCGTGTTACAGAACCCCACTCCATCTTCACCTCCCTGGTATGGATATTATGAGAATGTGCTCTCCAACACTCCTGAATGGGATCAAGCTTGAATTCAAGTCCTCATGCTTGTTTGGCAAACAATTAATTGACTAAACTATCTCCAACTTGTTCACAACACATTCTTTTAAGCTTTCTCATGTTAATCTCCATCCAACTCAACTCCTGACAATTGGTCCCCATTTACCTCAGAGAGCCTTTCTCTTTGGCATAAACATTGGCTTAGATAAAAATAGGAAACTTGGCCGAGCGTTGGTGGTGCACGCCTTTAATTCCAGCACTCGGGAGGCAGAGGCTGGCGGATCTCTCTGAGTTCCAGGCCAGCCTGGTCTCCAGAGAGAGTGCCAGGATAGGCTCCAAAGCTATACAGAGAAACCCTGTCTCGAAAAACCAAAAAAAAAAAAAAAAGAATAGGAAATTGCTCCATGAAGTCAAGCATCCAAGTGAAAGAGGGGGGGAAGGATTCAGGCGGCTGATCTGTGAGGTTCATGAGGTGCACTGTGGTGTGATTTTCCTCCAATCCTAGACATTCTGACTGTCCTTGTTGAGAAACTTTATCACTTTATCCAACACAAGTTAGCAGTTTCAGAGGCTGGGGAGAGTGAGGCTGCACAGATGCAACATGGCCTTGGCATGATGGTCCCAGGGAAGAGTAGCGAAGCAGTCTCTGCTTGCCCATCATCCTATAATATGATATGATGTAATACAGCACTGTGCCTGTGACTATCCCAATGAGTAATTAGTTACTCCGCTGGTGGGAATTTGGGATGTTATGCCATTTATTTTTTATATTTTGAGCCTAACATTTGTATATATAAGATACTTCACTGGAGGCTTAAAGATGAGGCAGCTAAGTGACACAGAGAGAATCTTTCTTAAGAATAGGCTATCCTATTTTTTTTAATACAAAATTCACCAAAAGGTTTGTGTCATAATATCTGTAATACTTACAATCCCACCAAACAGGAAAGTGCCCAAATGTCCTCAAAATTAGAATGGAGAGGTGGTGTTATCTTCATAGAAGAAAACAAATACCACACAACTAGAAAATGAACAAACTTTAAGTAAGCCTCATACAACAATATGAGCAAGCAAAGACATTGTGGGCAAAAGATGTGAAGCAGGAAAGAGTAGGGACAGCTGCTAAATCTTACAGTAGCTTGGCTTTCAATTGTTCACCTTTTGCAATAAGAAAATGGTGCCCATTTAGCAGACATTTCACCCCCAGGTTTGAATTTTTATTTTCCCAGGATCTCAATAGCCAAGCAGACACTCCCTGGAAGCCAGGCAGCAGCAGCTACAGCTCCCAGGCAGCTGCTAGGATATTTGGTAGGGTGGGGGAGCTCAGTGCCTTTGATGTATGATATTTGCAGCTTACATTGGTTTGGTTGGGGTGTAACCCCAACATAAGTTGAAAAGCTGCTGTACTCACTGTACGACCCAGTTTAAATGTGACTGAGAGTCTCATGAGACTCATCTGTGTTATAAGAATTCAAGATCATCATCACTTCAGGTGTAGGGTAAGAGGACAGCAACCTGGAAGGGATGGATGTGCTGTTTGTGAGTCAGGATCTTATTATATGAATAGATTCAGTCTGTGATAGCTCCAAGCCATGTACTGACAATTTACAACCTTTTCTGTAGGGTGAATGCAGTTTTATAGAAAGGACAAAAGCCAGAATTTCTTCTAAAGCAATATAAGAAATATTTATTTTAAAGCCTATCCTGGTGAGCACCTGTTCTGGTTTGAATCTCAACTGTCCCCAGTGGGCTCATGTGTTGATGCTGCTCCCCATCTGGTGGCAGTATTTTGGGAGGGGTTGGAAAGATGAGATCCAACTGCTGGGAGTACAGCCTGGAGGAAAAAGCCTTGAAGATCAGAACTGGCTTCTGGAATTGGTTCCGGTATCTGATGCCTGACCCACCAGAACACAGACAGTTTCTACAACATCCCTGTTGCCTTGAGAGCAGTTCTCCTGCTCTGCCTCCCCTGCCACTATGAAATCCTCTGCAACCACAAACCAAAATGAACCTTTCCTCCCTTAGATTATTTCTGGCAAAGTAAATAATGCACCAACTGGATACCAGAAAATCCAGGTTGGGTCATTGGTGTGATTAAATCTGACCACAAAGTTCTTAAGCCTTTGTTACCAGTTTGGAGAGGTCCTTGGATAAACTTGAAGTGAGATAAGGAGCCCTAGAAAGTTATAAGCATGGCTTAATGAATGATTCTAGAAGGAGGTTAGGAAACCAGAATGCTGATAGAAATACCATTTGGTAGGGCTGGGGGGATGGTTCAGTTAAGAGTACTTGAGGCTCTTTCAGATAACTGGAATTCAGTTCTTAACACCCATGTCAGGCAACATATGAGCACCCTAAGTTATAGTTTCAGGAGATCCAAGACCCTCTTCTGGTCTCTGTGGACACCCACACAAGTGTGGAGTACACACACACACACTAAAATATAAATAACGTTTTAAAAGAAATACTGTTGGTACAGTGTCTGCTCATGAGTTTTCAGATAGAGGTGAGCATTGTGTCAGAAATTAGACTAGGGACATTCATGTTATGTTATGGCATATATATATATATATATATATATATATATATATATATATATTCCTTCCTCTTGTTCTGGAAATTTGAGCAAAGCAAAGTAAAAAATTAACAGACATATTTGATGGAACAAATTCAAGCGCATTCACTGCATTCAAGCAATGGCATGGTTATTGCTGCCTGTTTTAGCCAGGCTTACAGTGAGAACTGGTAGCAAAAAAAAAAAAAAGCAGCATAGGAAAATTTGAAATTGGAGTTTAGGCAGAAAAAGAAAATGTATAAAGTTGCAGACAAAGCAGTTGTGTATGGCCTATCAAAAAGGAGATGCCTGATTTACCCTGGGACAATAGGAAAGATACCTTGAATGTATTTCAGGGATTGATGATACACACACATAATAAGTTCTACGATATAAAACTGAAAGCTTCCTGGGCTTTTTGTTCTTCCATATGAAATTGAGTATTCTTCTGTAGAGGTCTGTGAAGAATTGTGTTGGGATTTTGATGGGGATTGCACTGAATCTGTAGATTGCTTTTGGTAAGATTGCCACTTTTTATTATGTTGATTCTACTACCTATGTAAGAGCATGGGAGATCTTTCCATTTTCTGATATCTTCTCCAATTTTCTTTCTTCAAAGACTTGAAGTTCTTGTCATACAGGTATTTCACTTGTTTGGTTAGAGTTACCCCAAGATATTTTATATTATTTGTGGCTATTGTAAAGGGTGATGTTTCTCTGATTTCTTTCTCAGCCCATTTATCATGGGTATATAGGAGGCCTACTGATTTTTTTGAGATAATCTTATATCCATTCGCATTACTGAAGGTGTTTATCAGCTATAGGACTTCCCTGGTAGAATTTTTGGGGTAATTTATGTACACTATCATGTCATCTGCAAATAGCGAAAGTTTGACTTCTTCCTTTCCAATTTGTGTCCCCTTGATATACTTTTGTTGTCTTATTGCTCTAGCTAGAATTTCAGGTACAATATTGAGTAGATATGGAGAGAGTGGGCAGCCTTGTCTTGTTCCTGATTTTAGTGGAATCATTTTGAGTTTCTCTCCATTTAGGTTGATGTTGGCTGTTGGCTTGCTGTATATTGCTTTTATTATGTTTATGTATGTTCCTTGTATACTTCATCTCTCCTGGAATTTACCATGAAGGGGTGTTGGATTTTGTAAAAGGCTTTTTCAGCATCTAATGAGATGATCATGTGTTCTTTTTTTTCTTTCTTTCAGTTTGTATAAGGTAGATTACATTGACAGATTTTTGCATGTTGCACTGTCCCTGCATCTCTGGGATAAAGCCTACTTGTTTATGGTGGATGATTTTTTTATATGTCCTTGTATTCTGTTTTTCAATATTTTACTGAGTATTTTTGCATCAATATTAGTGATGGAGATTGGTCTGTAATTCTCTTTCTTTGTTGCATCTTTGTGTGGTTTGGGTATTAGGGTAACTAGCCTCATAAAAAGAATTTGGCAATGTTCCTTCTGTTTCTGTTCAGTGGAACAACTTGAAAAGTATTGGTATTAGTTCTTCTTTGAAAGTCTTGTAGAATCCTGTGCTGAAACCATCTGGCCCTGGGCTCTTTTGGGGGGTGAGTGGGAGACTTTTAATGCCTACTTCTATCTCCTTAGGGGTTATATGCCTATTTAAATTGTTTATATGGTCTTGATCTAATTTTTGTATGTGGTACCTATCAAGAAAATTGTCCATTCCAATTTTGTGGAGTACAGATTTTTGAAGTATGACCAAATGATTGTCTGGATTTCTTTAGTGTCTGTTGTTATGTCCCCATTTTCTTTTCTGACATCGTTAATTTGGATATTCTTTCTTTGCCTTTTGGTTAGTTTGGATAAGGATTTGTCTATCTTGTTGATTTTCTCAAAGAACCAACTATTTGTCTCATTGATTCTTGGTAGTGTTTTCTTTGTTTCAAAGTCATTACAGGGGAACTCACAGAGAGAGCTGACCTGACCTTGAGGGAGCTCAAGAACTCTGGACCAACATCTAGGAAGCCTTTATTGGTACAAACCTAGGCCCTCCACATGTGGGTGACAGTTGTGTAGCTTGGTCTGTCTGTGGGGCTCCTAGGAGTGGGATCAGGACCTATGTATGACACATGAGCTGGCTTTTGGGAACTTATTCCCCATGCTGGGTTTCCTCACCCAGCCTTATGCAGGGGAGGAGTTTGGTCCTGCCTCAATTTGATATGCCATGCTTTGTTGACTCCCATGGGAGGTTTGCCATTTTCTGAAGGAAATATGAGTGGATGCTGGGGGGCAGAATAGATGAGAGGTGAGAGGAGGGAACAGGAAGAGAGGAGGGAGGGGAAATTGTGGTCTGTCTGTAAAATGAATGAAAAAAATAATTAAAAAAGAAACAAACAAAAAAAAGTTTATATAACTTTCTTTTGAAAAGAGTGACATTGGGAAGCTCTGCTTGCAATATGCTACCTAGGGAAGTAATTTTCCAGACTCAGTGTCTCAGGCAGTTCAAGACTACTCTAGCTATGTGGTCCAAGGGAGACCACTGTATCTCATATCATTAGAACATGGTATCATCTACCTGGGTGCTGGTTTTGGATGCATGCAGAATGCAAGAATCATGGGGTCAAGAAGACAGCCACAAGATTCCAAAGAAAAGTTTATGGGACCAGGTGAATACAAGAGTGTCGGATTCCTCGTTATACATCTCCTACAGGGTGATATGCATGGAGCTTTGATAAGTGGAGATCCCAGAATGTCGGACAGCACAAATGTGAAGCATCTACTGAGGAATCCTGAAGGCAACTGGCAGACCTGATCCGAGAGAAGGATTTTGTGTCCGACAAGTGACAAAGTCATAGGCATAGGACCGCTCAAGTCCAAAGGAGTTTACACAGTGATACTGTGTGTCCTGGATGTTGATCACTGAGTTACAGGATATAAGGTCTATTCTGCTTGTCTTTGAGATCACTTTGATCCCATTTATTGTATGACTTTCCCCAGAGAGACATAAAGAACATCTGCCCTGATAGAGGGTAGACGGAGGGACCCAACACAGTATTCCATCCAAGTCCACTTTGGTAAGTGTCTTGGGGCTACTTACAGGATCAAGGGTAATTTAAAGACACCTATGTCATGGGTAGGTCCCCTGGCCAATTTATTACCCTACCCTAGCAAACTGTTCCCCTCCTCTAGAGCGCTGATTGGATCCAGAGGAGAGAGGAAGCCTTGTGACTCATGTCTCTCCCCAGTACTTCCACAAGGGAATGCAAGTCCTCACAGATATCCTGATTCATGACAACCTTGTGAAGGCCTTGTGAGTATCTTCATGAGCCTTGTGAGTCTTGTGACTATCCACCCACTCCATCCATGAGGAAATATTTATAGGCTTGATCTCTGAATGTCTTATACAAATCTTAACAGCTATGCTCCTTCAAAACAGTGATGACTATGTCCAATCTGGAGGAAGCAGCTGGCTACACCACACTGTTCCTTCCTTCTATGCCTCCATTCTTCCTTTTTGGAATGAAAATGAGTACTGAGTATTTTACAGAGTCATATAGATGAGTTTGGCTTGAGTCTCTGAAGAAATTATGAACTTTTACCTGTTGAATGATATAGTAACTGATAGTCTGGCAGACCCTGTGAGCCTCCAGAGGACATAGACCTTCCTGTGAAACACCTTCACACTGTACAAAAGAACAGCTACATCACAGCAGCTTGGTTAGGGCACCTGACCTCCAGTCATCTCTGCAGAGAGGTGGGAGTGCAAGGCATAATTTCCCACCTTTTGTTCACAGTAAGCCCCACAGATTCCACTGTCCAGTTCCACGTTTACTGACTTCCCCTCACCACCTGGATGATGCTAAGTCCAAGACCTTTCAGAACTCCACAGCTCTACCATGGGGACTGGTGCAGATCCCTTCAAGCCCCAGGCCTACATGAAGGATTGCTGCTGCTGGTCATGTGAGCTGTCTCAGCAGGCTGCAACCCTCACTCTGATCATCTGTATGTTCTCAGGATGGAGTCCCAGGTTTTCAGAGAGCAAGGCAAGTGCTGCTGTCTGTGGGATGGAGCAGGCTGTGTAGAGACACTGTTCAGAGCTCTTCACGGTTCCTTCCCAAATGTGCACACTGACTTTTCTTTTTCTCTTATCCTATTTGTAATAAAATACATCACTGTTAAAATTTATACATAAATAAAAATGAAATGAATATTATTAATGTTTACCACTTTATCTTAAAGGGTACAATTTAGTGACACCTAATGTCTTCTCAGTGCAATGCCACCACCATCACCATCTAATTCCAGAGCATTTTCCTGCCCTGGAAGAAAACCCCTGCTACTGAGCAGTCATCTACCTTTCTGCTCCTGGCATCTACCAATCTTTAATATTTTTATTGCCTGTTAGTTAATTTTGTTTTAAAGAGAAAAATGTCACATGATCTCCACTTTTGCCAGGTCTTTTGTTAGCCCCTCAATGGAAGGAATGCTTGAGTTTCCTAGGGTCCCTGCTGGATTCTCAAGAAGCCCTGGGTATTAATGTAACCATTCCTGAGGGTTAAACAGGAGAGAGAACAGAGCTTTCCAAATAACCTTGTACCCAAACCCCATTTTCCTCCCATTCTTCCTTCCTTCCACTCTGCCGTTTTGTTTTTTTCCCTCACCAGGGCAGGCCACGAGTGAAGCTCATGAACTGAGACACATTATGACTGATAAGTTTCTTTGAGTAAGAGCATGGATTTGAGAGCACCAGTATAAACTGAGTTCTAAGCCCTGGTGATGAGATTACAGAGCAGGTATTTACTGGGAAAATAGGACACAAGCAGAAGAACTTGATTGTAGTGACATGGGTTGCTGACCCTGGTCTTTCCTCTTAGGAGGTCTCCAGTTAAATGATCACACAATTATTACCCACTTCTAAATGCCGCTCTTAAGTTTGAGTTTGCTGTACTGAAGCCATTTATGAGAAATGGCTCAAACTGAGTTTTGTTTGTGTTTGCAAGCCAGGTAAGATTGTGGCCACATAGGAGGCCTAACCAGCTCTGTCATCTCTGGTGTTTCTCATGCCTACATAGCTCTATCATTTCCAGTGTTCCTCAGGACTGACTAGAACTTTATCATCTCTGGTGTTCCTCAGGTCTGCTTTCCAGCTCAGCTCACTTTAAGGAAGTTCCAAATGGTATGTGCAACCAAAGCTGGTGCAGTAGGAGCTCCAAGAGAGCTTCTGTCTGCCCCAGTGTCAGCAGGTCTCCCTTTCCTAGATCCCCCAGGTTGCCTGTGCTTTCTGCCAAAACCACATTGATAATTTAATAAGGAAACCTGTGAATGATCTTGAGAAGAACTTAGCTTCAATTGCTCAAATAGGTCCTAAGTGCAACCCTAGGCATCTCTGTAAGGTACCTTGCATATGGGAAAGGTGGAGGGAAGTCGCAATGTCACCAGCAGGTAATAGTGTATTGTGACCACAAGGCAAAGACAGCCAAGAGACACTAGACTCTAAAGAGCTAATAAACAAATCCATCCTCTGAAACTGTGAGGCAAAACCAACTCTCCCTAAATTGCTTGTGTTGGGTATTTTGACACAGTGAGAAGGAAACCTCACACAAGAAGCTGGATGCCTTAGCAGCCCCAATCTGCAGCTGAATGCTTGGGGAGAGTCCCAGGGACTCACTGATACCAAGTCTCCATTTTGGAAGGCTGAACCATCTGGAATATGATGTCAGTGGGCAATGGCAGCAATGATGGACAGCCTTACTCATGAAAGAGGCTTACAGGTAAGGTTGCTGCCTTCCTCACACTTTTAGAACCACTGGGATATGCAACTTCCATTAGTGGCAAGTCTCCTCCCTCCTCCACACTCATGTCAATTCTCTGTAGTGATGCCCCAGACATTTACTAATCCAGTCATGTTGACAAGGGCGACCGACCATCACAACCCCAATTGCAGGTCCACTGTGTCTCCTCCACATCTGCTCCTCTCCTTCCCTTCCTTCAGAGTCAATACTGTTGACACTGCCCTTGCCTTCCACCTCCTCTGAATGCTATTTCTTTATTGTTTGTTGCTTGTAATGTTTCTGTTTTCACATTCTAACTGCTCACCTTGCAGCTAGAGTTCTCTCTGGCTTCGTGTTCTGTGAGGACAGAGGCTATCCATCTTCACCATGTCTCAAAGACAATCACAGCAGACAGGTAACAGAGTTCATTCATTACTGTTATGTCACTGAATCTCTTCTGATTGCTTATTCACTTGAAAAAGAAGGGTGTGGTGTGACAATAGACAAGATCGGAAACATCTGGAGATGTTGCTATGTGTGAAAAGATTATGCACCAGAAAGTGCGATGGGTTAGGATAAAGGGTAAGTTTGCAGGGTGTGTGTGGGGTGTGTGTTGGGGGGCTGGATGGCCACCATGGGTGAAATAAGCCTAATCTAGGAAGAAGCAAATGGTGACTTAGACACACATGTCTGGTATGTGGCTTGTCCACTAGTCCTCCATTCTAGATATTTCTCAGGAACTACTAACTGTTCTCTGTTTTCTCAGTTCCTCATGTAGGGAAGTTAGGACTTAGACAATTGACTTTTGTGGCTTTGTAGTCTGTTAGACAGAGGGCCTGTGGGCAACTAGACATTGCTTTTTCTGGCTTAGCATATTCCATCAGCCTCTCCTGCTAGCCAACTTACTTGGCAGATGTTCTAGAGCAAAAATCCTGGCTGCCAAGTTACAAATGATATCTGAGGTGCCATCTTGCTTTTGGCCTGTGCTCTTGTTGGTTCTCTGTGGAGGGATGTCTGTCCTTAGGCATAGATCTGGAGATGGCACTGGCATCATCAGCACCCCACAACACAGGAGGGCCAGCACCATCTTCCCCCAAACATTCCCTTCCTATCATTTACCATTTACCTGAGTCCCAGGGCTAATGGCTAGTTTCCCAGTGCTATGGATAGTGAATTCTTGTTACTCTGGACTCAATGTCTTCTTGTCACTTCTTTTCATGTGACTTGCCTTTAATATGAAAGGAAGGGACAAACAAGCTTCTCCACACCCACTGTCACCCTTGCTAGAGATCAAGATGACTCACAGGTGACAACTGCAGTCACCTTAGGGAATATCAACAGGAGAGCCACCCACAACATTCTGTTGTATTCCCTATGACAGGAAGTGCAATACCCCCTAAAATGCAGACTTCCTATTCCTGGATGTTACCAGAAGCTAATGTTATGAAAGCCTTGGTTGCAGATTCTGTGCTAAAGGGATGGCCCTGAGTCTTGCAGGGAGTGATCAGATTGTAAAAGTCCATAGAAGCACAACAGGGAAACAGAAGCTTGTGAGATGAATCGAGGCTTCCTGATGAAAAGTGTGTACTAAGGAGGTTAGAACATGCAGGCTGCAGCCCGGGCCACCTCCAGATGCTAGAGGAACGGAAAGCAGATCTTCCTAGACCCTCTTGGAAGGCAGCCTTGTCAGCACCTTGATTTTAACCCAGTGAGACACACGTTGACTTTTGACTTCTGGAGGTACACAATGATAAATTGATGTTGTTTCAAAGCATCTAAGGACCTTGCTATAGTTTCCCAAACAATAAGTACAGCCCTTGAAAGGTTGCTATTCTCTGCTCACAGGATAGCTCACATGCTCGGCAAAGGCTGGAGGTTGGGGTCAATAGGGAGCATAAGGAGCTTTCCCATTACCCTGTCCACTTCTGGGGGATGGACTGGTGAGCCTTTCAAAACCCCAGGATACTAGGAAGGATCTGTACCACCTCTCTGCCTGACACTCCATTGATGCTCAAACCCAATAGTTGCTGCCCTCATCCCTTTTGTGCGCCTTCTGAATACTTCCTTTTCTTTCATGCTTGCCATTTACATGCCTCCCTGTGTTGGATCCACACCTTGTGATACACTTTCATTTTGATCTGCATATGTGACTGCGCTCTAATACTTATCCGTGTTCGTTGAGTTCTCTAGAGGAACAGAAAGTACAAAATGTGAATATACGCATATATACATATGTGAATAAATATGTATATATACATATGTGACTATATATATACATATCTGAATACATGTAATATATATATATATATTTTTTTTTTTTCACACACAAAGGGGATTTATTAGAATAGCTTACAGGCAGTGGTCTAACAATGGCTGTCTACCAATAGAAGATAAAAAATCTAGTAATTGTTCCACTTCACAAGGCTGGATGTCTCAGCTGGTCTTCGGGGGTGGCACTATTAGGAGGTGTGACTTTGCTGGAGTAGGTATTGCCTTGTTGGAGGAAGTGTGTCAACTGAGGGTGGGCTTTGATGTCTCAAACTATGTCTGGTGCAACAGTTTGCTTCTTCTACTTGTGAATGAAGATGTAGAACTCTCAGCTCCTTCTCCAGTATGGTGCCTGCCTGCCTGCATGCCACCTGCCATGACAATAATGGATTAAACTTCTGAACTGTAAGCTAGCCCCAATTAAATGTTTACCTTTATAAGTGTTGCCATGGACATGGTGTCTCCTCACAGCAATAGAAACCCTAACTAAGACACACTGGAATGTCAAAGAAGTAGGCTCTAATACCAGTAAAGGAATGAACTTAGGAGGGAGAGTGAGTGCAAGCAGGCAAAGAGTGCAAGCATCCTTCCTTCTTTGTTCTTTATGTAGGCTGTCAGCAGAAGGTGTGGCCCAGATTAAAGGTAGATCTTCCCACCTGAAAAAAAATCTGGTTTAAAGGTTTGTCCCCCCACATCAAAGATCCACATTAGAAGTGACTCTTGCCAAATCAAACACCTTAAGATAAAAATCCCTCATTGTTGCCCAGCCATTGTTGGGTTTTAGTGAATGCCAAGTTGACAACCAAGAACAGCCATCACAGACCTCCTCCTCTTTCTGGGTGCTGATCCATTACAGGACCTTGGATTCACAATGAAGGCTTTCTGTATCTGGGCCACTGAGGTGCAGCCCCCTTTAGGTGACTTGGGTGATGATCTTCCCCGGCCAGATGCCTTGGCTTTTGCAGAAAGGGGATGAGTTACACTTCATACTCTCCAGTGCCACTTTGAGACCTTTCTCATCTTTCTACTTCTGGCTGTAGTCTAACATCACAGCTTCCTTGCCTGGGCACCAGTCCCTGGAGCATATTCATTCTCACTCCTGGGTCAGGATGCCCAGAAGACGTACAGAGAAAGCCCTGGAACTCACTTCTTCCAAAGCTTCTTCCTGTCAGCCCTGCTCTGCCATCCCTTATGTCATCAGTCTAATGGCTTTCTCTCTGCATTTCTTTCCTTTGTTTCTCCCATGGCACTTCATTTGCCTGATTCCAGAATTAGCTACAGATGCACTCATCAGGCAAGCCCAGTCCAAACCTAAAAGCCCCACCAGTAAATTTTAACAGAGAAAATTTAATGTGAATAATTGCTTGCTAGTTGTTAAGGAACCAAAAGGTATAAGAAATTGCTCGTGTTTGCAGTGTATCCAGAAGCCACAGTTTCAGGAAGTGGCCCCCACCACTAATGGTAGGGGAATAGGAAAAAATAGGAATTGCCTCTGAGTTCAGTCTCAGACTTCTATGAAGAGCACCCTACTAAGCTGAGACCCATCTGAACTTACAAGAGCTTCCTCCATGTAGAGACAGGGATGGGATAGGAATGGGTAGGAGTGGAGCTGGTACTCCCAATATGGTAACCACCTGTTATAGCTGGAGTAGAGGGGGGATCTGGAAGCCACTGTCAGAACTTCTCTTATGGTTGCAAGGTTTAGAAATGAAAACACAGGATGCTCCCTTAAATTTAAACTTTAGCTCACTTATAGATGTGGTTTTCAGTACAAATCTACCCCCATGCAGTGTTTGAGCTACATGACTAAAATTTGTATTTGTTACTGATGTAAAAGTTTAGAGTGGCTTGGACATCCTGTATTTTAACTGGCAACTCTCCTCTCATTTTTCCTTTGACTAGAACAACCAGGCAGTAGTTGGCAAAGGAGAAATGTGGCTTTCAGAGTCTGCCTATCACACCAAGCACAAGCCACATGGACTTGGAGCTGAGAGACATCTTAATGAAAGGCTAGATGGATTTTGTCAACTTTACCCCAGCTTCCTGCAGTATCCTTTATTAATAGATATTTTCAAAGACTTGTTTTATTTTTAATTATGCACATGCATTGATGTCTCTTTTGGGTACGTGCATGTGAGTGTGAGTACCCACAGAGGCCCAAAGAAGAAACCAGATGCCCTGGAGTTGGAATGACAGGCAGTTGAGAGTTGGGAAATAAACTCGGGTCTTCTGGAAAAGCAGTATATGCTCTTAACTATGTAGTCATCTTTCCAGCCCCTGTTGATCATTATTTACTTGATTATTCTACCCATAGGAAAGAGATGCTAGTGTGGGCATCATGGGAAATTCTAAATTCTAGAAGTCTCTAGAAATTTCCAGGTGATACAGAAGAATCAACTGAACTCTGCATGTGGCTTCATCTTTGAGTTATCTTCCAGGCTCAGTTTTTGTCCAGTGCTTCCAAACATCTCAGCCCTAGTCTATTTAGAGAAGCTCTGAGCAAAGCGACCGTGGCCATGCTGGAGAAGGGATAGCCATAGCACAGGCTTGAGACAGGAAGTACTGGTCCCTTCTATGAGAGCAGCTAAGTCTCTGCTTTCACTTCCTATTTTGAAAGGTAGTCCCTGCCCCCTTTCTTTGTCTTAAACTCCATCATAGAATGATTCACACTCTATGGACAAACACAAATATCATCCTAAGTTATGAGGCTGGCTTCACAGATTTCGACCACTCTATTGCCTTTCCAGCCCTGGACATTGACCCAGAAGACATGATGAAATACAGGATGTTGTGGACCAGTTGGCTTCAGGGTTTCATTCAATCTCCTTTCTCCCCTTCCAGATCTTTCTTTTTTGCGGTCTGGCATTCAAGGCCTGCCTAGTTTGACATCTATCCACTTTGGAAATCTTATATTCCATTTCAACCTAGCCATGTCAGCACTAGTCCAGAGGGACAGCATTCCTCCCCAAACACGACATGCATGTTTACTGAGGCGAGTACTTAAAGGATGACTATCCACACCAAATAACAGCTGAAGGAGTGTAAACACTAGCTCTCCAACAACCATCATCAGTCCCCTGAGATAGCATCAATGTGCTTTTTATTTTCTGAGATGAAAATAGGTTCAGTGTTTTTGTGTGTGAGTGCAATACATGTTTATTGTATAAAGTTCAGAAAAAAGAGTAGAGAATGAAAATTATAATTATGAATATCCATCAGCCAGAGAAAGTCACAGTTTGCATTGCAAAATATCATTTCCCAGATATTTTGCTAAGCAAACATATACATTTGCATGCTTGTACGTACACACACACCCCATTTGTTGTGCGTTTATGTTTTAAAATAGTGTGTTACTCACACTAGCTAAGTTTTACTACAGCAATAAATTAACTCTGGATTCTCAGTGGCTTAATAAAAAAGATTTATTCCTAGTTCATAATACTTATTTTTTCAGCACAGGTTGGCAGAGACTTTGCTCTGTACAGCTCTTCATCCATCAGGCTACCAGACACCCCACTGTCCCATGACCATGTCCTCTGGCTCACATGGTCTCCTCAATTAGTACAGAAGAGGAGGAGGAAAGATGAGAGAATTAGGTATGGGCTTTGTATGTCTCCAGCCAGAAATGATACAGGTCACTTCTGTACACACTTTGTTGGCTAAAACTAATTCTACCCAATTCCAAGGAAGTAGGAAAGACAGCTTTCTACATGCTCAGAAGGGAAGGAAGAAATGTGTATATACCAGTAGTGGCAGCCAAGCTTGGCTTGTGTGTACATACGAACTTGTAGTCTACTATTAGCAGCTAGCAGTTTGTATGGGTGCCCTTTATGGCTATTGCTATAGCTGTTAGTAGCTATATAGAATGCTATTGTAAGGTCAAATCCCTTGGACTGGAATAATTGTTTATCAACTAATGGCTTATTATTAGGTCATTTTGAATTTATGATAAATTCTTAAGCAAAAGTTTTGCACATTTTTTTTTAGTTATTGTATTATCTTTTTATCCCAAAGTAAAAGTTTCTGGTGAAACAAGGGCACATTCAAAATGTTTCCTATCACTGTTACAAAAATCCCTTCACTAGCTGGACCTAATAGATTCTGAGGATAGTGGTGAACATACTCATTTCACGAATGGTCTTCTCAGAATTGGATATTAAACATCCGTGCTAATGAAATTAATAAAAATGGTACTTGTTTTAATTTCTCTGTTGTCTTTAGTCACAGTAAAACAAATGTAATGTGTTTATTAGACCTCTGAATATCTTACTTTGTGAATTATTACTCTACCACTTTATCCCCATGGGGTGATTATCTCTTCTTAATTAGTAAAAAATGTCCTTAGGTTTCTGTAAGTTAGTAATTTGTAAAGTAGATTACAAAAGTTTTTCCAATATTATATTTGTCTTATAAGTTTTTAGGGATTTTTTAATGGAAAAAGACATGTTCACTTTTAAATTATCTTATTAGTTTTTATTGTATGTATCTTCTTGTACTGATTATCACAAGTTTATAAAAATACTTGAACAATCCTTCATTTTTAATTTTTAAAACATTTAAATGCTTAGGGTATCTGCAAATTAATATAAATTTATTTAAGAGTTAGCAGAAAGAAGATTTTTTGTAGTGGAATAAGGTAGAAATACAACCTTCTATCTTATATTTATAAAATGCTATTTATTTAAATGTTAATTTGATTAGTCACTAGAGATCTCTCTATACTTCAAACAGTGATATTTGTTCTCTTTTTCTATTGCCACCTCACAGAGTTGCATTATATTAAAGAGGAACTTAAAACTGGAGAAAGGAAAATTCCCCCTTCTTATTCTCTTCTTCCTTCTCCAATTATTTTTGGGCTACCATGAATTTGCTCTTTCAGATGAACATTTTCCAGATGAGGACTTCAAGAGGTGTTTATTTTAAAGATTTATTTATTTTATCTTTTGTGTATGGGTATTTTGCTTGATTTTTTTGTTTTTTGTTTGTTTGTTTTTGTTTTCTTTTTTTTTTTTTTTCGAGACAGGGTTTTTCTGGATTGCTTTGGAGCCTGTCCTGGAACTAGCTCTGTAGACCAGGCTGGCCTCGAATTCACAGAGATCCGCCTGCCTATGCCTCCCGAATGCTGGGAGTAAAGGCATTGCTTGCATGTCTGCTCACCATGTTTGTGAAGTGCCTGCCATGGCCAGGAGAGGGATTGGATCCCCTGGAACTGGAGATACAGAAGATTATGAGCTACGATGTGGGTACCTGACCCTCTGAAAGGGTTGTAAGCTTGTTTCTGTGTCATACCTTTGATATTTACCCAAATATCAAAGCAAAAATTAAGAAACATTTTGTTGAGTCCAACTTAGCAACAGGGATCCATTTTCAATTAAGCCACTGTTTTAGTTGAGGGAGATGACTACCCTTAAAAATTATTTCACTCCAGATGTTTATAGGAAATGGCCTAACCTTAATTGCCCAGGAGAAAACCTAGCTGCAAAAGTTTCACCCTCCCCTGATTGGTTGGCATAGTTGGCACCAAGCTAGGGCAGAGCCACAAACCCCAAAGGCTCCCTAATAGGCTAGGGGTCTACTACCCTGGAAAGTTCCTAACCATGTCTCCCGGTGTTCTGTTCTGATTGGTTGAAGTTGCTGCGTTGCCCCTTCATAGGTTTTTCCTTTAAATTGCTTATTTTCTTCCACCTCCTAGGTGTGGTTTGGATCCCGACTCTGGCTGCTGCCTTTTTCAATAAATTTTCTATTTGCTGGAACCGGGTGTTCCTGGTGAATTATTCCTGGACTCTTGAACCCTAACAATTTGAAGCATTTATTAAATCAATTTAAATAAATGCAATATAGCCATTACATGTTAATATAAGTAATACTTTTTAAAAAAATCTTAATGTTATCAAATATTGCTGAGGAATAGGGCATTTTTTTGTATTTATGAAGATTTCTTTAACATCTGACTTACCTGCTCGGATAGCATTTGTGATGTCCATCGTGAAAGCAGCTGAGAAAATCTGACTCACTTGCATAAGTCGTTGGAAAAGGAAAGAGTCTTTTTCTAGACTTTTCTGGATACTGCAGACATTCTAATAACACAGAAAGTCCATATGGTAGCATCTTCTTCAGTGCTATCTGCAATGTGGCATCTGAAATCTTACCAATAACCCTTTGTGCACTGAAAATTTTGTATGTGAAAATCCATTTGTCTATTCTACCCTATGAAGGAATCTTTTACCCACAGGAAGGTTGTGTGTCGGTAATACGGAAAATATTGGCTCCTCTTGTTATTTACATCTTTCAACTGTGACATATTTCATTATACAGAATTTTAAAAGTCAAATTCATTTCATCATCATGTATTTCATTAGAAAGTAGTAAGGCCACGGTAATTTTCACTAGCTTTTCAGTAAAGCCTGTCAGTGGCACTCAGCAGTGATGACTGCAAAACCTATTAATCTTTCTACTGCTCAGGTGCTCATCTCCACCTAGTATGCTGTGACAATTCACTGCACAGCATGCTTCAGTGGCTTCATCATTCTTACCTTGAAAACAGAGCTTCTAGCTCTCAGAGGACTCTTCCTATCATGCTTAAATAGTCAATTTCTTTTCTCCCCTAACCATTAACTGCTTGCACTCAAGATGATGCAGAAACTTAATAAGGACCCATAATGCCATTTTTAAATGTTTTGTTGCAAAAGACACAAAAGGGGAAATTATTAACAGCTATAAAGCCGAAGGGACAATAATGTCATATTTTTCTCCTTATAGTTTTATCTATTTTCTTTGGCATAGATCCTTCCTCTTGAGTTGGCAAATGCTTTGATTGCAATGAAGTGAAGCTTACCAAATTAATATGCTTGCTGGGGTGACTTATAGGAGCATGGATGACTCTAAGGCAGCTTTGTCCTGGAGAGCCCATCCTAGCATGGATGGTGACTCATGAAAGCTGCACCCCTGGAGCTCTCTGCAGTGTGCATACATCTGCCTGACCAGAGTCTCATTCGCCATTCACTGATATTGCTCAAGTTAACTTGGGGAGGTGGGAGGGGCCTTATGAATCCTGTCAGCTTTAGATGCTCCCTGAGACTTGTGAGTTTCATTTAGCTATTTTAGTAAGCTTCATGCACTTCCTAACTCCTAACCAGCCTCACCTCTCCCCATCCCAGAAGGGAAGGTTTCAACCAGAAGATATAGCTATGCTATACCTTGTCTACAATATTAGTTAGATTTCCTCATATGTGTGAATTATAACTAGAGTAAGTAATTAAAATTTAAATGGTTTCTAAGTTCAGCACCGTTTAACCAATGACTTTGTGAAGATGGCACATTCACTGGCTCATTGCTTGTTTTTAAAGAGAATGCAACCAAGTTGGGAAGAAACTACAGCTATGTAAAAATTGAATAGTAAGAGTAATACTCTGTAAATAAAATGCATATTTATACATAAGAGAGAAAGGTAAGAATAAATTAAGAGAAATGTAAACAGCACAGGGAAAATATCACATAATTTATTATTGATATGTAATAAACAAAGCAAAAAATACATATACATGACTCTGATGTGCAAAGAGGCAGAATATTATAATCAAGAGGACTCACCCTATATGAGCAAAATAAGCAATAACAACAACAAAATCTATACAGAAACATGGCCGTGACTTTTCAGTTTAGTCTTTAAAAAGAAATGATGCAAAAGTTGCAAGCATTGAGTGGAATCACACTCACAAATGAGAATTGGAGCACAGTTTACACACCTGAAAACAGATGTTCAAAGGTAAGAAAATGAAGTTATAAATGTTCTTGGGAAAACGGATGCTTCAACTTCAAGTTTATACCTAACCAAACTATTAGTCAATGTAAATGATAAAAGAAATTTTAAGTAGTCAAACAGTGGAAAATCCTTTCTCCCAGGCACCATTTCTGAAGAATTCCTTATGATTATATTCCAGAAAATGCACAATACACAAAATAAAAATAAAGAAAAGGATACAATGAGATATAAGAAACAACACAGACTAACCACTAAATCCAAAGGAAAAAAATTCCAGGATTATGGCTGTACAGTGGGACAAGAAAGAAATTTTATTTTCAGACCAGAATGAAGTGAATTCCAGAAAAAAATGTTTTCCAAAGGGAGGGTGAGAGAAGAGCCTTATCAATAATAAAACAAAATCACTGTATAGCAGGCACTTTACTGATGGAAGCATCTCTCTAATCCCAAGTTAGATTTTAAGAAAAAAATTAAATTTGATAGAGTGGTCCATTTACTATGAATTATGACTGATGGACTTGCATGGAGACATTCCAACCACCCAGACCCACAGCTGACATTAGGGTTTACTCTTGGTGCCATACATCCAATGGGTTGGGACAAATGTACAATGATAGGTATTGCCCATTGTAATACTAAGTGAAATAGATTCCCTGCTCCCTCTGTGCTTTGTCTTTCATCTCGCCTCTGACCCAAACCTAAGGATCCATCAATCATTTTATTGTCTACTTAGCTCTACCTTTCTCAGAAGACCAGAGGAATAGCATCATGCAGTGTGCAACCCTTTTAGATAGGCTTTTTTAGTTGGTAATATGTCTGTGAGAGACTGTCTTGACTGATTATGTAGGAAGGCCAAGCCCATTCTGGGTGGCACCAGCCCTACTTAGATGAGTCTGGGCTAAACACAAAAGCTAGCTAAGCAAGTCAGAGAGCAAGCTTATAAGCAGCATGCCTTCATGGTTTCTGATTCAGGTTTTGCTTGAGTTCCTGTTCTGACTTGACTCAATGATGAACTGTGGCCTGAAGGTATAAACTGAAATAATCTGTTTTCCCTGTTATGTTGCTTTTGTTCAGGTTTTTATTACAGCAACAGAAATCAAACTGGGAATAAGCAGCAAGTGCTCTTAATCACTGAGTCATCTCCTTAGCCCCTCACTTATGCTATATAGAGGGAGCAGGAGGCTGAGAGATGCTGAAGGACCTGCCCCAGTTGGCACAGCTGAGATGCTCTTTCAAGGCTGGTGCCCCTTCTTGTCTGTGTGTCTGCTATTCACATCACAGAGCTGTCATTTCTACTGATTAGTAATTAGTCATTAATTAGCAGTAATCAGAGTGTAGCCAATAGTTAAAGAAGAGCAAAAGCCATTGATGAGTAGACTCACTGCCGCTACAGACCTCATTCCACAATGTTTATTTTCTGTTCATATGCCACTCAGCGTGTCTCATGTATTTTGAATGAGAACATTCTATTAATGCCAATGGGATTGATTTTTAAGGAAGCATTAGAAGCAGCAAATGTGATACTGTGTGCAGTATTGACTGAGACCCATTATCCTGCCACATTGGTTATGTCCTTAATATTAGCCAACAAAGAAAAGTAAGAGATGGGTGTGTTTGTAAGTCTTTCCCCTTAGAATGGAAGAAAGCCTGTGCCCAACCTGATGATGGCCATGGAGCCTTCCTAAGTGGCCTGGCATGGAAAGCCAGCCATATAGCCAGACTGCATAAACAGAACACAGAATC
Organism: Cricetulus griseus; assembly: GCF_003668045.3. Lineage (NCBI taxonomy): Eukaryota > Metazoa > Chordata > Mammalia > Rodentia > Cricetidae > Cricetulus > Cricetulus griseus. The sequence continues at coordinate 114,455,770 of NC_048596.1, read as the reverse complement.
TGAGGCACTGTCTGCCCCACCCTCCAGGTTCCTTTCTCCTACCCTAGGGCTCAATGCCATACCAGCTGCAGAGTTATCAGTGGCTCACACAGTAAAGAATACTGTGAATGAACCCAGCTCTAGATTCCCCTGTGACTTGATTTCTTCAACTACAAAATGGGGCTAATCATCACACCTAACTCAGAAGGTTTTGAGAGGATTAAATACATCCGTGGAAAGATGCAGAGTGCTACCTGGTAATTATTAATTAATAATTAAGCAGATAAAAGCATGGAATTCTGTAAGATATTGAATGTTTCTTGGGGAATAAGCTTTAACTAAGAAAAAATAAGATCAAGTATCATTGAAAAATATTTTAAATTATGCATGTATGTGAGTCAGTGTCTGTACATGTACACATGCATGTAGTTGCCTATGTGTACTAGAGGATGGTGTCAGATCACCAGTGGCTGCAGTTACAAGCAATTGTGTACCACTGGATATGAGTGCAGGAAACCAAACCCAGGTTCTTGGTAAGAGCAGCCTATGCTTCTGAACACTGAGTTTTTTTCTCAGACTGGGGAACCAAATATTATAAAAATAGTTAAGTAAAAATTTTATAACCACTTTAATGGAAGCATAGGTGGTTATTAAAATAGAACTTTTAAAGCAAAATTGAAAGCACTTAAGATATGATAGTAACTGAAAAAGTGGGCACACAATTATATTTATATCTTAATAAGTATGCGAGCTCTTGCACAGAAACAGAATTAGTGGGACTATCAAAACAAAACAATGAAATTTTCAATGTGTTGTGGGATAGGGCTAGGTACTTTAGTACTAATAATCCTGTTTATTCTTGTGATATCTAATTCCTGTCCTAGCAAGGAGATGGGTGGGCCTAGGAGAGAGATTAGGAAACCACTTCTGAGTCTGATCAACAGTACTTGGGTCTGCAGCCTGGGCCAGAATGGTTGCAGTATAAATTTCAGGAATCTGAGGAGTTGGTCTGCTTTTCTCTCTGACCTCACCTTCCATGTGGCACCAGCTTGCTGGCATCTCCCTGTGAGGATAGGACCTCAAATTCCTCAACATTTTATTATCTAGGATCACTCAGCTTAGCCTAAGAGGTATCCACCAAATCCATGAAGGATGAAAGGACAAGAGTCTAAAGTTGTTTATTTTGGAACAAGATGGGAGAAATTAGATAATTCACCAGTGACAAAGCGATTGCTGAAGTCCCTTGGGTACCAAGTTTTAGGGAGAGAACCAAGTACAACACAAACCCAGACAGGAATCTGTAGTGGTTAGGGCTAAATTTATGCAGCAAGAAGGCCATGTGGCTAGGGACTAGGTTCCCTTGATTGCCCTTTGGGCTGTGTCCTTCATAGACGAGCAGGAGTTGTCCATGGCATTGCTAAGGGCCACAGGTCCCTCTACAATGCCCTCCCACTTCTAGTTCTAAGTCACAGGAGGCAATCAGAAGAAGTTACAGTGGATGAGGTCACTGCCTGCAAAGAGCAGAGGGAGCTGGGTAATACACAGAGATCGTTTAAGAGAGGAAACTACTGAGAATGACTGGGCTGATAGAGTCCAAGAGAAGCAAAAGTGTGTGCAGAGAGGAGCAAAGGATACAACATGAGCAATTCATGCAGGGGCACGTTTCTCTTTTTAAATTCCTTGATAATTTCATACATGCATCTACTGTAATATGGTCACATTTCAAAATTGTCTCCTCCCTCTCATGCCTTCCCACTTCCACTGAACCTCTTCTTCTTCTCAAGTCCTCCTCTTGTTTCCTTGTCTGTTACTGTTGTGACACAGTGAACTTAACTAGATCTGCTTGCATGAGCATGGGCAAGGCGTTATTTACTGGAGCATGAACAACTTTTCAGTGGCTATACCATGGAAGACAATGGCTTTCCTTCTCCCACAACCATCAGCTTCCAGTAGTTCCTCAAGAGGAACGAGGCCACATGAATCATATAATTCATGCTCCAGTATTTGGAGAGAACAGTTTTATTCTGCTCAAAGGACATAATTGATTTTTCTTTCTCTTTCCAACTCATACCTGGGGCATAGATTGCCTTTTAGATCAGTGGTCCTAACGATTTTATCCCAGGGGACATCTAACAGAGACTAGAGGGACTCTCTGTTCTTCACAATGATGAAAGGATGCTGCCCGCATCTGGAGAAGAATCAAGGTATGCTGCCAAACATCTTGCTATATAGAGGCTAGGACTCTGTAACCAGAGAGGGCACAGAATGTCAAAAGTTCCCAAGTTGAGAGACCCTACTTTAGAACCAACCCAGTGATTCAGATATAGTCACTATACCATGGCCAAGAAGAAACACAAATGATGACAATGATGATAATGATGATGATGATGATAGTGATGATGGTGGTGATGGATGAGGGTGATGGAGATAATGATGGTTTCAAACTTACTAAGTGCTTACAGTACTTTATGTACTTTTGCATGTACTATATCTAAGTTTCTTTCCCTGATGCTATGATAAAGTTCCCCTGCAAATGTGCTTGAAGGAGAAAAGTTTATTTGGCTTACAATTCCAGGTTACAGCCAATGCTTGATAGTTTCTATGTTTGCTTAACACAAGCTAGAGCCATTTAAAATAAGAGAACTTCAATTGAGAAAATGTCCCCACCAGAATGTCCTGTGGGCAATCCTGTAGTGCATTTTCTGTCTTACCTTTTTTATATATAAAATTAGATCCGATTTTGTTAAAGATTTCAAATTACACATTTCAGACTTCTAGAATGGAGTAGATCCATTTGGGTAGCAACCAAATGTCATAATGAACACTGACCCCCACCCAGATGTCAGTCCACAAAGCTCATTCCATTATACAAGAACCACCAGCTGCCTGATCACTTTGGCAACAGCTACTTCCTAAGGAAGGGAGGGAGGGAAAGACTGTGATAGCTCCTTAAGTTCACTGAAAGTGGGAATCTATCTTTAGGTTACAAACTTTAATAGTCAAGAAAATAAGCTGTGCTTAGATGAATTATAATTACAGAAAATAGCACAAGCCATCTAAGAGAAAGCAACCAATCATTTTCAAAATAAAGGAAATATTATAACAGGTTAAGGATTTCCAGTAGTTAAAAATCTCAGGAAGAGGTTAGGATGTGTTTACATCCTAAGACCTCAATACTAAAATTTCACAAAAAGAAAAAAAATCACCATGTAAAATAAATTTTATTAACAGCAGGAATGATAGACTGTCCTCCAAGCACAATCCAATAAATATACCCTTTAAAGAAAAGTTCCTTCCCCCAAATGAACAGTAATTAGCTTGAGGTATTTTAAAAGTGGCTCTCAGCATCTAAAACTCACATCACCCTCCTCTCTGCAATGGTCTCACTACCACTTTGGGATTTATTAAAACTTGGTCACTTGAAACACCTGAAAGCATGGGGTGGGGGGAGGGCCACGAAAAAAGACAGTCTTTAAATTGTACAATAATTTCAAAATCTAGTTTAATTCTCCAAGTTTTATGTGAATATAATGCTGAACATCACACTTGTGGTACAGAGGCCCGATATTTTTTTTGAACATTTAGCAAAACTGAGAAAGTTTGTGAGATTTACCCCAATATTCCTTAACATATCTGTGAGGTAGTTAAATCAACAGTACTACCCATTCTAATTGTCCACAGTAAACAGAAGCATGGCTGAAGGACACAGTACTACTCATCCTTGAGCAATAAGTATTAGAATAAACACAGATGTCAAATATATTTAGTTCTAACAAATGGAATTTAACCTTTCTGTTTTTTAAAAAAGTATCACACATCACTTGTTATTGCTTTTAAAAATCACATGCCTATTATCTCTTCTAAAGCTGCTCACTATGGAAAACTAGGCATCCCTGAATGCAAACTAACCCTCTGCAATAGCCTCAATCAGTACAAACTGAAACATCACCCTGTGAGGGCTAAAACTGTATGACATTTTTATTTTAGGCTATAAAACAAAATTAGGCAAACAAACAAGAGAAAAACTCAAAATAGGTTCAAATGATGTAATTCTATCCTTTCCAGGAAAGCAGAAGGTAGGCCCTACCACAAAGAAAAGATATTTAATTAATGGAAGTTAACTTTTTCTTTTCCATTTTTTAAATTTGAAGTAGAAAAAGATTGTTTTACATGTCAATCCCAGTTCACTCGACCTCCCTTCCTCCCCTGCCACGACCCCCAACTAAATAAAACCCTACCTATCACATACCCTTTCTGCTTCCCAGGAAGGGTGAGGCCTTCCTTGGGGGGTCTTCAGAGTCTGTCATAACCTTTGGGATAGGGCCTAGGCCCACTCCCATGTGTCTTGGCTCAGGGAGTATCCCTCTATGTGGAATGAACTCCCAAAGTTCGTACCTATGCTTGGGATAAGTGCTGATCAACTACAGGAGGCCCCATGGATTTCTGAGGTCTCCTCACTGACAGCCACATTTATGGGGCCTGGATGAGTCCCATGCTGGTTTCCCAGCCATCAGTCTGGGAACCAAGAGCTCCCCCTTGTTCAGGTCAGCTGTTTCTGGGGGTTTAACCAGCATGGTCTGGACCTCTTTGTTTACCACTCCTCCTTCTCTGCAACTGGATTACAGTTAAGTTCAGTGTTTAGCTGTGGGTGTCTGCTTCTACTTCCACCAGCTGCTGGATGAAGGCTATAGGATGGCATATAAGTCAGTCATCAACCTCATTATCAGGGAGTACATTTAAGGTAGCCTCTCCTCTGTTGCTTAGATTGTTAGTTGGTGTCATCTTTGTAGATCTCCAGATATTTCCCTAGAGCCTGAATTCTCTTTAAACCTACAATGTCTCCCTCTATTATGGTATCGCTTATCTTGCTCCCTTCTATTCTTCCCCCAACTCAACCTTCCTGCTCCCTGATGGCCTCCTCACCCCTCCTCTTCTCCCTTTCTCATTCTTCTAGCTCTCTCCCCCCTCTTCCAGTGCTCCCAATTTGCTCAGGAGATCTTGACCCTTTCCCCTTCTCCAGGGAACCATGTATGTATCTCTTAGGGTCCTCCTTGTTTACTAGTTTCTCTGGCAGTGTGGATTGTAGGCTAGTAATCCTTTACTCTATGTCTAAAATCCACATATCAGTGAGTGCATATCATGTTTGTCTTTTTGTGATTGGGTTATCTCGATCAGAATGGTTTCTTCGAGTTCCATCCATTTTCCTGCAAATTTCAAGATTCCATTGTTTTTTTCTGCTGAGTAGTATTCCATTGTGTAAATGTATCTATCCATTCTTCAGTAGAGGGGCATCTAGGCTGCTTCCAGTTTCTGGCTATTACAAATAGTGCTGCTATGAACATCGTTAAACAGATGTCCTTGTTGTATGAATGTGCTTCTTTTGGGTATATGCCTAGGAGTGGAGTTGCTGGATCTTGTGGTAGACTCATTCCATCTTTTTGAGGAGTCGCCATACTGGTTTCCAAAGTGGCTGTACAAGTTGGCACTCCCACCAGCAGTGGAGAAGTGTTCCCCTTTCTCCACATCCTCTCCAGCATAAACTGTCATTGGTGTTTTTGATTTTAGCCATTCTGACAGGAGTAAGATGGTATCTCAGAGTTGTTTTGATTTGCATTTCCCTGATGGCTAAGGATGTTGAACACTTTCTTATGTGTCTTTCAGCCATTTTAGATTCCTCTATTGAGAATTGTCTATTTAGTTCTGTACCCACTTTTTAATTGGATTGTTTGGTGTTTTGGAGACTAGCTTCTTGAGTTCTTTGTATATTTTGGAGATCAGCCCTCTGTCAGATGTGGGGTTGGTGAATATCTTTTCCCAGTCTGTGGGCTGCTGTTTTGTCTTGCTGTGCTCTTTGCCTTACAGAAGCTTCTCAATTTCAGGAGGTCCCATTAATTTCTGATCTCAGAATTTGTGCTACTGGTGTAATGTTTAGGAATCAGTCTCCTGTACCAATTAATTCAAGGGTATTTCCCACTTTATCTTCTAATAGGTTCAGTGTGGCTGAGTTTATGTTGAGGTCTTTGATCCATTTTGACTTAAGTTTTGTGTAGGGCGAAAAGCTTGGGTCTATCTGTAGTCTTCTACATGTCCACATCCTTACTGGAAATTCTTAACCACAATTTTCCCTTCTTCAATGTGTCAGTCACTGCATCATGTACCATAAATGGAAGCATTAGCTGATACAGGCAGACTTCAGCCTGTTGTACCAGCTGACAAACAATTTTGGTTCTTGAGGAAAGAAACAGCTACAGCAAACAATGTGTTCAACAGTCGATTTCCATACTTGTATTCCAATATGTACATGAGGAAAACATTCCAGAAGAACCAAACTGCAGCATCAATAACATGCACTAGAGAGGATTTCTGCATTCAACATATCTGAAAGAACTAGAGTCAGGATGCTAGGCAGAACAGATTGGTCTTTCAAATAGCAATTTCCTTTCCTTTAAAAAACTTACTAATTCTACCAAGAAAACACAAAACATAATGCTGTAAGTAAATGATAGTTGTATTTAGGCTATTACAGGGTAGGCCGTCCTCAAGGCCACAGAGATCCTGCTTCACTGCTGCTTGCACTCTGCTGGGTTCAGATCATTCTTGGGGTCATAGTCAGGGTAATTTTCCTCATCTCCTTCTTCTTCCCCTTCCTCATCATCTTCTTCTCCTTCTTCATCATAATCATGGTCATCATCCTCAATAGCCTCTCCAGTAAAGTACAATATTGATCTTGGGGTTATCCGCTTCCGTAAAAAGTGACCATTTCAGTCTGCAGCCTGTATGGCTTCGGCATCATCATCCAGATCTCCATTCTCAGGAACTTCAGGAGGAGCAAAAAAATGAAAGAATCATTGAAACTGTTTTAGTCACAGTACGAACTGTCCCATGTCCCTTGTGTTTCCGTTCCTTTTTATGGCTTTCAAAGTGACGTTCGTTCCTTTTTTTTCCAATCTCTCTGGCACCTTGTACAACCCATAACTTCTGGTCAATCAAAAAAGAAGGGATCAGAATCATCTGGTTCTGACCTCATCCTGTATGTCTTTGTTAACACTTCATTTGTGAAATATTCATTGAGTTCAAAGTAAAATTCTAAGATAAAACTCATAGGTGGCAGCATCTGAGACCTTCACTTTGATATCTTTCAAGTGCTTCAGAATAGGTTCATCGTGTTCCTGAACCACATCACCGAGCAAATCAACATTCTTAAAAACTGTCCACCAAAATTCAGGAATCCCTTTAGGCTCTTCTTTTTCTTCATCCTTTTTCTCGTCTTTCAGTTCCTCTGAAATGTCTCCCTCATCATCTGGTTTCCATTCACATTCTTCTGTAGGTTTCTAAATTACATTAATGGTCTCAAATCACTTATCGAATAAAGGCTGATAGAGAACAGCATATTTCCTTTCAAGATCATGAACTTCCTTGTAGAACTTGGCTTCTGTTTGTGCACATTTAACTTGAAGGTTTTTGAGGGTGTTTACCCTTCTTTTGACTACTTCAGGCAGAAATCTTGATAAGAAAATGGAGAATGCAATTGAGATGGGCCAAAAAGGGGGATTCTAACAGCATCTTCCCACTTTTAACTTGGTTGTATGTTGCTTCAAGTCTACATGTTTATACACTTCGGTGTTAATTGTCAATGTCTGCCATCTCGTAAGAACTGGACTGTAATGTGTGACTGTAAGCCAGAACAAACTCTTTCCTCCCCAATTGTTTTTGGTTGTGACTGCCTTATCACATCAACAGAAACTTTAACTAATAAACAGTCCATCAGGGCAAGAGCAGAAGCAATGAATTAGTGCATGTAAATGCTCAGCTTGCTCTCTCCACGCTCATGTAGTTTAAAATTTCCTGTCTAGGGAATGGTGACACTCACAATGGGTAGGTCTTCTCCCCATCAGATAGTATAATCAAGATAATGGCTCATATACTTTCAGAGGTACTTCTCACAGCTGGTTCTAGATTGTATCAAGTTGACAATTTAAACTAACATTAGCACATTAAGCTACTAGATTCTTCCAATTTAAAGGAAGGACTGTGGATAATTATTTTTAAGATCCCTGCTGTTTAGGTGAGAAAGTCTAAGTTAGAGAGAGCAGAATTTGCTCCCGTCACACACACAGCTAGCATGAGGCTAAGGTGGGGTTAGAAGCATTAGTACCTTGTGACTCACAAGCACAGGAATTTTGAATCTTGTGTACAGAGAAAACAGGAGACACTAAAGGTTTCCCTGAACTCTGAATTTGTCCAAGGTTTTACATATTAGTAGTGGGTCCAGGATTTTTCATTCCCAGGATTGTGGTCATGTGGCAGAGGCAAATGGGATGTTGTGGACTTTAGCTACTTACCAGATCCTTTGCACATCTTGGATCACAGAGAAAAGCATGTGCAACAAAAGCACCCCTGGATGTTCCCCCAGTGGTAGCTGCTCCACCATGCGGTTGCTGAAGGTCTGATGCTGCAGGAAGTCTGGTGCTGCAGAGTCTACTGCAAGCGCAGACTGAAAAGGTCCTTAAACTTCTATGATTCCTGCTAAGAGTCTGTCACTGGATGATGATCTATTTGAAATGTATTGCAATGCAGTCCAAACCTATCAAAATAAAATGTTGCCAAATAAACATTTCTTACATATTAAATTTTTATTTCGTTGGGTTCATTTTAATAAAAGAAAGATCAAATTATAAAAAAATAAACAAAATAACATCCAAACACAGGATGTCCACAGAAAGAGCATCAAATTCAGGAGCGGTTGGAGGACACTCCAGAGTGTTTTGAACTGAGTGAAAATAAAAATGTGCCTCATTGTTTGGAGTGCAGCAATCTACTGCCCAGCAAAGAAAGCAGGACCGGCATTCTCCTTCACCAGAACCCTGAAGCCATCACCTGCTTCTGCCCGCTGACTACGTATACACTTCCACAGAGGAAGCTCCAATGTGTCTTTGAAAAGATGCTCTCAGATTTAAGGTGGAAACAAATAAGGGCTGGAGTGATGGCTCAGCGTTTGAGCATACTTGGTGCTCTCACAGAGGACCCAGGTTTTGTTCCCAGCACAACCATCCATGTGACTCTAGTTCCAGTGTCCTCTCCATGCGTGTTACATACATGGCACACATATACACATGCAGGCAAAACACTCATACACATTCCAGTAAATGAATAAATATTAAAAATAAAACCACAGTAAACATGATGCCACAAGTCCCCTCACCTAGTAGAGGTGCCCTATCCCTATCTTCTTTTCAGAGTGTCACAAAGGTTTGAAACAGGGTCGTTTGTTAGTAGGCTGCAATATAAAGTCGGCATTGGAAAACCAACAGCAACAAACTAAGACTGGCTCCAAACAGCTGGCCATGTTAACCCACCAAACACACACACACACACACACACACACACACACTCTCTCTCTCTCTCTCTCTCTCTCTCTCTCTCTCTCTCTCTCACACACACACACACACACACACACACACACACACACAGTGGTGACAGGGGAGGGAGATACAAAAAGAAACACAGAGAGAGATAGAGACAGGCAGAGACAGAGAGAGAAAAGAAGAAAACAAAAGAGAAGGAAGAGGAGAGAGGGGAGGGGAGGAGAGGGCAGGAAAGGAGGGAACAGGAGAGGAGAGAAGAAGGAGAAGGAAGGGGAAGGTAAGGGAAGGGAGAGACAGTAATACTGGGGAGACAGGAACAGGGGCGGAGGGAGCAAGCATCAATGCTGGTCATCAGCATGTGGTACTCTAGATGGCCGAGGTTGGTTATGTCTCAAAGACTTAGTAGGATTTTTTTCACCCTGGAGACCTGGAATTGTTTTCCTACCTCTGGAAATGGAAACTCTTGGCTGTGGTGGAGCTCTCCATGTTTCTTTGTATGGCTTCATTCTGTCAGAACGGCATGGCAGACACTCCTGTAGGTCACAGCTTAGAACTTTGACACCAGTAAGCACCTGACCTTCTTACCCAGGGCAGCTGAGAGGAACGGAAGGGCAGGCCCTATTTAGTTTCATAAGTCACTGACCCAAGCTCTGAAGGATTATCTGTGGTCCAGGGTGAAGGTGCTATAATAGGTCTCCTCCACAGAAAAACACCATCTAGGCTTACAGCCCTTCCCACATGGCAGCTATCCCACACACCCCTTCCAACCAGTTTACTTTTCCTAACAATCGGACGAGTTAGCCACTCTGACAACCATTTCAAAGACACCAAGGAGGAGATGAAATGACTCAACCAAGATGATGAAGCTTGTAAGATACAGATTCCCAAAAATTCTGATCCAAAGTTGCATTCTTACTTGTGACTCTATACTGCCTCTGGCTGTCTGTTGGAGAGAGGAGGCAGAAAAGTCACTTCAAAGAAGGGAACCGACCCTCCCCCCCAAAAGAAGGAGGGGTAGTAGCAGACAAAAATAGGGCTGTGTCCCCATTGTGCCAAGAGTCTCCATTTCCAGGACTCTTATTCCTTGTCATCTGCCCACTAGGGATGATGGCAACACCATACAGAATGGTGTTGCAGGGCAGGTGAAATGAGGGGACATATACGGTATGGCAATCCAAGGGGGACAAACTTCTTCATCGTATTCTCAGAGTAGTAGAAGGAATCAAGAGAGGGGGCTGGGGCTGGGCCTAGCATGGGAAGCTGTGTGTCCCTGAGACTCATTGGAAGTAGCATCAAGAATGGGGAAGCAGAACCCCTCAAGGGGTGATGAGACACAGGAAGAGCACCTAGGCCTGTGGCTGAGGCATGGATCCTGTATAAAACCTCACCTACAAGGGCTCCAACTTATGTTCTATAGAGGACCTTCTGAAAGTCTAGGGTGTCATAACCCTGGGGTTTAACACTGGCTGAGTGCCCACCCAGTACCAAGTACATCCAATAAATGAATGGAAATTTGTGAGATTGAAAAAATGTATGCCTGGGCCTTAGATGCCCCAGTTACGAGACAGAAGCAACATCCATACAAGCTGGAGCCAACATGAATAGAGTCTTGAAGGCACTTCCTGTGGCTTTCCTAGGCTCACAGGTGTTTGAGGCAAACCAGAACATGCCTTCTGTTTGCCCAGTCTGCTCTTTGCAGGAAGGCATGTGGTTGGAGACAGAGGTGGACATGTAGGATGGGGGCACCAAGTCTTTGTTTCCTACTTCCGGTTGGTCTCTTTCTGGCTGGTATGATGGCTCGGACTGTGTGGGCTTTGGGCCTTTTGTCATCTGAACATCTGTAATGAGAAAAGGGACATCTTTAACTAATGTGCCACAGCTCTGAATGCTAACCCCAAGCGAGGATGCATTATGGACCCACAACACCCCGAACAAGCATCCTTGTCCTAGGATGCTCCTTGTTTCTGTGCAGCCTCCATCCCATCGAGCAGCAGTGGACTATATAGCAGCTAATGCTTCTACATGGGGAAAAGAAGAGGGTGAAGATTTAGCATTCTTAATGCCAGAATTTTTTGTAAGATTAAATTTCTGCTATTTTTATTTTATAAATAGAAAGTTGGATCCATTCCACCTAAACAATAAATCATGGAATAGACATGTTAATTGCTATTGTAAAACAGGAACCCAGATTCACTTTGATGTGAAGTGAAAAGAGCTTCTCTCTGTTTATATTTCCTTTCCATAGATCAAACAGTTTTTCCCCTGTTCTAACATTTGCATGTATTGGACACACACACACACACACACACACACACACACACACACACACACACACACACATCAACCTAACAAGACCGGGTTCCTGATATCCATTTCCTCAGGCTCCTTTAGGTGGGAATTAAAGAAACGTTAGGGAAACTGAAGCTTTGAAAATTTTGTGTGTCACACCTGAATGGTTGAAGAGCTGTGCTTCCTTCATTTACACATGCCAAGAGGGTCACTGTGCAGGGACTTGAGAACAAGGAAGATTGGCTAATCTTTCCTCACCTTTCAGAAGGCCACCCACCTTTCTTAGCTTAAGCACACTAGCTTCTAGCACCAGGCTGGTAAGTAATAGCAACTCTTCCCACCAGGAAGAGGCCTTTGATTCAATATATGCTTTTATCTATTTAATCCTGCCTGCTGTAAACATTGATTAAGCAGCTTCCGTGTGCCAGGAGCTGTGGGAGGTACAGGAAAAGGGAGATGAATTAGATTCAGTCTTGGTCCTCCGGGAATTCACAGTGCAAAAATCTAGCCAAGCAGTCATAAAGCAGTGTTATGGTGCTTGGTCACTTGGGTGGGAAGTTCCAGGGAAGTGTCAATTTTGTCTTAAGATCAGAGAAGCTGTGTTTTGAAGGGTGAATAGAAGTTCTAAGTTTCTTTGTCTTCCTTCTTTCTTTTTTCTTTTGGCAGGGGAAACTCAGGTGCTACAGAAAGCACAAGGTAGGAGAGAGTGAGAGATAGCCTTTCCTTTAGTGGCCAAAAGTAAAGGGTGCCTGCTAAGTGAAGGGGGATAGCTGGTGAGATTGGAATACAGAAACAGGAGAAAGGGAAGATTCTCAGAAGTCATATCAGCAAGCAGATTAGGTTTTATTTTGTTAGAGTAGAGAGACCCATGAAAGGATTTTTTTTTTTCAGATAAACGCTTAAAGCACACAATCAGTTGTGAGTTAAAAAAAAAAATAGTCATGGTATTAGCATAGAGATTAGCCCAGAGCAATGAGGCAGAAAACAAGACTACTAAAGCCTGTCTGGATGTCAGAGTTAAGAGGGCTTCAAAATGCTTACGCTTTGAGCCCGGCGGCAGCAGATCAGACTGCAGGAACCCTGGCTGCATGAGGAAACACTCAGGGTGTGTCACGCAAACCAGACTTTAACAACTAGGTGCTTTGGATGCCGGTTTACCCAGAAAGTCACAACTGGCTGAAGTGCAGAGAATAAATGTCAGTGGAATGCTCAAACAGAAATGGGAGATCTATACCACATGCCCCCTGTCCTGCCCCCAAGGCTCAGAGACCATCAAGGAAAAGGGGGGCAGAAAGATTTTAAGAGCGGAGGACTGAATAACAGCATGTTCTGGGCATGACAAGAACACTGTACTCATGAACCCCTAGCAGTTGTGCTTGCCTGCAAAAGGCCTGCATTTGCTCCAGCCAGTCAGCATTCTATCGTGGATGGGAAAGGGGTTTGTGGAGATAGCAATCCTACCCAAGGAGCTATGGCTTCTGGAGGAAAGAGTCAGTCTCTTTTAAGGTTGTGGCCCCTGGTAGGTTGACTGTGCTTCCCTGGATGGTCCCACTTGCAGAAGTATAAAGGCAGCATAAATAGGAGTCAATGGGTTATTTAAAAAAAGAGGATACGAAATTGTGGGGTTGGATGGCCAGGGGGAGGTGGATCTGGGAGGAGTTAGGAGTTGAAGTGAGTAGTGGATATGATCAAAACACACTGAGTAAAGTTCTCTAAGACTTAATTGAAAAGAAGTTGAGGGAGTGTTTGATTCATACTCCCTGATCACACCCATCACAGAGGGGAGGCAAGGCAGGAAGTCAAGCAGAAGAAGAGGCAGGGACCATGGAGGCATGCTTCTGATCTTGCTCCCTCTGACCTGAGCAGCTATCTGCCTTATACAACCGGGAACACTGCTCAAAGATCCATATCCTCAGTGGGCTGGGCTCCCCTACATCAATTAGCAATTGAGAAAATGCTCCTCAGACATGCCCATGGGCCAGATTGATAGACGTAATACTTCATTCAAGGGCCCCTCACTAGGTGTGTTGAGTTGACAAGAGATGCAAATTATAATGTTTCTTTTCCCAATAACTTATGAAGAAAAGCAAAATATGAGAACCCGCATTGAGGCACACACGTGTAATCCCAGCACTCCAGAAGTGGAGACAGAAGGAGTGCCCACACATTCAAAGGTATTCTGAGCTACATAGTGTTGTGCCCAAATTCTGAACCCCCAAATCACCAAGAGACCCAATCCGATGTAAAAGCAAAGAGTCTTTTATTGTTTAACAAGTTAACTGTATTTAACTCAGTTCCTCTGTCCATCTGACACATAGGGTGGGGTGAGAAGGACCTGAAGGGACTGAGAGGCAGGAAATTTATTGGGGAGAGCAAGGGGAGTGTCTAGGGGTCCACAACAATCTCAAGATTGGTGCGTTTCCAGGCTTGGATGACCTGTCCTGTGTTGACTGGTCAACTGGTTGCTATGGCCTATAGACCCTCTTAGGGCTGTTGCTATGCTCTGCATTCCACTGTTACCATAAAGCACATCCAGAGCCCATCAGCTAACTTCTGATTGGTTCCTTGACACATGGAGGATCTGGGCTTCCTAGTGAGGGTCAAGGTCTGAAGTTGAGCACATGTTGCTGAGTCAGTGACCTTTGTCTTGCTGGGTCTTTTCTGCAGCCTGTCATGACTGCAGCCTGTCAGGGGTTGGGTGAGGGTCTGGCTCCTTCAATAGTAAGTTCCAGGCCATCCTAGGCCACATAGACAGACTCTCAAAACAAACCCAAGAAGTGCCAGGGATGATAACAAGAAAGCCACAAATATGGCAAGTCTAAGTCATATTGCTCATCACCTGGCCCAAGGGCCAAGACTGGGCTCTGGGGTGATTGATTTTCTTTGGTGCATCTCTGGAATCTTCAACCTGGATAATCATAAGATGTAAGGCAGCTTTTAGGGTACCAACCTACTATCTTCTCAGATTTCTGACCCTCTGAATAGAACAGTTTAAAGATTCCAAACAAAACGAAATAGTAACAAAAAGAAACAACAGAAAAAAAAGATCAGAGATAGAAAAAAAAAAAAAAAAACTCCAAAAACCTAAACAAAGGCCCAAACTAACCACCAAATTCTCAGTCAAATCAAGAACAAACTTGAAGTGCTGTCTATTTTACTGTGCATCTTGTCTAACTTTCCCTAGAGAATTTTAAACCATTGTACAATGAACTAACTAAAATGTTTGTTTTAATGTAGGTAAGTCGTGTGGTTTGAAATGTCCCCTACAGGCTCATGTGTTTGAATACTTGGTCCCCAGTTGGTGACAGTATTTTGAAAATCTATGGAACCGTTAGGGGGTACAGTCTTGCTGGAGGGAGTATGCCACTATGGGGTGGGCCTTTTGGTTTTATAGCCCCTCCCTACTTCGTGTCTACTCTGTGCTTCCTAATTGCAGACAAAAGGTGACCAGTCACCTCCTCCTGTTCCTGTTGCCACACCTTGCTATCATGTGGACTGTACTCATAAGCTATAAGATAAAATAGGCCTTTTCTGCCTTAAATTGCTTCTGGTGTGATATTTAGCCACAGCAAAAATAAAAGTCATGAATACATTACATCTACCACTTCCTGGCTGACTCCAGATATCCAGTAAATCTAATATAAAGTTAACTTTTCTGGAACTATAAAACATGAATTATAATAATAATTCTCATTGCTTAGGGGTAGAGGATTGTATGTCCCAGCAAATGTTTCCTGCAGTGGAAACCTGACTACCTTGCTCCATGGGTTTACAGTCTGCATAGTATAACTATGGTGTCTCACAGGGATCACAAAACCTGATCTCCCTCTCAGGCAGAACTGTCCCTGCAGTAAGTTCTTATATTGGCCCACAAGGCTCACTCCTATATATGCCTCAGCCTGAGACCCCTCTCAGATTATGGCCTGGAATGGACCCCTGTGCATTATTTAGTTGTTTTGTTTTAAATGTTCAAGATACAGCTACTATGCATACAAGTGTGAACACAACTATAGACCAGACCATTCTTTTTTTTTTTTTTAGTTCAATTTAGGAACAAGCTTGCTTCACATGTCAATCCCTTCTCCCTCTCCCTCCCTTCCCCCCAGCCCCCAGCCTCCCCATCCCATCCTCCCTCCACTCCCCAGGGAGGGTAGAGCCCTCCATGGGAGCTCCCCAAAGTCCACCACATCATCCTGGGCTGGGCCTAGGCCTTCCCCCATGTGTCCAGGCCAAGAGAGCATCCCTTCAAGTGGGATGGGCTCTCAGAGTCCCTTCTTTACACCAGGGAAAAATACTGATCCACTACCAGGGGCCCCATAGAGTGCCAAGGCCTGCTCATTGACATCCACTTTTAGGGGTCTGGCCTTCCAGACAGCAGTGTGGGGTCCATGTGCTCCCCCTTGTTCAGGCCAGCTGTTTCTGTGGGTTTCACCAGCCTGGTCCCAACCCCTTTAATCTTCATTCCTCCCTCTCTGCAACTGGGTTCCAGAGTTCAGTTCAATGTATAGCTGTGGGTGTCTGCCTCAGACCAGACCGTTCTTATGAGGGCCTTAGAAACACCAGGTTCCCAAAATAGTAGAAGGGACCAAAGTAAGTACTGCCCTCATTTCCCACCTCTCATATTGGTTTAGGAAGGCCTCTAGCTATGCTTCAGGGATTCCTGGAAGGCTTGCCCCAGGGGCATAATGAAATGAGAGCTCTGGCTTTCCTGCTTCCTGTCAGGTGGAGGGGATGCTGGCCTCTGTCTCCTAGGTTGATATGGTGAGTTTCCTGCTCTGCAGAAGCCATGGTTTGCAGGGGAAGATAGCTCTAGTGAGATGGTCTGCCTGCCTTTGCCTTGCTTTAGTGTTCACCCAGTCTTTCTGATAACTAGAGCTTCTGTCGCCACTGTCCAAACTGAATCCTGGGTGGCTTCCAAGGCACAATTCAGGCTCTCGGTTCTGGAGGTGGACACTTTCAGAGGGCTGCAAGAAGGCATCTGCTTTGTGCATATCTCCTGGCATGAAGGTCCTTGTTGGTAACCTTTGGTGTCCCTGGCCTTGTGGCCTCACACCCTGACCTTTGTCTTCATGTCTGTCCAGTGTTCTGTCTGGGTGGAAATCTGGGTCTAATTTCTCCTCTCAATAAAGGCCAGAGCCTCACAGGGTTAGAGGCACTTTACCCACTTCATGATTCGAACTGAGGACATCTCCATGGCAATAACAGCCTGATAAAAGCTCAAGCTTCATGTGTAATTTTGGGGAGGTAGGAGTGCTTAGTCCATTCTGCAAAACTCACAAGAAATATGCCAGTGCTTATTCTGATACTTGTAGAGGGGTGTTATGCCTTTAAAACTCGTCTGTCCAAATATACTCAAGTCACAGAAGACAAGTGAAAATATGGCCACATCTGTTAAATCCTAAACCCCTAACCTCATAAATTCTGTACTCATCTTAATTCCCCTTTAACCCTCCAATCTGACTTACATCTCAGACAGTAATTGCTAGGTTTATTTGTTTATTCATTTAATTTAACCCGTGTGTGTGTGTGTGTGTGTGTGTGTGTGTGTGTGTGTGTGTGTGAGCGAGAGAGAGAGAGAGAGAGAGAGAGAGAGAGAGAGAGAGAGAGAGAGAGAGAGAGAAATCCTCTTCCTTCAGCCTCCTGACATGAGCGACAACACAAGTTTTAAAACATGCTTCCATTTAAGACCCTGTAGTCCCAGTTTGGCGGCAGGCGGCAGGTGGATATTCTCATTTGATAAAACATGAATTAGACTAAAACGACTTTTATGGATGTGATGTTTCATTGTTCAGATCTGATGGGAAGAACAGCTGTAAGAACTTGGGGGAACTGCTTGTCTAGTGAATAGTGAATAGTATTCGGAACAATGACATTGTAGTGAGTCTACCTGAGACAGTAAGAGCAAATCCTCAGCTTCCTTTTTGTGTGTGCCCACCAGCTGCTCTGTCTTTGCTCCCCTTTTCAAGGGATTCGAGAACCGTTCACTCCCTTTGTCCTGCTGCAGGCTTCTCAACCCTGGCACTGCCAACCCTCGGAATAGTCCTTTGTTGTGGGTGAATCCTGTGTGGTAGAGACACTCAGCACTGCCCTCTGCCCCAGAGACCTTAGTGTGTTTCCAGGCATTGTGTCTCCGTGTGCGTGTGTGGGGGTGGGGTGGGGAGGGGGGTGCAAGGTTACCCTCAGTTAAAACCACTGTATTAAGGTATGCAAAGGATGCAAAGGCACTTTGTGACTCTGCAATGAGGTGCTAATGTGGTATAGCATCCTGTGCACGACTTTCAACAGCTGATTTCTGCTGTTGAAACGGTAAAATAGGGCCAATTGCTTAAATCACTCCCTTCAGATCACACTGCTCATCTGCCTTAGCCTGATGAGTTTGAGATTAAACTGCAGTCACTACAAGCTCAAACCATCCTCACATGGCAGAGGGTGTTTTCCCCAAGTCACCACCAGAGGACATCTGCGTGAGTTAGCTGAGCTGTTTCTGGGTAGAGAACACTGGTTGATGCCGCGTGTTTGCATACAGTTCCTGTAAGACAATGAGAAAGCCTGCATGCTGGAAGGGCCATCTAGATCCATCTTAGTGAACGTTGATTTCACACAAACTCTGTCCTTGGGGAGGTACACAGTTTCTGAGGATCGGATGCCCAGGTTTAGAAGGCATGTATTGCAGTGTGTGGATGCCCGCCCCCTTCTGTGGTGGGTCACAAGGGTTAGTCTCACTTACTCTGCCTGCCAACTGCAGGAGAGACTCAGTTAATGTAATTAAAGGAGGCGAGTGCCTCCTCCTTCCTAGGTTTGCTCTCTGTGCTCCATCAAGGAACGGCTTTAATGGTCCAGTGAAGAGCTCAGCCCAGTACACCATGAACTGGAGATAATGTCTGGAGTCGGGTTAACCGAACTCTCCCGCCAGCGGAGCCCATGCCATCTGCCCATTTATTGACAGCCTTGTCAGCAAAAATCTGGAGTCTGAAGGTGGGCAGGCAGCCAGCATGCCTTCCACTGTCTCTCCAGCGTCTCGCTAACAGATGTTGTGCCTCATGCCTGGAGTTGCTGTTGGCAAATCGCTGCATGCTCATGTTATTTATCGGAGGGTGCGTGGAGGGCACGAAGGGAGACAGTGTTTCCAGGAAGGAATTTGTATTCCCTTTCAGGATTTCTGTAGACGTTAAAAAAGAAAAAAAAATAGGGTTTGAAACTGACTTTGAAAAATGTGAATTAATCAGCTTATTGTTCACCACTGGAAAAACAAAACCATTCCAAACCACACAGTTATTTGAGCAGCCAGCTCCCAGTTTCATAGGTTATGTGGATTTGAACACTTGCATTTGCTCATTAGGTCTGCATGGCCTTGGAGGGTGCCTTTTAATTGGGCTGTCACACAAAAGCGAATGAATGGGGAATTTTTTTTCTTTCTATGCATAATAACACATTCATACTGAGCTCTTATCCCAAATCACTGGGAGTCAGGCAGACTGTTTACTGAGTGAATAAAGACTGAGGTGTTGTTCTCTGTTCTGTCTCTACTAGACAATGCATGCCCATCCTGGAAAAAGGAAGTGTAGCTAGCTAGCTCTTTATCTTTTAAAGGGGGAAACGGGGAAAGAGAGACAACATTTAGAAGTGAGTGGAACCTCTCTCCTGGTTTTGTGTGTATATTCAGACAAGCCATTCTCAGTTGGTCCCTCTTGGAGAGCCTTGCAAACTTGGCTTTATCCAAGGATTCTCTCAAGTGTAAGACCCACAGCCATTGGTTCTCCAGAGCTCTGAGTTTGTCTAGTTATCCGTAACAAAGAGTGCCTTTGGTCAGGAGAGAAAAATAGGGTGGAAAAGGAAACATGGGCCTCAAGAGATATGGGAAGAGCCAGAGAGCCCTAGTGTGGGCATCCATGGTCCCTCAGCTGAGAGGGAGGTGTTCCATGTTTCTCAGCTGACTATTTCTTGCCATGACCATGGTAAAGTCTCTACCCAGACATCAAGAATTCACCAAGCAGGGAACTGAGGTTGTAGATGGAGATCCAGGGAACAGCTTGGCATCCCCAAAGCATCAGAAACCTACTGTTAGGGATCTTGAATCACCCAGGGCAAGTAGGAATCCAGCAAGCTGCCCTTCACTGTGATGCCTCGGCACCATGCTGAGACACATGGTGGGGGGGGCGGCTCCTAAGGAGCTGGCACCAAACAGAAAGGAGACAATAAAGGCCCAATGCAAGTGAATGCAAAGTGCACCTGGTTGTAAACTCCAAAACTAACTGAAGAATGTGGAATTTACCCTTCTTCTTGTAGTGCTAAAGCCACAGTCCCCGGAAACACCACTTACAGCACAAGCATTGTGCCTTAGGACTGAGCCATTTTAACCTTTCCAGCCTCATTTTCTTACTTACTGGACATCTTTCCACCTGGCTGCTGTCTAGGCTAGGCCATCCATTCCCGTACTTTGGACTTTGTGTTACATCAGTGACTTGGTTCTTTGTCCATTCAGGCTAATAACATACCAGTGTAGGCTCGAAACGCAATGTAAATGAAGCTGTGACAGAGGATTGAAAAGTGTGACCGGTGCTGCTGGTCTGAGGTGTTAATGAGAAGTAACTGGAGTACATATGGATGACTCCCTATGGCAAGTGGTGTGTTCCTTTATTTGATAAATGAGATCCTGGGCTCTGGACAGAAGAGCACAAGAGGGGGTTACCCTGTCTGTAAGCCCAACCTGAGGCCCTGCCATGCCCGAGAGTGAGACCACAGGAAATGAACAGAAGGTCATGATTAATGAATGCACCTGTCCCCCTGAGGGCTGTTTCCAAAGAGTGTGGCTGGGCTTCTCTGTGGGGCAAGCCAGCAACATCCCCCATTCAGTTTTTTCACCAGTTGGCCTTCATGTAGTTCTAGCACCAAAATAAGAGCAGAATTCCAAGGGGACATAATTGCTGCTGGTAGACTGAAGAAACACTGGCTGGCCTAGGAACTGGGCCAAGATTAGCTATGTCTTCTCCAGCCAGTGTGAATGCTGGGGAAGGATTTCATGGGGGAGGGCGGGGGAGGCAAATGCAGCAGACCTGTCTCCTTACCTTTCCCTCCAGGCAAGCTGAGTATTGTGGCTTCCGCTGCCCACACCAGCCAGATGTTTCGACTTGTGTATCCACAGGCTATCCCTGGCAGCTGGTGGGATGCCCACCTCTGTCTGCAGGCTGCGATGCTGGAGACAAAGAGCATTCGGAACCTGTGTGCATCAGGAAGCCAAGAGCAAGGCTCACTGCTTTATCGATGCAGCCAGAAGGCCAAGAAGGCTCCCTTGGCTCAGCAAAGACGCCAAGAGACAACCGTAGCTGCCTGGCTCTGCTGCTGAGCACAGTCGCTGGTCCTGCACAGTCAGCTCCTGCAGGATCCCCTCTGCTCTGCCTCTGCACTCTGCCTGCCTCTGAGGATCCTTTGTATCTCTGTGGCTTCTAGCAGATGCAAGGAGCCGGAGCTGTTGCTAAGAGGCTGCTTGTTTGGAAAGAAGAGGCCAGCAGATGTGGGGATCGCAGCCTGCTTTTGGACTGAAGCTGACAAGCTGAGAATCCCAGGCAGGAGTCAGTCACCAAGCACCTCCTTTGTTCAGCGGCCCATCCTATCTGTAGCAGTGCATCTTACTGTGGCTCCTCACCTGCCTTGAGAAGCTGTCTGTCAAACAGCCAGGGCCCCTTCTTTGCTTCCTCTAGGAGAAAGAGGTTGGGGTCATGCCACTGCCATCTTGCTGCAAGCAAGGCTGGCAATGTACCCCTCTGCTCTGAACCCTCTGTTTCATTCTGGGTGTTGAGCAGCTGTGTGGTTCCCTGCAGGGGACACAGAGGCCACCTGCATGCCAAACTAACAATTTCCCCCATAGCATATTCAATTTAAAAATAATGAGTCAAACAGGCCAGGTGCAAGATTTGCATCACAGGGACTGTAGTGGCTAACCTATTTTGAAATGGTGGCTACCCTGTTTTGGCTACTCTGATGCTGATAACTGGAATCTTCAAATACAGGCAAAGAGTTAATTTTAGTATGAAAAAATTTCAAGCTTTCACATCTTGCAACAAATCTTATTCTTTTCTTTTTTCTTTTGAGGCTGGGTCTAATGCAGCCCAAGCTGACCTCACACTAGACAGGAAGACAAGGATGGCCCTTGACTGGTCCTCCTGCCTCCCTCTCTTGAGTGCTAAGGTTTACAGTTACAGTTGTGTTCCACCACCCTAGGCCAACAAATCTCATTTTAAAAGCATTAAACAGTCTGTGGTCATTTGAATAAGACTTGTCCCCATAGGCTCATGCATTTAAATGCTTAGGGAGTAGCACTGTTTGAAAGAATTAGAAGATGTAGCCTTGTAGGAGGAAGTATGTCACTGGAGGTGGGCTTTGAGGTTTTGAAAAAGCCCAAGCCAGACCCAGTGGCTCTCATTCTCTTCCTGCTGCCTGTGAATCTTGATGTAGACTCTGAGCTACCTCTCCAGCATCATGTCTGCATGCATGCCACCAAGCTTCCTGCCATGATGAGAATGGCACCTCTGAAACTTTAAGCAAGCTCCAATTAAATGCTTTCTTTTATTAGAGTTGCCATGGTTATAGTATCTCCTCACAGTGATAGAACACTGACTAGGATACAGGCTGAGAAAATCACCTCTGTCAACCCCCAGAGTAGGACAAGGATCATTCTTGGGTGACTTCTGCTTTAAACCTGTAGGTTCTCTCTTTGTCCTTCACGCCCCTCTAGACACATGAAGGGTGAAACACTTCTACTGCATTGGTGCTTTCTTCTCTTGACTGTGGGTGAGATCTGAAGGTCAGAGAGGCACCCAGTCAGGCAAATGGAGGGAGTACCTTCTGCCTCTAGAGAGGATAGTATATACTGTCTTGGAATCTTCAGGTTTTATTTTTCTTTGTATTTTTTCTAGGCTGGTGGGATAATCTGCACTAAAGAACAACCCAACTGCCAACAGTCATGTTTCTCTTCACAAATACAGAAGCTTCTTTTTAAAATTTAATTTATTTATTTTGATAGGGTCTCATTGTATAGTCCTTCCTGGCCTGTAACTCATGCTCTGGAGCTCACAGAGATCCATTTGCTTCTGCCCCTGGAGCTCTGGGATTAAAGACACACACCACCACACCTGCCTAAAAGTGCATTTTTAAGAACAAATGGATCCCAGGACGGAGGGTCTCAGTGGAGCAACAGAGGAGGTGGCAACCTTGCTTAAGTCTTTTGGCAGTTTGTAAAGAATACTGTCTGTTACTTTTGTTTCTAAAACAAAACACTAAGGATTTAGGAAGCTTTTTGCTCTTAGATTCCCCAGCTTAACACAAAGACCTTTCTGGGTAGGAGGGAAAGACCCCTGCCCCTTAGCCCGCCCGGCCCGAGAACGAGTACCAGGTGGGCCGGCACGAGAACGAACACCAAGTGAGCCGGCCTGGAGCCCTGCCCCTGAGCCCCCGCCCGATGAGAAACACTCCGTCCCAAGGTCTCCGCCCCCAAGGTCAGCCATCAGGACGCGGAGGGGGGGAATTGAGTCTGTTGTACCAGACACCAGACCTTGAGAATATGCTGATCTGGAATGGCTCTGTGTCTCGTTTGAACCATCCAATAGAAATGATTCTGTATTTTGCCTCATTTGAAAGACTCTGTGTTTCACCTCATTTAAATGACTCTGTATTTCGCCTCATTTGAATAACCCTGTATAGCGCCTCATTTACATTGACCAATGGGAATAGCTCTGTACAATGCCTCATTAGAATTATCCAATAGAATCCCTGCTTCTAGCTTGCGCCTTTTTCCCTATATAAGGACCCCTTTCCCTTGGCTCGGCGCGCTTGGCCTCACAGAAGCTAAGTCGCCCTGGGTACTCGCGTCTCTAATAAAACCTCTTGTGGTTTTGCATCCAAGTCTGTGGTCTCGCTGATTCCTGGGTGCGGGTCTCCTTCTACGAAAGTACTTCTTCGGGGGTCTTTCAAAGAGAAGAGTATGGAAGCCTTTGAGAAACGTGTGTTAACTTCATATAAGGAAAACACTGTTTCGAGGACCTTTAGAAATATAAAAGTGGCTGTCACAACTTGCTTTTAAAGGATAAGTCTTTCATGTTGATGAGAAAATAGCAACAAACAAAAAACCACTCATATCTTTAAAATTAACAAATTATTACCATTTGAACATGAAATGACTGCCAGAGATTAACAAGTTCAGAGTTTGGTTGTCATCTGGAGGTGTTAACTAGGAAGGCAGTGAAAACTCCAGGAGGCTGTGTCCCACTGAATGTGGTGCATCTCTGACAGCATGTTTGGAATGTTCCACTTTGTTCTGAGTCTCTCCCTCTTCTTCTGTGGCCTATTCACCAAGAGGTGAGTAGCATTTGCTACATGCTCCCAGCATTATGGTGCTCCCAGTTAGTGGCGCCAGCAACCCAGGGTGGAAACATCTGAAACCATGAGCCAAAGTAGATCAAGCCTCTTGTAGGTTGCTTATGTTAGGTATATTGTAGCAGCGATGAAAAGCTTACCACAGGGACCATGGCCTAACCTGAGAAGCACAGCTCTCATCCTCACCAGTGAGCTTCTTTTTGCAACAAGTGGAGACTGTTGCAGAGATCTACAACTGGTCAAAACACAGACCATCAGTGACTGTGAGGTGTCCAAGCCCAACTGACACCTCTGGAACACAACCCCAACACCTAAGTAAGGCTCAAGGACAATCCTAGAAGAGCAAGCAGAAAGATTAAGATGCCTGTTGGTAGGTAAAATCCCCAAATATAACAGGGAAAATTCATTCGTAAAATCTTAACAATTCCTGCCTATTGACAGTAACAGTTGTCATGCCAATGTGAACAGGGCAATGTCTACTTGGTCCCGTCTCTAGATAAGAGCTACAAGTAGTCCTGATAGAGAAACAGCTTCCTCCAGGGAAAAACTCCGAATAGGTTGCCCAATACAAGTGGTCAGCCTTGGGTACATGTACATGTAAGAAGCACTAAACACACTCAGTGGGTTGTATATAAATGTGTGTATGTGGGCAACCTACTGATATGTATGTATGTATGTATGTATGTATATGTGTATATGTATATACATGTAGCAATAATTAAAGAAGAGACCATGAACTTGTAAGGGAGGATGGGATATGGGAGGAGTTGGAGGAGGAGAGGGAGGAGTTAGAGTCACAAAGATGCAAAAGGATCATTATGAATTTCACCCAAACAGAAAGAAATGTATTTGCTCACTCAGAAAAAAAAGTAAGACACAAATGCACTTGGGAACAAAATTCCCAAATCAAATAGAAGTCCAAACTCAAAGCCTTAACATGCTTCCAAATTCTATTCCACATTCTATCTTGATGCCTTAGACAAATCCACTGGCTCTGACAAAACATTGTGACATGGGAGGAGTCAGAGGCTGCCTGTAAACAGAGACCCTCGATTCCAGGCATAGTTTCACAGTATCTGCTATAATCCTAAGTATTACACTGAGTCTCAAGGCTTCTGACACACAAAAGATATAATTAATCAGTTGGCATGTTGTGCTAGCTAGTTTTAAGTCAACTTTATACAATCTAGAGTCATCTGAAGGGAGGCAACCTCAATTGAGAAATTGCCTCCAGAAGACCAGACTGTAGGCAAACCTACAGGACATTTGATTAATTAGTATTGATGGGGAGAGGCCAGCTCATTGTGGATGATGCCATCTCGGGGCTGGTGGCCCTGGGTTCTATAGGAAATCAGTATCTGAGACATGAGACACAAGCCAGGAAGCAGCACCCCTCCATGGCTTCTGTATCAGCTCCTGCCTCCAAGTTCCTGCCCTCATTTGAATCCTTGCTTTGGCTTCCCTCAATGGATTGTGATTTTGGTGGTTTGAGTAGGAAGGCCCCCATAGGCCAATAAGGAGTGGCACTATTAGGAAATATGCCTTGCTGGAGAAAGTATGTCATTGGGGGTAGGTTTTGAGGTCTCAGATGCTTAAGACACACCCAGTGGGGCAGTGTCTTCCTGCTGCCAGTGGATCAAGATGTAGAACTCTTAGCTCCTACTTCAGCACCATGTCTGCCTGCATGCTTCCATGATTCCCACCATGATAATAATGGGCTAAACCTCTGAGCTGTAAGCCAGCACCAATTAAATGTTTTCTTTTATAATGTAGTCGTGGTGTCTCTTCACAGTAATAAAACCCTAACTAAGACAGTGATTCAGAACATGAAAGAAAATAAACCCTATCCTCTCCAAGTTGCTTTTAGTAATGGTATTTCATCATAGTAATAGTAACCCTAATTAAGGCAAATTTCATTATTTATGAAACAGAAAACATCTTTGGATTGCTTTTACTGGACAATGAGTTGGTAAAATCGTGTGCATTTTTGAGGTGGGTCAATAATTTGGGATTCCAAAGTCTTGGCCTTGAACAATCACTAACCTCACTCTTCACATCAGTCAACAGAACTGAGATGTATTTGATGATCAGGTTTTAACCTCTACTTCTTGCCTTTGGGCTATGAGGTAGCTTCTAGGGCATACAGGAGGGAGGAGGAGAATGGTGGACAATAAGCAACAGTATGCCCATTCTGAGCACAGACATGAAGAAGATCTGCTAACAGGCACCAAGTGGTAAGTAAATGTCCCTTCAACCTAGACTTATATTGAGAATGGATGTCAAACAGATGTAGCCCCAAGCTCCAAGCTTGAACAAAGCCCCCAGTGCTATCCCATAGAATTGTGAGCAAAATATAACATTTTTGTCATTGTAAGTTCCTAAGCCTTTGGGATTGTTTGTTACATAGCACTATTGCAGGAAAAGCTGACTGACACTGGGCCCCCATATGTTGCATAAATCAGACCTTCTAGAAAACAAGCATACATTTGGAGAGATGGACAACACATTTTTGTTACTCTAGCAGACCTGTCAAGCTAGTTCCAGGGATACCCCTGACCTACAGTTCCATCTATAGACTATACACCATTGTTTTGATCTTTTCTGTTACTGGTAGGTTAGGGATTTGAATTTTAGCCTATTTGACTGAGGTATGTGAGCAACATGTTTACACAAGAAGAAAGGATGAGATTAGGAAAATTATTTCAATCTGTCTGTTTCTCAAGGCAAATGGGGTGGGAGTTAGCTGAGGGAGATTGTAAGGGAGATTACAGAAGTAAAACACAGCATAAATCACTCCTGGCTATGAGGGCAATAGGAAAATTTCACTCATTATAATCCTCCCCATCATAAGTACTCCCCCTTTGCCTTCGAGTCTACCTCTAACAAGTATAGCTGTACTCAATCATTTTAAAAACCAAATGCTCAAACCAAAACAACCTGTGTTATGTTGCTGTTGTTTTAAAGGTTTTCATCTACTTAGGATTTTAAATGTTTGTTACCTCCTTCCTTTTTTAACCTCCCATCCATTTATATTTCAATATGTATATATTCATTGTATAATGTAATGGGTTTAATTATGACATTTTCCTATATGTATATTACATGTTTTGCTTATATTTGCCCCCATTATTTCCCTTCCCATACATGTATGCTTGTTCACTTCCTCTCCTAAGTAGTCTCCCTTATACATTCATGTCATTATATGTATTATATCATACAAATCTAAGTTTCACACAGGGGACACACATGTGGTATCTGCCTTTTCGGGTCTGGCTTAGTTTACTACACATACTGGTTGTCTCTAGCTCCACCCAATTACTCATAAATGGCATAATTTCATTCTTCTTTATGAATGAACACAACCCCATTGTGTATATACACACACAATAATTTGTTATTTTCAACATATACATGTCT